>NC_141136.1:81588239-81901903 GCF_053477565.2 Lygodium microphyllum | reverse complement strand
AGACACAAAAGTCATCTAAGAAAACTTCCATCCATTGACGTAGAAAATCTTGATAAGCTGCAATCATAACTCTCTGAAATGTTGCGGGTGCATTGCACAAACCAAAAGGCATTACTCTATAAGCAAATGTACCCCATTCAGTAGTAAATGTAGTTTTGGATTGATCTTCAGGATGAATTAGTACTTGGTTGTAACCACTAAATCCATCCATGAAAGAATACAGCTCATGACCAGCAACCTTATCAAGTACCTGATCAGTAAATGGCAAAGGAAAATGATCTTTACGTGTTTTGCTATTCAGCTTTCTATAATCGACACAAATGCGAATCTTCTTACTATTCTTCTTGGGTACTACCACAATAGGAGATACCCATTCACTGTATGCAACAGGATAAATGAATCCAGCATCTAAAAGCTTAGTAATTTCAGCTTTCACTAACTCTGCATACATAGGGTTTGTTCGTCGTTGACGTTGACATACAGGTTTTGTGCCTGGTTCTAGATCAATAAAATGCTGACATAATTCAGCTTTGATACCCTTAAGGTCCCTATATGACCAAGCAAAAGCGTCAACATGCACTCGTAAGACTTCTTCGAATCTTTCACGATGTGGTGATTCCAATTGGTCTCCTAAATTTAAATATTTTCCTTCTGCCATTTTAAGCTTAACTACTTCAACTTCAGGCTCTTCAATAAATAGAGAGTCTATTCTTCGTGGCTTAATTGTGGGCACATCTTCGGATATCTGCATCAATACATTTCCAAGCAGGTTATTCTTAGTACTTGATTCCGGTGCTTCTTCTCCCACATTCACAGAATTTACTAAGGGTAAAGCCCTATAAGGAATAATAGCCAGGTTATCTTGCGTAGCACCATCAACTTCTACTCCATAGACATTTACCAACTCAGGAAAGGATTTTTCAGTATATCTCTTCCCGTATTTATCTAAATCGCCATTATTGACATTTACATTTTTACGAGATTTCATGGTAAATGAGGTTCTTACAGAGTCAATTACGCTAGGTATCTGCTCTGAAGTACATGGATATTGAGCATGTAACCTACGGCGATATCGACATAAAATTTCGTTATTCTTTTCTAAACATTCCTGATCATCTAAACTCCAAAACCATTGATTATCTTTAAGCTTGAGAATTAATGAATGTAGATTCTCATCCTCCTCGCCCTGAATTCGACAGCCCAAATAATGTATAACTTGTTTCAGTTCCACAAAATTCCTAGGTACTACAGGTTCAAACCATCTAAGTTGTGGCTCTTGCCCATCCCCATAAATAGTAAAATCCATTACTCTTTCTTTTGGATGAGGCAACACCACCGCTTGCATATTGTGCAATTTAACCTTAGTAGGTTCAGATTGGACTTGTTGATAACCAATTATCGGTCCCCTAGAACAGCGATAAATCTTCTGCGCAGTCCCGGTCGAACGCCTAAAAGAATGACACAACCAGGGAACATTTGTAGGGTTTTTCTCTTGAGTCTCTGGTTCAAAAGTATTCTTAGATTTATTTTTTTCCAAAAACCTATCAGTGTTTTCATGTTCTTCCCAATAATTTGTATCCATAGATAACGCTTGGTCCACCTGTAACTCACCCCTACTGAATTTAGATTTCTCTTCTTCTAAATAAAATTCTAAAAGCGAGATTTCATCTAGATATCGCCTTTCTCTAAACTGAAACTCTACCTTTTCCTTTTGCAACTCAGTAATCTTCTTCATTGCTTCATTTACAGCAGTCAACGCTGCCTCACGCTCTACTTCCAATGCCTCTTCCAATTCTCTAATAATCCTAACGTAATTACCATGATGTTCACAAGAAGTCTGTGAAAACCTGTTAAAAGCCGAAGCTGAATCATCCTCATCCTCACGAGATAGTGGTCTTTGTAAGGGTTTGCACCTATGCCTACTTCTCCTTTCTCTTTCCTTCGCTTCTAGCTGGTAGTAATAAATCCTTTTAGCTCTATCTGGCAATTGTCCAAATCCAAAGGGTAAAGCATTTTCCCCATAAGGAAGAGCTTCTAAAATCCTACTCTCAAGCATACTATTATGATTATCAGTAACATCATCTTCTCCCATACCTTCTGAAGAGGTTATTGAAATGTCAGCCACATCAGATAACATTAACTCAGGCATTTCTTCCTCCTCTAATTCATCCATAGATATCACTTCCAATCTGTTGTAAGCAGAAAATACATCTTCTTGATCATTTCCTTCTTGATTTGTAGATAATTGAAAACATGTTTCAAGCGAATCATCAGGATACTCTGCTTCCTCTACTGAAAGCAGTAAGCAGTCGAGAGTTGTATCTTCGGATGTGGATAACCACTGAGTAATATCGCTATCCGAATCGTTGTCAGATGAAAACGCTACAGCATACTCACCAATACCCATCTGTTCTACATTGTGAGGCTGATGTACTATATTGACCTCTACTTTCTCTGCTCCTGCTGGGTGTGGTGTCTTAAATAACCAGGCATAAGGCCCTTCATGATCAGTCCTCTCCATTTTTGAATCATAAAACTCACTGTTGGATCTCTCATCCATTTCACTAACTGCTTCATCTCCTGAATCTTTCAAAAATCCTTTTGAAATAACTTGTATCTTAACCCTATCATATCTAGGACCAATCACAATTGAACCTTTATACCAGTCCTGAATGCATCTTGCTTGGTATAACCAAGGTCTTCCCAACAGGACAGAATACGATGAAATATTTGTTTGCGAACGAACGATCAAATAGTTCACATGAAATTCTAATCCGGCTACTACAGATTTCACATTTTGCAGTAACCCCAAAGGAGTTACTTTCCTTTGATCAGCCACACGTAAAACAATATGAGTAGGTTCTAGATCCTTCAACCCTAATTCTTGCATAGCTTGTTCTGTCATCAGATTAACTGCTGAGCCACCATCTAACTACACTTCATGTAGCAAGTGGCCATTAATAGTAGTATCGATAACTGGAGCTCCTGGGTCCACAAATAAATCTACTATTTTTACATCCTTAGTTGTTTTTCCTTTGGAAGAATTTTCACGGACTTTAGAAGCGTTTATTTCAATCCTCTTTCTTCGACGCCGAACTAATTTATGGTAAAGTTGTTTCCTACAAACAGGCGCTATTTCTAGCAATTGCCGAAGGTTAATAGTCAATGATATTTCTTCTAATGCAGCCCAAAGATCATAGGTCTTATTTACGGATTCTACATAATCTTTACTCCTTTCCTTAGGAGGAACCAATCTTTCAGGAAAAGGAGCTACTCCCACTTGAATCTTAGGATTTACTAAAGGCACAGGTAATAATGGATGGTCAGAGGAATGCTGCGGAGAATCCGATTCAGGTAGTTCTATATTAGGATCTATGTCCTTAGACTTATCCTTCACTGCTCCGTTTAATTGTGGACTCTCTTCCTCTAAACCTTGCTCCTTCTGTTGTTGCTTTTGTGCTCGAGTAATAACACCAATCATAGGATCAGCCCTAAAGGTCACCTTACGAGGTATAAATTTTGACTTAACTCCAATATCTTTCCTTATTGTTTCTACTTCAACTAAATTTGCAGCAGACGTTGAAGGTTCGTTAGAGGTTTGTTTCCCTTTGTCAGTCATTTTATTATCCTCTCGCTTAGGACAATTCTCTTCATAGTGTCCTTCACCACTGCACCTCCTGCAAAGAGGAGTATAGTCTTGATTTTTACGCGCATTTGGACAATATGTGGCTATGTGACCTTCTTGTTGGCATCGATAACAAATTACTGGTCCCCTAGGTCTTTGTTGACCACCTTGTCCCATTGGATTACGAAAATTTCCATTATTTCTTCTAAAAGGAGAATTTCTCCCTCGATTGCCATCACTGTTGTAATTATTTCGAGGCACTGGGGGTCTACCCTGAGTGGGCAATCCTCGTGGCCTAAAAGGTTGATTGGGTGGTCCAATCTCATAAGTCCTATTATTACGATCCATGTAATTGTAATTCGTTTGCATTGAACGAGCTTGTTGTTGCTCTTGACCTAATTTATGCCAACAATTTGTATCTAAATGACCAGTCTTATGGCAAAAAGAACAAAACGGTGGATGATCGGGCATTAACCTTGAAGGCGTCGGACACTCTGTAGCCACATGGCCGTAACCATGACACTTACCACACCAGATATTAGATCGAGGTGGGTTTGAAGTCGAATTTCCCGACGATTGTTGAGCACTAGATCCTTGTGTCGTTATCGAATAAATTTCCTTCAAAGGTGCTTGTACTGCAGTCATAATTTCCTCCTTTAATTTTCCTAGAGATTTCGCAATAATATCTGCTACTTTTGCTTCATCCAAAGGAGATTGAGATTGCGGCATAGAAGGCATTCCTGTCTGCATCATATAAGCTGGAATTGAAGTGTACGGATTTAGAGGTACACTCGACATGTTTGAGCTTGTGGTTACCGAGGGATTTAGAGGAACGGTCACATAAGACACGTTCTTAGGTACCCCACCTGAAGTGCTTGGGTATTCTGTCCGAGATTCTTTGAATAGATCTCTCCGTCGTTGTTGACTAAGCTGCACTTCTTCCCACCATCTAGCATGTGTTTTAGCATCTGCCAACGTAGCTGGTCGTTGTAAACTAACATGCTGATGAACTTCAGGATTAAGTCCATCAATAAACTTACGTTTTTGCGTGGGATCGTCAGGAGCAGGATTCATCTTACGAATGATTGTCTCCATGCGCTCAATATAATGTTCAACACTTTCAGTTGCTCCTTGGGACAGATAATCCAGTTGAAGAGCCAATCTATCTTGAAAACCTTGTCGTCTAAATTTTTCTAGAAAAGCTCTTGATAAGGCATCATAGGTCCCTTTATGTTGAGCATCTAAATTCCCATACCATTTCGCTGCTTCATCTTTTAATGTTGCAGGGAAGATATGAAGCTTTTGGTCGTCATCTATTATCTCATTGGCGACGCAAGTCACCTCAAATCTTTGCGAATGGGCATCGGGATCTTCGTCCCATAATCCCCCGAATTGCGTGAAATCAGCTAATCTAACTGGGTTGCGAGCCATTGTTTCTCTAAATAGTAGCCCTAACCCTAAATCGTTGATAGTATCAAACCACGGAGGTTCCTGAGGTTCCTTAAATAATTGACGCAATCCGAAATTTGACTCTAAGTCCCAGTCAAAGAGCAGTTCAATACTCCCGACTGTAGCATTAGCTTCACTCTCCCTAGTTTCACTATTTTTCCTACCTCTTTCCCCAGTGAGACTGCTAGTACTGGAGACAACTTGATCCCATTGATATGAAGCTGCTTCACTTTCTTTCGATGGTGTTCTATCAGTTGATAAGCTAGGTTGAAGAGGTTCTACCGTTGAGTTAGACACAGCGTCTACTCCCAAATTCAGCAATGCGTTGACCCTCTCTAGCCTTTCTAATAGCCAAGCCTCTTGTCGCACTGCTCGTTCTCTAACTCGCTGATCCCTAGCTTCGTTTTGCTGCTTCTGTCTCTCTTCTGAATTCATCCACGAGTACAAAACTAGCTTTTACTGTCATACTCCAAAATTACTCTCGTTTTATTTGAAGCTATAAAATTAGGTTGTCGCTTGTATGCGCACTTAGAAGTTTCAAAATAGTCGGCAGCTCTGGGTCTATCTCCCCAAAAGGTAACTTTTCTTCTTGCTCGGGGATTAAACCTAGAATTTCAGCAACCTCTCTAACGTCTTTCGTGTCGAAAGAAATTCTTAAACCTCTGGATACACGTATCCAAGGCAACACATCATCCCACACTACTCTTCTAAACGTCCGATAAGCTGTGCGGTGATACCAATCAAAGTGGTACGATACACTGATTGTATTTATTTCTACCGCGTCTATTAACCCAAAGTGTGTCGCTAGTAGAACTATGGTTTGCGCACAGTCATTATAACCCCAGCTCCAAGAGGATAATTGTTCAACGTCCACAGTTAATTGTGGCCCAAAATATGTGCCTCCCTCTACTAACTCCGTATCTCTCGCCCAGTCTAGCACTTTTCTTTGACACTCCTGGGGCAAATTAGGAAAATAGTCCCTTAGAAAAGAGACTGCGTATTCACTCATAAATAACACTTAGGATCTAAAATACCCTCGGAAGATTTATCACTCGTTCGAGCGCACTTGGCTCCCGGCAGACGCACCAAAAAATGACTGGCCAAAGACCAAGCCACTTTTACCCAGGTTAACAAGCCAACTCCTAAGAGTTGTTGCACTAAACAAGTGATTATTGCACTAATAATGCTAATTTGGTTTAGTCTTCCATTAATTGTATGGCATTTTATTTGCAGTAGTCCAACTTCAAATATTCTACACTTCAGTACATTGTATTAGGCACTAGATTGCTAAACCTAAGATAACTACAGTTTCCCTCCATCTTTCAGGAGCGGCTTCTCATAAATTTCTCCTGCCAACTAGTGGCGGTTTATCCAGGAAATGTTTTTAATGTTTGACTTTGGAAAGGTTGTTTCAAGGATATAGATCTCTTAGATCTATTTATATATCTCCATTTAAAATTCCTTTTTATGTTTCTCCTCCTGATTAAAATTAATTCTTTTTATTTGTTTAATTTTAAACAAACATTCAAATCAAATTCTCTGAAGTACCATAAACCCCTAAATTTTAATCTCCCTTGGTAGACATTCCCCACTCCGTATATAAATTTCGTCGTTGCTTATTAGTTTTTAAATACTTAATTCATTTTGTGAATATAACGTCCTTTCCTTCTTTCTTCTATAACCAGTATCAACATGATAAAACAAATTCTTTTCACACTCTTATGGTTCACATAAAACGTTCATTTTAAATCCCGTATATCCCCTTAGCTTTCTTTAAATTATCCTAGTAGCCCTCCACTCCATATATTTAAGAAGTTGATTGTAAAATGAATAACATGTAAAAATTTAACATAGATGCTGAGGCTTTTCCTCATGCCATCCAATCATCAAATTGTTTGATTTTATTTTGGTTTTAATTTAAACTAAATTTTATAACTGCAACCTAACATTATAAATCATTATAAAGTGTTGTCAAACTTTGTATTTGTAATTTCCCATGTTTCCTAAATGTCCACACCACATATAATTTCTCTTATCAAAACTAAAACACCGTATCTTTATACAAGCATTTCTTAAGTAAAATATTATTAAATCATTATTTCTTTTCTTTAACCCTTACAACATAAATGCACTAACCAATCAAAGATTTTGTTTCCAATACTTCACTAAGAATCCATAGTTTATATCAATAAATAACACATTTTACATAAAGGAAAACTATGCCTTTTTCCCTAAATATAACTCTTTCCTAATTTTTAAATATAACAAAACATCTTTAAAAATCTTAATAGAAATTCAGTAAATTCCCTGACTCATAAGATTTATAGGAAAAATATCGGAACTTATAAATTTTCAATCAGCAATTTTATAAAATTTTATTTAAGATAATTTTGAGTCATTTTTTAGTGTTTTCGACTGTTTTTGATTTTTAATAAATACAAACCAGTTCAGATAAATGCAAACAACCATGTAGCATAAGAAAAAAGGTTTAAAGACATATTTTAAAAATATTAAACTAAAGAAATTATCATGCCATATCGTTTATTTTAGATAAATCAGTTAGACACTTACTTGGAAAACCCGCAGGTCGTCGTCACGTCCTTGGAGACCGTGTCCTCTTTCTGTCTAGCCACTATCCAGCCATTGTCTGTCTTCTATCCAGTCGATTCAAATGGAAGCTCATCATTTTGTTCTTTTCCCCACAGTTTCCCATATGCTATTCTTGCCTATAACTTCCACACTTATTCTTCAAACTCCATGTTGCATAGAAAACAAAAAAGATCTCCCATCCGCCTTTGATCCACAAAAGAACATCTCCCACAACATAAGAAGAATGACTTTGCCACCTTGAAGCTTTGTGCAAGAAAGGCCCCATAAAAAGATTTTGCAATGCAACACACCCTCACTTAAGATTTGGTCGATGAAGATCTCCTCCCATGGCTTCTTGGTATGTGTTGGACATGATTGCGATTGCAATTTAGACTTATTTTGTGAACTCCCTCATTGGAAATATGTGATGAAGCTCTACCACCCGGTACAAGACATGCAGCAAAAAACATCTCCAGTCTAAGGGTTTTCTATAATGCCCATTTCTCTAGTGTGTTTTGGTGTGAATGGGCTCTTATTTTTTCATGAGAAGGGAAAGTAGGTATTGCAAAAGAACTTGTCGACCTACAAACTCTGCAATGTGCACAAGAAAGAGAGAGAGATAAACTCCATAAAGGGCCACGCTTCTGCTCGCTCATACCTCCTCTGCATAGCCTCTTGGTGTCGTTTCCTCATCTCTATGGCCTCTTGTACATGGGTACCATCGGGAGATGTCAAAGACGTGACCCAGGAGAGGGAGAGCTGGTAGTTCGATTGCACGCAATGCTTTGCGACCTCCACTCTTGTGCACCACTCGCTGTTGTTGCGTCGTTTTTATTCATCGGTGGTTCTTGTCTCTCAACATTTTTATTCTACAAGCTCCTTCTATGCGCTCTCTACACTTTGCTCTTCTCTGTTTTTAACCATGCTGAGAACGTTTGACTCTTATCGCAAAGAACAAGTAGAACATGTTACTCATTTGTTGCAGTTTCTTTAGACCGCCTCCCTCCTGTAACTTGGATCCACGAGCAACAGGCTCACGCCAGCAGAATGTTCAGCCGGCTGTTTGGAAAACAATGCCTGAAGAGAACGCCGAAACGGCGCTAATCTGTCAATTGCCAAAACGGAATCCTAAAGGCTGCCGTGTAATAGCTCCTCCAACCAACTAATCCCTTAAATGTCCTTTTCGTGGATTTGAACGCCGGGGTGAGGAGCGGCTTGACATTCCCGACAGACCTTTAGATACCTTATATGCACCTTAGTATTCCCCAACCTCTTCACCCATGAGAAAAACTTTGGAGTCTGCCGTCATCTCCTCATCAAGAGCAGAGTTGAGCGCATCACGGACTGTCATCTCTTTGGCTGCCGTGTCCTCCATAGCGTGCAAATCTAAGCTCCACTCTCAATCTCGATAGGCAGCAGCCAATGTAACAAGAAGACAAATGGAACGTGGAGGGCGCTCGTCTCTCGGAAGACATGAAGAAAGAGAGGAGGCGATGGCTGCATTCCTCTCTCTGTGACTCTCTCCTTTCCTCTTCCCTTTGTAACCGTTTTTTTTTCCTCCTCATCAATCGGCACCTCCTCTCCCTCCTCACGGCAGTTCGCACCCCCTCCTTTTCCACAATTAACTACCACACCCATATGAATAGTCCAATGCCTTATCATAGACAATATAGAGGTTGCTTTCATTATAGTATGCTTAGTCTTGGTAGCCTTCTATGACCTATGACAAGGGTCATATTTGCCTTCTATATCATGTGTATTTCTCTTTAGATTAGACAAAGGAGAGAGTAGATCATAAGGAGTGCAAGAGTGTCAATTATTGTATATTGAACTTATGTCCCCTCTAATACATGGTTGAGAGAGAGCATTTTTTTGAAAGCCCCAACCTATCTTATTTTAATTTTTTTGCACACACATTTTAGGAAATTAATATAGATAGAGTTGAATTTCATGCACACACTATAGTGAATATTGGAGTATTGAGGCAAGTGGTACATATTCATAGCTAGCAAGGATAGTAACACTAATTTAATAAGAGAAAATGTGGGGTGTGTTTTACCTAGCAAAGAAGGAATCTCCTTTGTGCATTTTAACTTGCAAAAGGTTATGGTACATGATAGTTGTGGTTGTGCAATTGCTTTCCACGCCATTTGGTAATCCCTCATGCATGGCTTACAAATACCATGGCCTGAGTTTGAAGCTTTGGAAGAAATTTATTGACTTGATCCCCTTTGCCATGGGATGTAAACTCATGTTGCCTAAAGGACCAAATGGCCTCTGCAAATCAATGTTTGAATCCTATGACCTTGCTGCCCAGTGTACTTCATGTGCAACTGCAGCTACATCTCTGGATATATCCATCCCAAAAAGGCCCTTTGTAAATACTAAGTGGCTTGGTCTATATTGCTAGCTAGTGCTACTTCTATGCTTCATACAGTTGGCACACTTTGAGTTTTAGTGAGTTCTCTTTAGTTCTTCTAGGTTCTCTTGCCGTTATTCATATCCTTAGAAGCTAAGGGAATGGTCAGACATCTTATGAGTGGGAATCCACAATGATGGATCATCTTTGTTTAATGCGATTGTACCTTTAGTGCCATCTCAATTTTCTATTGAGGATTTTAACACAATTCTCCTTTGTTGTAACCTAGGCTCATTAAGCTCAAAGAGAACTGCATAATCTTCCATGAATGACATGATTTCTAGTGGCTCTAAGGATGTGGATTGCATAAACTCAAAGGATTCCATTTTGCAAAGTCCTATAGTCTCTAATTCTAGGTCTCCAAAGCCTGTGCCTCCTAAATGAGATATAAGAGTTTCCTGTGATTGTAGATAGGCCATAAGATTAAATTTTGTACCTACATTCCCTGGCCAGACTGCAAGGACACGGCCTCCAAGGACAACAACAACGAACACCGCATCTGCATTGAATTCATGTAAAAATTTAGTAATAAGGTGTCAATTGTATACAGTTTTGCCAAAAAATTGTTGCAAAAAATGGCATGTTTTTAGGTGTTGTCATTACATCTTTAAGACCACTAATATGCATCAATGTCTCTCCATGTTCATTTGTAAGGTCATAAATGAGGATATTCTTAATTCCAAATTTGAAGAAAGAGGGGACTAAGATGGGTGAGATGCATAAAGGTGATATCTTTTCATGTAGAGTGGTGGTCTCTAGTGTTACCTTCCATTGCTTGATTACATGTTCATCATTATACATGCACTCCTATTACCAAAGTTAGATGAAGGAAGTAAGCCATTGGATTCTCTAAAAGACATGGAATATACGTTTGATATTCAAATTTATATGCTAGGTGGAATGATCAAGTTAGTCATGGTGAATGATTGTTGAAGTCTCCTAAATCCACAATAGCATCTTGTTTTGATGGAAAACGTTCATACAAAGAGCTTTAACTTCCATATTGATGGTAGAAAGGTGAGCTTATAATTGTTTTGTTTTGGTTGGGACACATATATTTCGATTCTTATTTAAAATTTTTCCCTCTCACATGGACCAAAGAATGAAGAAAAATTATATAGTATTGAATGCTTTGTAATAAGTTAGTAGAATTTGTGAGGAGACAAACACTATATAAAAAAATTACAATCAATAGATTGAGGGATTTTATTATTTAATTCTTTATATGTATTTTACATTCTTTAATCTTATATATTTTTATTTTTAATGATTATTAAAATTATTAAAACTAAAATTTTAAGTCCATTGCTTATAAAAACCATTTACTTGGCCTCATTTTCATTTTCTAGCTCTTCAACCACTTTTTCTCTCCCAATCACCCTTGCACTTGTCTCTTACATCCCTCCTCCTACAATGAAACACACTTTTGTAAGCTTCATGCAATTCCTTCAGGGAATAAAATTTACCGGGAGATAAGATATCTACGAGATCTTGTCCCAATATCAAGTCTTACGATACAATATTATGGCAGGGTCCAAGCTTGAAGTACCTTGTCGAGTATATGAATATGTACCTTTGAGAGTAAATTATCGGTTTTGAGGATTCCATTGAGGAATGGACTCCCTACAATCTCTTGAAGTATATCACTGGCATCGAGGTATTTCACAAATGACTAGATCATTTTTGTGTAAATCTCACCCCCTCCTACTTCAAGCACCTCACTCTTCGGTAGGCTAGTAGGGAATATGGTATCAATCAGCATGGCATTGACTACCTCTCTTAGACAATCACCTTCATTCTATTACTCAATGAAGGTGAAGATCCCCCTCTAATCACAGTGAGTGCTAAAGAGCACGTGGGAGGGTTGCTAAAAGATGTCCTTAACATAAATCCTTTACCAGTGAGCAATGCCAAAGCGGGAGTGGAGGCTGTAAAGGAGGTACAATCTCTAGACCTTATGGTCGATAAAGCTATAGTTGATATGGAAAGCACCATGGGGAGTGGTTGAGGTGAGCAGGAGGATGTACCATCTACCATTGATACAGACTATTGTATAGATAGCATAAGTGAAGTCTTCATTGACAAAAAGTATTTGTGTTTCTTCATGATGTGGATAAATTTTTTGGAGTGAGGGAGGATAAGGTGTTGTCGATGCTGTTAATTGCCAATGAAATTCCTCTTATGCTTGATGATCTATCCACGGAGTAGAACAATCTAAATCTCTTGCAGATGCCATCGACTTGGCGGAGCACCCCATAGTTGGCACCAAAAAGTTTAAAGCAGTGCAAGGTAACTTGGTGGTAGGACATGTACCCCTGGAAGAGCAACAATGCCCCTTGATCTCGATGAGTCTAGGTTAAGTGTGAACTTAACAAAACTGTTGGAGGTTGTTGTCGATGCCAAGCAGGAAGTAAGTGTATCAATAGTCTATCTAAACATTTTGTTTTACTATGCATATTACTTTGAGCTAACTTTATCTCAATGTAGGGTGTGGTTGCCATTGATGATTTTGCAAGTTGCTAGAAGGATTGGGCAATGTTTGGTGGGAAGAATACCTCGATAGGATACTATATAGGCCGGATCTCCAATGGTGACAACCATTTTCCATGCCACATTCATACCAGACAAATGGACTCAACTTTCTATCTTGAAGGCCCTGTCAAGAGTAATGTGTGCTTCAACACCATCACTCCAAATACACACAAGGTAATTCTTGTTAAAAAGGATTTGGTGAAGCATATCTTTGGTATACACTTTCGTGGAAGGGTACTATAACCCATGTGGGATAGCCAAACAGCCATTGATGTAGGAGAGTGTCAAGGTTGGGTTGCTACCAGAGGCTAAGAAGAGACACAAGCAGGCCCATGAGGAAATCAACCACTTGAAAATGGTCTAAAACTTGCAATGAGCCTACTCTCTATTTTATTACAAATATATTTTCCTTACAATCTATCTCTTTAATATATTTTTATTTTTTGTGTCCAACTATCATAATATTGAAGTCTTTTCTAAATCGATGTTAGATGGTACAAGTGTTAATATTTTAAGAGTATGAAATATAATAAAAAGATAATTAACCATTCATGGTAAAAAATGTTATCTAATAGCATATATACTTAGTTTTGCCTTAAAATGCCATAATATGTAAAAAAAAAACCAAATGAGTTAAGCAAGAAGTAGGCGCTAAAGTGCATGAATGGGTGGCATGATCTTGGGCTACCAAATAATAATATTTTTAAACTATAAAATTTTAGAAATGATCATATACTTGGTTGCTTGTATGATGCATATACTATCTCGTCATTCAACAAAGAAAAAAGGCTAACTAGCTGACTGTCTTGATAACTGACTACTCATTCTACTTAATTTTCAAGTTTTCAATTGATGTTGTATTCATAGTACACAATACCATATGAGACATTCAAGGTACAATAAAAAGAAAAGGTTTTTCATTATGTATCGAAGTTTAGAAAGTACATTATATTGTAGCATGTATTACAAAAACTCTAGGACCTTGGCATCACTAATCTCTCTCCCCTCTAATCCTTCTAGCTAATTGCATATCTCTTTGCATGATGATCACCCACTTGGCATGAACTGCACATAGATATACATCCTCAAAAAGAGTGACAAGGTATGCTTCTCCAGCTTCTTTGATAGCCTCCATTATAATCCCTTGCATACAGAATTGATATTTGCAAGAGTGAAGGATTTTCTTCACTAAGCGTACAAAGGGCACTTTCCTGATCAACAAGTATGTACTCTTCTAGTACTTGCAAATCTCCTTGAGGGCTATTAGATGATAGTTCTTTCTTTTTTAAAAGATCTCACCATGGTTGTCATCTCTATGCTTGTTGGGGCGGAGATTGGGGTTCTTGCTCAATGGGGGCTAGTTTTGGAGCGGGGAGGAGGGGTACTGGAGGAGGAGGAGAAAGTGATTTGCATCACTTCATTGGTAGCTAGGGGTATCGCATGGTGCCCTTTCAACATGTTGATTGGCCCTCAATTGCATGTACACTAGCCTTGGGCCAATCAATCCTGTCCTAGGGTCTATTGATGTCATTATCAATGTTGCCAACTTCTTCATCCATAGAAGTGTCACTCTCATTTTTTTTGGTCGATTGTTATTACCTTCCACATCTTCACTTTTTTCTTCATCTTTAGACTGGTCTTCTTGCTCATGAGCTCTTTTCAAGGTCTCTAAGACCGATTTAGGGAGGGTTTTCAAGCCTTTCGATGGAGGACTATGACACAACAAGGTTGCATTGCTATTGGAGTCATCCCGCCAACTAAACTTGGAGATCTCTTTGCCTTGCCACGGTAGCCAAGTGAATTGCCTTTGGCCTTAGCCTAGTAGTGGATGTCATCAAGTAGCTTGATTGGTGCATGCCATGAGGTAGATTAGAAGGGGAGAAGAGAAGATGTCAATATAAGTATGAAATAAGAAACGAATTAAAAGAGCTCTATTTATATGAAACCTACCATTAGGGTTTAAGAGGGCTTCATGTAGTTTTACATACGTGCCCATTTTGACCTTTTTCTTTGCCTTGTCATGCACTATGTTGTATGTGTGTTCACTATAGATGTGTTTCACCGCTTTTTCTTATTATGTAATTGAATTTCTTGCTTGGGAGATTTAGCCAATACGGTAGCCTTAGCATTCTCCAATGTAATGAAGCAATCAAAGGTACATATGTAAAACCCAATCGAACATTTCTACAAGATAGCTTTTCTTGATGCAACCACCTCCATGGCAAGTATTCTTGAAATATGCACTATGAGCCTGGAAATGGGATTTATCCATACCTTGGGTACTCCACATTCCAAAGGTCCATAGCCTCATGGCCTTGTTGGTTGTATCACATACTATTTGAACTTCTTCCACGAATAAACTATTACGAACATCCATAAGGACCTAATTTAAAGCAATAAAGTGGAGGGTTCGATGTCACTCAAAATTCCAACTAGATGCTTGTGTTTTAAGAATACCTTTAGAAGCTCCATTTGTTGACCCTCACCTTGGCCTTCAGTATCATTAAAAAAGTTTCTTTTAAAAAAAGAGACATTTTCAAGCAATATAGTAAATTTAGATAGTCATTCATAGAAAATGACGAATATTAATGCTTGCACACATCTTTTTTGCACTCCACCATTCAAGGATAGTGGTGCATTGGTAGTAATTGATGTTTTGTTTCCTTATAGCCCATGGGAGTTTTCTTGCACCTTTGCAACTTTGCTTTTGCAATTTTATTACCCTTCTCCATTTGCTTCAAAAGTGATTTTAGTGAAGCATTCTTCTCCTCTAAGGTTGAATTTCTTTGCCTTATCCTTTGCCATCTCTTATCCCTTATCTTTGCATTGCTTCAATTCTTATTGCTTCTACACTTTGATTTCTTAATCTTGCAGGGAAATTTGCAACACATTTAAATAACCTTGGGATTGTAACAAAGCTTGATGAGTGCTATACAACATTGATTGATAATATTGATGCATATGAATATTTCCACCTAAATATTTATAATAACTTGGTAGACAATTTTTACCATCCTCAATAAAAGTGAGTAAGGAAGAAGTGGAATTGAAAGGTGGATTTAGCCTAGTGCTAGGGTCATTATAGGATACAAGGAACCATCTACCCAAAGATCAATATTTTTCCTTTTCTCTAAACAATATTGAGAAGCAGTTGTTGCATTTAGGCTATGCTTGCTATATAGGGACTTTGCAATAGCATACTCTTCACCTACATGAACATGCAAATCCACCTTCCTCTTATAATTGCTTTGTCCCTAAGTGGTTCCATTAAGAAATGCAATGCATGAGAGGAAATGGACTAGATTAAGTTTTCAGTATAATATTGATTTATAAGGGTTAGAGGAAAAAAGAGTACATGAAAAGTACTTAGATGTGTATATAATATGATTAGGCATCAATAAAGATGAAAAATACTATGTTTTGAGAGGGGAGGGAAAAGGTCATTATTGGGGTCAGAATTAGTCCACCGTGCTGATGTGGTACTTAGGAGGAGTGAAGCATAAAATGCATATGTAACTACCTTTATAAGGTCTTAAGTACTACATGTGTGGGTATTGAAAAATATAAATTGATTTGGAGGGCCTTTAATGCAAAAAAATGTACAAAAAATGAAATTTTCAACTTGCAATATGATTGGATACCTTCTGAAAAAAGAAATCTATTTTTTTGTGAAAATTTTCAAAAAGTTATTTTCAAGGGCAAAAATAATTCTGAGTTGCTAATGTGACACCTTTGGAAGAGTAGTGATCCAATCTTGGAGGATGAAAAAGTCTAGTTACCAGGGTGAAAGGAAAGGGAGACGCCTTGCTTTCTAGGTAGGGTCCACCACAAAAAGTGGGTGAAGCCTAGAAATGTAGAGGGGCCAGGGGACAAAAAGGTATGCAATGATGACCATTGACGAGAGACCAATCCAAGATTAAAGATTCCTAATCAATTTCTTACAAGGTCCTTTTTGAATCCATATTCTTCCTAATGGGTGAATACAGACGAGACCCTAGATTAACTCACTAATGGAGAAACTATCTCAAAGAGTTAGGATCCTCTCATGGAATGTGAGAGGACTTTTCTCCAAGGAGAGACATAGGAAGAAGTCAAGGCGTTGATTAGAAGAGCTAAGCCCGATATTGTTGGGCTACAGGAAGTGAATCTCGATCAAGAAGCTGACTTGGATTTAAATATCCAAGGTTTCTTTTATTTTGGCAATGCTATAGATAGAGAGAGGGATGGAACAATTATGATTATTAGGGATGGCATGCAGCCCTCTGTGACATGTGAATAGTATTGTAGTTAGTATACTATTATGTGTGCATGGTGAAATTCTAGATTGCTTTTCGGTATATGCATCAAATGTATCACACAATAGGATGGAAGTGTGAAAGTCACTTAGTCAATTGTAACTTGTACATGCATCTGTCATGTTTGGTGATTGGAATATAACTATTGAGGTGGAGGACTAGTTGCATGGCTCCGGTAATATGGTGGACATGGAGAAGGAAGCATGGAGCTCTTTAGTGGATGCTGGAAAATGGTTAGATGTGGCCAAAGTTTCCAGATCCAAGGATAGCAAGATTATCACATGGCATAATAGACATGCAAATCTTACTTGCAGGAGTGCACATTTGGACACATTCTACTTTAGTGAAGATGGCATGTGGGCTGCTCTAGTAACTAAGATACATGCTTTTGGTGACATGATATCATTTGATCATATTCCGGTTATGACAACCAATAGAATGCTTTTGGTGATATGTGGGAAGCTATTCATGGAAGAAAAGATTTATGAAGTCATCAAGTTGATGAAGAAAGGCCGAGCACCTAGTTTAGATGGCTTTCCGGTGGATGTTTCTATGGCTATGCAAGAAGTATGCTCAATTGATTTGTGTAGTTTTTAAAATAAGATTAGGAGTGATGGGTTGATGTCTAAGGAAATAAATGAAGGAATGGTTAAGTTGATTCCAAAGTCCCAAGATAGAAGGCACTTGAGGTAGTGGAGACCGTTCACAATGGTGAATACTCCATATAAGATTATGAATACTCCATATAAGATTATGTCTAAGGCAATGGCCATTATAATCAAGTACATGATTACCAGGCAAGTACACAGACATCAGTTTGTTTTGTAAGTAGTAGAAGCATTCAAGATGCTATTTACAACATTATCTTTGGCATGGATTATGCCCTAGCAAGCAAGGCAGGCTTCATACTCAATATGGACCTGGAGAAGACATACACCTGGGTATGTTGGGAATTTGTCGTGTCCATACTCCTCAATATGGACCTGGAGAAGACATACAACTGGGTATGTTGGGAATTCATCATGCCCATACTAGAGAAAGTAGGTTTTGGGTACATGCTCATCAAGATGGTTAGAGCAAGTTTTAGCAATACCTCAACTATGATTGCAATTAATGGGTATGAGCTTTGTGCTAGGAAGGAGCATTTATTTTCTCATCATTGGACAGCATTTGAGCGGGATCCCTACCCCAGACCACTCACAGACACAATGGACTTAGGGACATTGTCACATATGTGTGGAGCTGATTTCGAGCATTATAGCTTGGTACATATGGACTGCGAGATGTAGCTAGGTCATTGATCTTCAAGATATACCCACTAGGGAGTTTTTATTGAGGATTTGGACAGAGATAGTCCACACTCTTCGTGGGAGATGGGAGAGGTTGCAAGGGAGCTTTGAGAGGATGAGAAAGAAAAGAGAGGCTTTCCTGAGGATTGGGGATCCAGACACCTTTCATGCTAGGGTAAAGGGGCCAATAGATTGTTATCTAACAATCCTCCATTATAACTTTTTTTCCAAGTGAGTTGCATAAATGTTTTTTAATGGTCAAACTATTTATAATATATATAGCTCAAAGAAAAAATATTGGGATATTTTGATATTTTTATCAAGTACCCTTAGTTACAAACGAAAGGTTCATAAAAGAGGGATAGTGAGGGGCCAATAGAGTGACACTCGAGGATGCATTGCTTTAGGGTTTTACAAAATCTAAAATATAAAAAATTTTACATGGCTCAATTGTTTGCTCATTTGTAATTTTAAAAATTCATATTATATTGTTAAATGGCTAAAAAAGCCACATCTTTCTTGTAAAATTGTCACTCAATTGGGGTGGGGTGTGTTTTCCTTTTGGAGGGTGCTACTTTATTGGCCCCTTTACACTACCCGTCAAATGGTCTAGCACTTTAGCCCACCAGACTGGTTGTTTACACAACCATTGTATCTTTGATGTACTTAGTTACTCTTCACAGAGTTTCTTGTACTTTGTATTTACCTCGGGGGGCTTTCTCAGAGGTGTTATTAATAGACTTCTCTTTTCTTGAAAAGAAAAAAGGAGCATAAGGCAAGGTTATCCCTTATCCCCCTGCTGTTTGCCTTAGTGTCACACCTTATATGCAACATTGACAAGTCCATTAGAGTGGGTTATATGAAACCATTGGTGCTTCCAGATGGACAATACTTTTGTAGCCAAATGTATGCGGGTGATAATATCAATGTGGTGAAGGCAGAGTAGTAATCTGTGATTGAACTCCTACAGATCTGTGATGAGTTCTCTGATGTGTCGGGGTCACGCATGAATCATGAGAATTCAGATTTACTTTTCCTGTCCTGGGATGACAACCCCAATGGTTTCAACAATTGGGGTTCACAATGGTGGCCAATGGGAGGATTGTCAGGTATTTAGGGGTACTCATAGGAGACGGGATAACCCTTTCTTGAAGCTACCACTGGTTTAAGGAGAAAATGTCCAAAAAGATTAAGTCTAGAATGGGGCAATGCCTTGGGTTTGCAAAGAGGGTGTAACTCATCAAGGCTTTCCTCTCTTTAGTAGTTTTTGCTGCGATGATTTTGACCTTCTCCAAGAGCCAGTGGGCCTCTTTGAAAGTGTTGTTAGGCAGAGCCCTATGGGGGTTTGGTGAAGAAAAGGGCTGGCCTGCAATTGCCTGGGATCAGGTTGTGACTCCGGAGAATGAGGGTGGCCTAGGAGGATTTCAGAGAGAAATCATTGTGGCTTGCTTGCATGATGAAGAAGAAGATGTTGCAGGGACAGGTTTGGAACATCATATTTGGGACAGGTTTGGAGAATGAGGGTGGCCTAGGAGGATTTCAGAGAGAAATCATTGTGGCTTGCTTGCATGATGAAGAAGAAGATGTTGCAGGGACAGGTTTGGAGAATGAGGGTGGCCTAGGAGGAGTTCAGAGAGAAATCATTGTGGCTTGCTTGCATGATGAAGAAGAAGATGTTGCAGGGACAGGTTTGGAACATCATATTTGGGACTTGGATTGATAGAGGTACGTACTGCGACAGGGTGTGGCCTGATTGTACATGGCATGACCTCCTTTTTAGCAAAGCAGATAGGATAAGAATTAAAGAATTGAAAGCATCACAACAGTTGGGTGCTGTCTTGGAGAGATTGTAGCAGCATTACATTGGACTGGTCTAGGGAGGTTCAGAGATGACGACTCTCTGACCTGCAATATGTGTCTGGGTAGTCATGCATATACAGATGATTTTTGTCATGTGTGTCAACACTAAGCTTAGCCATAGCATACATTGCAAAGGTGTAGGACACTGGCAGAATATCTGGGCTACTGTCGGCTACACATTTATAGGCTGGGATATTGTTGCGGATAGACATGGGCTCATCCAGGACGAGAAGGAATGGTTAGTGATGATTTTTACCGGGATAAAAGATAATTGGCCTTCTTCTAAGCATATTAAGCTTGAAACATTCGTAAAGTGCTGGACCAATGAGAAAGGAGTACCGTTAGCGGTAATGAAGAGAAGGAAGGACTTCCAGACTGAGAATGCCAGATGGCTATTAAAGACCGAGGATAGCTGGAAGAGGAAGGAACGTAGAGCTACTATGTTCACTTGGAAAAAAAGGCTAATGAAGGCATTGAAAGCTACCACATCCTTTAAGATGAATGTGCTGCTGCTGTGGAGGATCATGGCAAAGAAGCTCTCGACGAGGGGCACAATTAGCAAGATGGGGAGGGGGGAGGATCATGGCAAAGAAGCTTCCGACAAGGGACAGAATTAGCAAAATATGAATATGCCCCCTGTCCCTTATGAAAGAGACATGAAGAGACGGTGAAGAACATGATGTGGAAATGCTGTTTATTGGAAAGGGAAGAAGTGTATGCGGAAAGTTCAACTGCATGATGTTATCAATTGGAAATAGGCTCTATTAGGGGATTAGGGTAATTTCAATGATGCATCTGAGAAGGTGTGGCCGATGTTGAGAGCTATTGTTATACTGGCTATCTAGAATCATAGGAGTCAAGTGGTTCATCGGGGAGATGTGAGTCATGGGATCTTAGGTAGCAAAGCTTCAAGCATGTTGTACTTCGGAAGGCTGTCAGCGAGGACAAGTCTAAGACTTGTGTTTTGAAACTTTTTGAGAACCTGACATAATATTCAATCTCTGCTAAACTAAAATGTGGTGATGCACATACTTTACAAACATGAGAATAACACACGCATTACAATGTGGTGATGTACACACGCATTACAAAAGTGCTTTCAAGTTGCCAAGTAGCTGTGTAGGTGCTTCGCTTTCCAGGTAGCTTGGCTAATAGTGGGCAGGAACTCAAATCCAACCCTCCCCCCAAGCGCTACCCTTGCACTGCAACAGGACGTGATGGAAACTTGAAAGAAAGAGCTTGCTAATGCCCATGAGCTAAGATTTGGAGATTTGGGTGTTCTGATGCGGCAAGAGGCAAGTCGCAAGAGTAATGCTGTGCGGTGAAAGGTGGGGAAGCATCTCTCTCTCTCTCTCTCTCTCTGTGTGTGTGTGTGTCTGTGCGACAAAAACTAACAGGAGCAGCTGACTGTCGAGATAGGATGGTCTACCTAGAGGCTAGAGGAGTCAGGATCGGTTCTGCTGGGCTAGTTGAAGTATTCAGGGAGCCGCACACACAGACACAGAGAGAGAGAGAGAGATCATCACTAGGTGATCAATAGCCCTTTCCTAGTCTACTTCTTCTGGCAAGTTTGGAGAATTAAGATATGGCTGTATTTGGAGCGTACATCGATTCATCAGATCTATCATTTGCTTATTAAGGATGGTGATTGGCTGGCAAATAAGGGCAATTCCATTTAATCTTTAAGGTTAAGGTTGCCAATCCTAAAAGTCATCAACAAGCTTGAAATGGCATTGAAGGAGTTTAGAAGGATGGTGGAAGGAAATTGGAAGCAATATGGGCAATGCACACAGGTGGGATGATGGTGGAAAGTGAACAATTAAATTTGAACCTTGATTATATATTCCTCACCTCACTTGTGTGAGCCAACACTCGCATCCTTGCCACAAGACAACCACCAATTGAGCTCTACAATCAAGATGTGGCATTCTGTGGATGGTGAGGTGTGTGCATGCATGCAATCTTTTCGGCCAACCATTTGCCATGTGGTAGCCATGGCATGATTGAGGAGGAACTGTTGGTACTGTTGATGTCATGCATGACTGAGCTTCCCCTCATAAAGGTATCCAAAAGCATCTCATGGTGGAAATCAACAAAGCTGCAGGTTTAGCTCAAACTTTCAAATACGGTCTTTATTTGGCAAATGTTGATGGGTGCTCTCCCTCTTGTTTCAACGCTCTTGGGTGGTTGGCTCAACAACATACCTTTCAAATGCAAAGCCTTTATTTGGCAAATGTTGCTAGGTGCTTCCCCTTTTGATTAGTGCTCTCTGGGCACAATATTTTCAATGGTTCATGCTTCTTCTTCACTATCAGCATGAAGACATGTCATCATCGGTTTACTTCTTGCCTGCTGATCCCTTATATCTGAGGTCCGGCTTCATGTGGTTGAGACTATTCTGTATCCTCATGATGAGTATTCAGAAAGCCTAGATTTTTGGATTCTACATAACCTTATATGAAGATTGTATTTCAGTTTCTGGAATGTAGAAATTATAATCGCAAAATTTGAGTGATTATACTGGTCCATACTGATTGTTACTGCACCAGTCCTTCCATGTACATCTGAGATTGGATGTCAAACTGATTTTGTGCTTTCCCAGAGCAAAAAACATTGTGTAACAGGTGAATGGAGTCCTACAAATACACTGCTTGCATGTAAAAAGTAACGAGTGCACTTCAAAGTCCACAAAATACACATTGACTATCTTTGCAAAAAGTGTCCTTGTCCTTCCCTACAATTTAATACATATGCTCCATGATAGACACTCAAACTCATATTATCAAGCTGATGACCCTCACGATTAATTCTTATGAAATCTCAAGGTTGAAGATTCACACTTTCAGAATCATCATGAAATTGAATCAAACTTGCAGACCCATACAGTTAGAACAAAATGGACAACAGAGTTCATCAAAATTAACATAATAACTGCTCGCCATTGCTTCTGAAATAGAAATGCGCACTACACCCCAAAAAAATTGTTCAGATGATTTTTAAGGAACATATACTTCCTTGCAAACATGGAAAGAAAAGGAATACTGATGTTCATGGCATCATGTTGGCAGTCTTACGTGCACAATTCCCATGTTTAATAACATCCACAAGTTATTAACATCAGTCATCACACAAACTACAAATGCTTACACTTTAAAGTCACACGATAAACAAGTCCAACTGCTGGCTAAGTGAGATTGCAGTTGTCAAAAGCACATTAAATTATAAATGAATTCGTGAAAATGTACTTTTTCATTGATGCATATGATACATTAAAGTTACATAGCAAAGACAACACTTGCCTTCACCAACCTGTGTGGAAAACTCCAGTGCAAACACTACTTTGAGGCTTCATGAGCTCTGATAGCATTGAGTTACAAAATGACAGTCAGGCACTCCAATTAACAACTGCCTGTAGCTCTTAACATTTTTTTCTCTACGTAGAGTAGTTTTGCTTCTTGAGTATTACGTCGGTGTTTCAGATGTTTTGACTCATAACGTATGCCTTTGTACAGAAAGAGGAGCACCATGAGTACATTAGAGGTGGGTGCGTGATTGGGAGCTCTATCAACCAATTTAAACATCAAAGCCTGTAAAGCTTGATATGCTAGAAAGCATGCACAAGTTTACAGTTGATGCCAAGTCACAAGCTCCAAACAGAATAGAGGTCCACTTCAGCTTCCCTTGTCCTGAAACCAAAATATAACCTGTAGATTAGAGTATGAATCTCAAATTTATTCCAACTCCATAGTCCACAGCAAAAATCAATAACTTTGATACAATCAATCTCTGTGACAATATATGATTGTCAAGCTACTTAATCATTCTACTGTTGAATGATACAATTCACAATCTACCTGCAGCTCAATGTGCTTCTTTGAAAAAAGCCTTTAAACTTACACTGACTTTTGTATCAAACATTTTTGCACTGATGCACCTCAAATCCTAGCACTAAAAATGTCTAAGCTCTAAAGTTTACATCAGAACAAGCAGGCTACACCAAATGGCTCTATTTTAAATAGACAAAGAAAATTCAACCAAGGATGAAACTATCACTAGATTAAACAAATTGAAAATTTGCCCGGCTTTCCAAGCACTAATTTATGCAAATTTGACCCTTAGCATGATATCATCTCCCACGCAGCATAGAGTTAAAAACAGATAGTATAATTCCAAATAAACGCTCAAGGTTTTGAAAGAGCTCTGTTTCATTCTGCAACCTCTGAATTAGGGGTACCCATCACTGACGGCATCTATATTGGCTTTCTATATGGATTAAGCTAGTACCAAGATCGTAATCTTTACTACCCGACTCAATACTTGCGAACATGAACCTTACTTCACAGTTCATAACGGATCGCTAACAAACATTAAGCTAATCATATTTTCAAGCTTCTAGAACCATTATAATAGGGCCAACTTGCTCGGCGCCTTGTTCATTACATGTAATTGTAAATAAGACAACCAGTAGAATATCTCATCTTACCTCATTGAGGCTTGCAGAATTCTTTAGCCGTTTCATAATTCTGGCTTGTACTTGCTGAATTTCTACGTGCAGATTGTCTAAAGGCTCCATGAAGAGCTTGTAGTTTGGTGATCGAATAAGCTCTGTTTTAGACTGCTTCATACGCTCAGTAGATCTCGAATCCTCTGCACTATCTGAATCAATTGCCGAAGAGGTGATGGGGCAATTTATACCTCCTTTTAATAAAGGCCTCTCAAGCAGGGATACAGTTTGCTGCGGCCACGTCCTAACGCCAGCAGAGTCCATGGTGCCACAAGTGTGTACTTGGTCACCACCGGAGCCTCTCTCTTGTGAAGACACATCATTGGGGCGCTGTGGTGCATCAGCTTTTCTGTTCTTAATCATATTCTTCTGAGATATTTCTTCTACACGATTATCAATGTCTTCAGGGCTCTCAGTCATAAGATCAGGAAGGACTGAAGAGCTTTTTCTGTCTTCTTGGGTTGATGGACCATTGATTTTCCATCCAACAGAGGATGGTTTTGTTTGTACTTGAAATGCTGACAACCTGTAGCCTGAAACACATTGGTCAGGGCTAATCCCTTGCTGCAATGCTGCTTTTGTTTGCATGTACACATGCTTCATGGACTCAAGCTGAATAGAGTGTGTATTCTTAGGAAAACCGGCCAAGGCATCAAGTTGGCTGGCTGATGAAGACCATGAACTCAAGCTCGAAACAAATGTCTTTGTTCTTGAAGTATCCCTGTCTGCAGGCAGAATGATGGTAAGTCATTCAAACAGTGATGAAACAACAAGGATTTTTCTATTATTATGGAGATTTAAACAGCTTAGAATAATCAAACGGCAACCAAGCAGATTGAAATCTTCAAGATGAGAGCCAACAGGTACATCCTCCCTTCAAAAAACAGAAGAAAAACTCTCACACCCTGTCTCCATCAACCTGAGTTTCTGTTGATAGCTGGTCTTTTGCAGGTGCTAGCAAAGAATATTTGCAAAAAATAAAATAATGGAAAAGAGAGGAAAATTTTGTATTGATTGTAAATAAATTAAATGAGAACATATGAAACGTTGAAATCAACCTTATAATCATATTTATTTTTTAAGAATCATAACATGAGAATAAGAAGGATAGTTTCTATGCATGACATAATTCAAAAGTATTTAGAAATGGTCTATGATTTGCCTAGGAACTCATCCTGAAAGTAGCTTCATGCTCACTTGACTACTATGGGGTGATACACATTTCTCTTTCTTGCCAAGCACTCTTTTAGGAGCCATAATATGCAATCTAAGCACAAAAGACAGAAAAAATTAAAATCCATTATTTTAGTACTCTTTCAAGATTTAAATAATTTTTGGGATTTTTTTTCATATATTTAATGGATAGAATAATATGGTTTTTTCCAATTATGGTGGTAAAACAAGAACAAAAAAGTATTGTGTGAACTCAAAAAGATATATCTCCCTATCTTGCCTGGAATTAGCCAAGATTCTTGTTCCCCAATGCTGCTGAGAGGTGTTGAGTACATGGGACTTCTTTCATTTTCCTGGCCCTGTTTGAACTCTGGGCCCTATTTTTGGCAACTGCTTATTTTTCTTTTCTGAACAGCTGGCAAACCAGTCACCTGACCTCCTGGTCAGCCAATATGCAGATCAGACCAGTTCATATATTTTTGTCTATTTATGAGCTTCCCTGCTCTAAGTTTTCAGTTCAATATTCCTTGTGTCTTCCTTAACTGTTCATGTTCATCTTTCTCTGCTGTCTACTCTGCATCTCAATTTTATATCAAGATTCACTCATACTTTTAGGCTCTAGGGTCAATGTTTTTGCATATATTACAAAGGGAGATGTAAAGCATATCGTTTTAGTCCCAATAGCTCCATTAATGCCAACAACCACACTATTCAGATTTGGGAATGAAACCATATACTCCGTAATGTAGACAGGTGTTTACCAGGCATCCTTGGGCTACCCCTCTTCAAACTAATTTGTGCAGTTAATTTTTCCACTGTGGCTTTGCATTAAGAGATAACAGTAAAGATGAAGAGATTGATGGTTTCCTACACCCAGTCATCACAGAGCGTTGAATGTGTGAATGTGCTAGTTGCTGCTGGAAAACTACTTTAACATGTTCATTTGCACCCCTGATTGTGCTCCTATTTAACCTTAACGACCTTCACAGTACAGGCAGGTACATTTTCTGACTCTTGCATATGTTGACAGTTAAATAGTGGGTAGCCACTGTGTAGAATGTTAGATTATTTTAACAGGACCTGAGCATTCCAGGTCAAAGGTGTTCTCATATATTCGTTCTATGGCAGTATTTGTGTGTATTTTCTCTTTGAAGTATAAATCATGGTTTGAAGCAGCAAAATTAATTATAGACACTTTTGGGTGTCCATACGTTCAACTACAACTTTGGAGTATGAATTTATCCCCTAATAATAATCACGGACTTCAATGTTGTGTGGCAAAACACTAGTCAAAATGCTCGTGGTACAATACTAGCACTCAAGAGAGAAACTGTTGGGGTTTACACCTCACTCCCGAGACCATAGAATAATGTTTATTCCTTCAATCATCCTCCTTGTCTTGGTTCAACTAGCTCTCACCTATTTGGTTCATACTCCAAGCTCCAAAGCAACTAGTGCTCCCTCTCTACTTTATGCACAAGAATGTAAGAAAATACAAGAAAGTTTAAGAAGCCTGTTTGTAGCTGGCTTACATTCACTCTCCTCTCTTTTTGTAGTCTAGGTTGATGAAAGGTAACTTGGATAGCCACACAGTCCTTGTGCAAGCTCCAAGCTGCCTCTTCTTCAATCCAATAGCCACAAGCGCGATAAGCAAGAGAAGGAAAAAGAAGAAACAGAGCAAGAAGAGAAGAGGGGAAGCCTCTCCCAAGCTCTCTCACACACACATTCTCTCTTTCTCAAACTCACTCTCTTTTCTCTCACACACTCTCCCTCCCTCTCTCTCTCTCCGCTCCCCACCCTCAGCCCTCCCAGCCCCGCCCTCAACTCTCTTTTTTTCACAATATATAGTTGTATTAATCATGAAAAAAATATACAAGATTACATGATTGGAAGATGCATGATGACTCTAGGCCATCATGCATCAACTCAACTCTCTTTTACAAACAACATGTGAAAGGAACACTGAGTAAAAAATCAAGGCACATTCATTGATTGAAGAGACCACTTGACGCCACGCTACCAAATCCTCTATAGACAGAGTATCCACATGCTGAAAAAGATCAAGCTGCCACTGAAGAAGTCCTTCAAGCTTGACCACATTATTCTGTATGCCCGAGGCAGCATAAAAAAGGAATGCATTGCGCGTGACCCAAATATGCCCCAAAATCTGAGAAAATGAAATAGAATCTTCATGTGAGCTTGTAGTGGACCATGATGCTTAGGCTTACCAAAAACGCAATAAAAAGGATGCATCCTGACACCAACCATAGCATGCCAAATGTTAGAAAGAAGAAGCTAAAATTTTCAGGCAAAAGGACGAGATAAATTGGTGATGGGAAGGTTCCATTGCAGTAGTACACAAAATACAGTTGCCCTTGGAAATACCCCGGCGGCAAAGAGTTGAAGCAAGGGCAAGACCACTCAACAACATGTCCCAAATGAATACCTTGCATTTGAATGGCCTCTTGTTATGCCATCCTTTCATGATTGTGAGCTTCCACCAAGCTTTAGTTTTGTGTAGTCCCCAAAGTGTGTTAGCTTTAATGGTCAAACATGAATGATCTTTGATCGTGAGGTGGAAATTTGATTAACTGAGGAAGATTGGAGACTCAAGTGGCCTGCAAGGTTCCAATCGTGCCAAGGAGAGGCACAATCTAGGAAACAAAAAGGTTGGCGGTCCTATAAAAGTCACGAGATCTTGTCCCAAAGGGCATGGTAGCCATGAGGGACCTAGAAAACCCACCTAATTATGCGAAAAGACATCAGTGTGAATCTAGGCAAGAGAGTGGTATTAGCCACCAATGCTAATACAAGGTGAGCCATGCATTTAAACTTAGGTTTATCCTCTGATTTGTCCTCTCATGAGAGCAGACGAGAAACTGCGAGAATTTTCCATTTGGAAAGAACTAGTAGCCAATTTATACTCTGCTAGGTGCCATTATACCTTGCAAAGCACGATTTTCCATGAACATACTAAGTGAAAAGTATTGAAGTAGATGTAGAGAACTGAACAACAACATTAAGGACATGCCACGCAGAACCTGGAATCTTCATATTACCCTGCCAGAGGCCGCAATCTTCAAGAAAATAATGAGTAATAATTGTCTAGGTTTGTTGATTAGTACACACGGACTGCAAAAGTGACTAGCGAAGCACTCTCATATGGGTATGCACATCCAAAACAGCCCCACCCCATGGATTCAATGTACAAACATGATTCCAAGATATCCATGATATACCAACATGCACTAACTCTTTCTTTTATAGCATAAAGTGGAGGTGCCGGGTGATATCCCTCAGATCCATATTAGTCCACCGTAGCAATGGCAAAAAGTAAGTGAGCATGGGAAGCATGATGATTTATGCCACTTTAAGGCGTACATGAAAGGGCCAAGCTTGAAATTTCCAATAAACAAATTAAACTTCTAATTTGTGTGAGATCCATTTGAGCAAGTGTTTAGGCTGCACATCGATACCCAAAGGATAACCAAGATGCCTCACGATATCTCCCTGCAGAACAAGCACACCCTTCATCTGACAAATTGGGGCTCGTGGAAGCAATAAGGGATGATTTGGCAGCATTAATAGGGAGACCCGATGCATGTCCAAATAGATTCCAAACATCCAAAGCTTTGCGAAGATTAGTGGCATCTGCTTTCAGAACCAAAAAGGTGTCATCAGCTAGCTGTCCCTTATCAACAAGATACGATAGCATAGAGAGAATAGGATGCGAAGCAAGTGCAAAAAAGATTAGTGGCATCCACTTTCAGAATCATAAAGCTGTCATCAGCCAATGCTTGACCAATAAAATGCTGATGTGAAGGAACAGATAAACCAGCTAGTTGTCTCATATTAATAAAGATGCAATAGCATAGAGAGAACAGAATGTGGATCAAGTGCAAAAAGAAGAGGGCTCAATGGGCAGCCCTTACAAACGAAGCCTGCAAGGGAAAAGGGCTCGGTAACACCACCATTCACCATAACACGAGATGTAGCCCCCACATTGATGGTAGAGATTAACCTGGCCATACGAGGCCCAAAACCCATGGCTTGCATAAGATCCACAAGAAAAGACCATTATAGAAAGTCAAAGGCCTTTTCCAAGTCCAATTGCACTAGGACCACGTCTTGATGTGTATGTTGCACATAATCAATGGCCATTTGGACATTGAGAATATTATTCAAAATGTTCCTACCCTTAATGAAGCTCTACTGATGAGGATATACTAGGCTAGGTAGTTGCTCATGAAGACAATTTGCCAATACCTTTGCACAAGTTTTGAAGGGGAGGGAACTTTAGGAATCAACTTAATCACCCCTTCTTTCCATGATGAAGGTATGTTTCCTAAATCCCAAACCTATTGGCACATTGCCGTGAACGGTTTGGCCAAAAGGGATGCATGACTTTCGAAGAATTCATTGGTAACACCATCCAAGCCATGTCTTTTATCGCAGGGACACTGCAACAAGACATCCATAACTTCATCCTCATGAATATGAGCATCCAAAGTAGCTTACATACCATGTGGAACCTCATCTTTGACCGAGGCACAAAAGACTAGACAGGCACAAGTAACCTGAGGGGACCACACCTACTGAAAACCCAAAAGATTTGCAAAGAAGTCCTAGTACATACATACAATGGATTGGAGATTTGTAACCATGTGGCCCTCTACATTCTCTAATCTCACCATATTCTCTCATGCAAGGGATGATGTAAAGCTCTAAAAAATTATAAGACTCAGAAAAAATTTCTCACATGCCATTAGTCAAATCTCGGAGCTTAGCTTGTTGATAAGACTACAACTCAAAGTTTTGTATAAGTTGGGCTAGCTTTGCCGATAACAAACCAAGAATGTATCATGGGAAAAAACAAGCAATAGTAGATGAACCAAGCCTAAAACATCCTCTGCAGCATGCAAGCAAGGCATGGTAAATCCCATAGTGTCTTTGTAAGCACGGGGAAGAACATGAGAATGACACTACTTTGAACATAACCAACTCGATCAATTATCACCATGAAAATTACGCGAGAGAGAGAGAGAGAGAGAGAGAGAGTCAAACTTCTTCTTATGAGAGAGAGATGTCGCCATCTGAGAGCTCAGCCCTGCCGCTGGCCGTCTGACCTGCAGGTCGTGGTCACAGCCATCGCCCTTCAGTCCTGCGGGTCGGGGTCCCTGCCGTCGCCGTCAGACCTACGGGTCGTGGTCCCTGCAGTTGCCTGTCAGACCTGCAAGTCGTGGTCCTCAACGCCCTGTTGCATGGTGCGGTGTTTCGTTGCGCCTATCTGCTGCCCCCTCACTTTGCCATGCCGCAGACGCCCACTTTGATTCGACTGTCGTGCTGTCCTCTAGCCCTGCTGCTCGCGTTTGTCAATTTCTGCAGAGGGGCCGAGCTGCTGTAAACCCTAATCTCGACGGTCATTAGAGAAACAGAGTCTCGATCAGACTGTGGCAGTAGGTCTGTCATTGTGAATGTGACTGCAGACTGAAGACACTTGTGACACAGGATGACAGCAGCCTATTGATCTGTACCTATTTGTAAATACGCACAGAAAGAGAAAGAGCGCCCTGCAAATAGCTTCAGATCTCTTGTTAAAGTGGTGATACAACATGGCTGGTCTGGACATGGCCTTTATTGACCAAACGGTGGCAGCCCTTGGTCCGGATTCTGAAACAGAGGAACCAGAGGATATGGTTCCTTGCACAGAGGAGATGCCACTTGGTCCTGACTTCCAGCCTGCGGGCAAACGCACCAAGCATACTTCGGAAGATACAATGGATCATCAGGAACGTTCTTATGCTCAGGTTGCTTCTAATTCTGTGGATTCTCAGGATAATGAATGGGAGAATTTGTTGGAGTTTGCCAACACTCTTCTTGGTGATTATGTTCAACATAATCATGATACGTTTTCTGACTCTGCAACTGAAGATGTTCTGGAAGCCATTGTGGATCCTAAAAATGTTTTGCACTCCTTCGCAGTCTTTTATGAACGTGTTGTTATACTCTTCTTCACTGGTAGGATCCAAGTGCCTTCCTATATTCGCCAGTGGCTGCAAAGTCTACTAGAAGGGGAGTGTGTTGAAAAGATTTTTGTTGGGCCCGAGGCTTTTATGAGGTGCTGTTCAAATCCGGGAAGCATCGTGCCGATCTGTTAACTAAACAACCATTGTTCTTTGATCGCCATTTGGTCCATGTTGTGCCAAGGCGCCCAATGGCAGATTTTCAGCGCTTGCTTCAATGCAAATGCCCGGTGTGGGTTGAAGTGGAAAACTGTCCGACTGTCTATTGGCCACTGTTAAAGGATGCCATGGCCATTGTGGACACTGTTTTGGTTCCCCCGAGCCTAAGGGCCACGAATCGTAACCGTTTCTGTATGTTACGGGACACGGCTTGGAAAAGGCCTGCTTGGTTACGTCTTAGTTGCTCTACCATGCATCCTTTGCACTTTCATTTGAAATGGGGTAACTTTGCAGGGCATTGTTTTTCGTGTGGAAAATTGGGGCATTTTATAGCTGAATGTCCAGCGAAGCAACCGACTTAAGATGCTGACCATGTTTTGCCTCCCATGGAAGATGTGGTGCTTGATGCTCCGTTGTAGGATGCGACCCAGCCACCTAAAGTTTTGGATAAAGGCAAACAACATGTTTCGGGTTTGGATTCCCGTGACAATGACTAGGTAGATGTACGTGCCAAAAAAGGTAAAAGGTTTGATGCTGGCATGGCGGATACTGTGCCTAATGCTTCACAAGATTCCTTGCATACTTATATGCGCAGGAAAGACATGTTGTCTTCAGAGCACACTACTCATGCTATGGTTTCTTCTGCTCCTCGCAATCAACCTACTAGGAAAGTATATACTGAAGGTCCGAAGGGCCCACCTGCTAAGTTTGCTTTTGATGCTAGAGGTAAGGTGATTACCCCATGGGATTGTCGTTATCCCCGTTCCATCCCCAAGATAGTGGATACACCGTCTACCTCTAAATCTGGTCGTCAGAACTCTTTTGCCGTGTTAGTTGATTTTTTGGATGAGGGAATTCATGACATTCTAGCAGAAAAGATTAAATCGAGGCAAGCTTTGCCTCGTTCCTGATTTTCTTTTTTGAATACACATAAAGATAGCCATATGGATTGTGCGAGGCATTTGTACTCGCAATAAGCAACATGCCATGTGAAGTTTATTGCATGAGAATCAGTGGGATGTCTTATGTGCTCTTGAGAACAAGAGTCACGATGAAGCAGGAAAAGTTGTGGATTGCCAAGGGTTTTGCTTGTTTTATGCAAGGACATATGCCATGCATTATTTTGGTGTGCTTATGATTGTACATGAGAAATATCAGCCTGTTCTTATTAAAAATGATGTACATGGTCGTTTTGTGGTGATTGAAGTTTTATTTGAAGGAGAGATCTTATGGTTACTTGGGCTCTATGCTCCAAATGACCCTTTATCCCGCCAGGATCTTTGGAATACTTTGCAGTTCTCCTTGTCACTTGGCAGACTCGGTTTTTTGATGGGGAATTTTAATACGGAGAGTCTCGGTTGGGATGGTCTCACCAATGAATTCTTTGAGGTTTTTGCTACCCGACTGGTGAAACCATTGACAGCTATGTTTCAGCAAGTTTGGGAAACGGGGTTCATGCCTTCCTCATGGAAAGAAGCACTTATCAAATTGCTTCCAAAAGTTCCTTCGCCGTCTATGTTGAAACATTGGCGACCAATCTCTTTGATGGGTTCTATGTATAAAATCTTTTCCAAAGTGATGGCGAATCGGCTCCATAAGCATCTTCCTGCCATTGTGCATCCTCTTCAATATGGTTTCATTAAGGCTCGAAACATTCTGCATAATGTCTTAAATGTGCAAATGGCTATTGACTATGCAAGGCACTCTAATCAGGAGGTAGTATTGATTCAATTGAACCTCGAAAAGGCTTTTGATTATTTAGACTGGTCTACTATGAGCTTTGGTACTCGGATGTCTCGTTTGATCTATACCATTAGTGCTGCGGCTTCTTCGCGAGTTATGCTAAATGGTGGTGTTACCGAGCCATTTGTCCTTGCACGCTCTGTGAGACACGGTTGCCCTTTGAGACCTCTTTTTTTTGCCCTTGCGACTCATCCGGTTCTTTCGATGTTATCTCATATGGCAGCTTCTACTCAGTTGGCTGGAGTGTCTCTTCCTTTTGGACAGCACTTCATTAGTCAATCCTTGGCTGATGACAGCTTTATGATTTTGCGTGCGGACAAGGATAATCTTCGCAAAGCATTAGATGTTTGGACTCTCTTTGGTCATGCTTCTGGTCTTCATATCAATGCTTTGAAATCAACCATTCTCAGTTGCACGAAGTCAGATTTGCAGTCATTGGACTGGCAGGGAATGGTTGTTCCCCGTGGTTCCATTGTTAGGCATCTTAGGTACCCTTTGGCTGTTGATGTTCGGCCCAAGCAAGTACTAGAGTGGATTTCACAGAAATTGGTAGCTAAGTTTCTGTATTGGAAGTCACAGGCTTGGCCCTCCCATGTTCGCCTCAAAGTGGCTCAGACAATTACGTTGCCAATACTCACATATTTCTTGCCATTGCTGCCTTGGACTACTACTACATTGAATGCTCTTACTCAATACATTCGTTTCATGTTATGAAAGGACTCCTTGCATGCATGCATTTCATGGATTTCTTGGTCGCATGTATGTACCCCCAAATGCATGGGTGGTGGGGCTATTTTGGATACCGAAACTCATATGCTGGCACTCCGTTGGTCTCTTTTTCGTGCCATGTGCTTGGATCATCACTCGTGGGTCTTTATAGCCCGTTATTTTCTTGAGGATCACGGGCTTGTGCATGTTAATACCTGAATTCGGAGCTCCTGGTGGCATGTTCTTAATGCAAACTCTCGCTTTTCTAGTTCTTCATCCTCCCTGCTTGCTCATTTGGTATGTTCCTGGAAATTGGTTCTCCAGAAGGCTCAGTGGCATCCAACGGAGGACCACTTAGCTACTAACTCTTTTCAACTGGAATTGTTGGCAGCCTTGCGATTACTTTGTTGGAAAGGCAAACATGAGCTCAGACCAAAATTTAACCGCATGGCACATTTGGGCTTGACTTCAGTTGCAGATGCCACCCTTGCCAGTCGCAATGTGTTGATATCGTTTCGTACAGCCAGTAAGCTTTTCAGGATCCCTCATGGATATCGTGATTTATGGGGACAACTTTTGATGGTGCTCCAAAGCAGACAACCCTTTCCGTCCCTTGCTTCGGATCATCCCTGGCAAGACTGGGACCTTGCAAGCTGGCTGAATTTGGAAAAGGCCTCAGCTAACTAGGTGTATCATCTTCTGATTAAAGATCATCAATGGCTGGTTACTAAAGCTAATATTGTATGGGGATTGCGTAAATCTCAGTCATGGTGGAAGGTAACTGTGATGGAGGGCTGGTTAAACAAGACACCTTTCAAATGCAAGGTCTTTCTTTGGAGAGTGATGATTGGTGGTCTTCCTCTTGCTTCAGCCCTTTCCAAGAGTCGAATCTCCAACGGCAATTGTTTCTTTTGCTCCACCAGTGTGGAATCGACCCGTCATCGATTTATTTCTTGCCCTCTCGCTAAGAAAATCTGGTCACTCTTGTCAGCGGTTTGGCGAGCAGTGGTTGGTTTCTCGCTAAGCCCTTTTGATTGGGTTTTTGTGTGGCCCAAATACCCCACACCGGCACAGTCGCAGATGAAGATCTTGTTTTACTTTCTCAGATACTGGGGCTATTGACACAATTGGACCATTCGGAATGCTTTTCTTTTTTATTCAGCCTCTAATGTTCAGGGATATATTGCTAGGCTTAAAGGTCTCTTGCATTGGCAGATAGATCTCATTTGGCACTCTGACTTACTCCCTCGGGAGGACTTACTTCCCTGGCATATGGCAATTTCTTCTGCGTCTTTGCCATGACTTTGGTAACTCTTTTGTCGTTTAGTACTTTATAAATATAACATCCATTACAAGAGAGAGAGAGAGAGAGAGAGAGAGAGAGAGAGAGAGAGAGAGAGAGGAGTGGACACAACGTTGAGAAGGAAACTAGCCCCACCCTCTTTAAAGAAACTTTTTGAAACAAAACCAGGGGCACCATGTACTTGAACCATATACAAAGAGGCTGATTTCTTGCAATTCTAAATGTTAGGATTTTGAAACCCTAATGTTTACAAACTCCGAGTAGCAAACTGATTTTTTTTTTAGTGCTTGGATTGGACCAAGCTAAGTAGAAAGTGCTTCTTGAATGAGAGAGAGATAGAAGAGTACAAAGCATGTGGCTTAAAGTTTAACATGGGAGCTTTTTCCAAGTGAAAAGAGAGATCTCCAATATTCACGTGTGGAGCTTGGGTGCTCAAAAGTGGAGAGGCTACAAATGATATATGTTTGCTGAAAATGACAAGTGTAGAGACAGTCTCTTCAAAATGGCACATGTTCTATTTTCTAAATGCCACATATTACTTTTCTAGAGAAAGAAGCTTCCAAACCTTCTACTCTAAAAATCTCTCAAATAAATAAGAATTTGAGATAGCTGTTGAAGATAAAATTGTTCCTTGCAAAATTTTGGAACCTTTGAGGTGAATAGAATTTCCATTTGAGTAACTTTCAACATTAAGAATCTCCTAAATTTTAGGAGTCGCCAATTTTAGATTCTAGAAAGCTTCATTATATAGGTTCACCAGTTCATGGCTTGTTTCTTTAATTATGAACATCTGGTTTTTCTTTCTAAAACCACTCATTATATGGGCTTCTAGTCAATGTGACTATTTGAGTATAAAAGTCTTAGTCATCTGAGCTTTCTAGTCAATATGACCGCCATACTAAACTTTTAATTTCTCTTAGGCATCTCGTCAATGAACGGCCCAAGTATAATTATAGGGCATCATTTTGATCACCATTGTCCATCCTTAAATAGAAAGATGAAGAATCAATCATATTTTGAAACACTCAAATAATACAAATCGCCTTTTAAAATACATGCACATAAAATAAATTTGAAATCATGGAGCCAATATATCTTGATAACAATTAGTATACAAAAGGTTGGTTACATCCCTCCCTCTTGAAATCCGTCTTGTCCTCAAGACATTGCTTCAAGTATTTTCTGATCCTATACCTTTTTCAAAAGCTGTAAGTATTTTTGGATAGTCTTTAAAATACTCTTATGACATCCATTTAGAATCTAAATGAGAGTAATTTTTAAATTTCAAAATGCATTTTCTTAAAATGATTCTTTCTTGTTTTGTGATCATATAAAAGACTAGTTGACGTATCCACTCTTGTTCATCTAATTTAGGTGGATCCTCTATTAAAGGTTCCAATGGTGGAGGCACTTCATAAGACTTCAAAAGATGGATATGAAAAGTATTGTGAATTCTCCAATGCTTTGGAAGTTGTAAGCTTTAGCAAATATTATTAATCTTTTCAGTGACTTAAAATGGCCCATAATTTCTTGTTGTAAGCTTAGTGACTCGGAATGAAGGCTTGTTAGAGCTTCTTAGATGAGTTTTATCAAATTTTGAGCCACATCCAATCTTCTTCTTATAAAATCAAGTGTCTTTGATGCTTATCTATTGTTTTTTTTGTTTTTCTTGAGATCTTTAAATAGCTTTTCTAACTTGGGCAAAAGCCGTATCCATATTACACATGAACTTATCTGCATTAAAAATCTTCTTCTTTATTTTGAGACAAGGTAGTAAGGGTGGCTTTTCATATATAATCTCAAATGGTACTTTACTTGTAGAAGTATGAACTATATTTCCTAGGTTTCACTCACGCCTACACTCATAGAGGAGTATTGGTGATCAGTAGGACACTGGGACACTTTTTACTCTCGATACGAGAGGTTTTTTCCCCCAAACTTATTGCCTTCTTTCGTATGTCCTTATGTCACACACTTACGAGTACTTATCATGTTCCGCTGTAAACACCCCCTACAACCCTGAGGTTTAAGGGTTGTACTTTGTACTTTCAAGTTACACTCTTTAAGTCTATTGCATTGGGTGTCGTGCTTCACTCTCCACAGTGTCTACTGCACTCTTAGCTGAGCTTCGATCCACTCTCTCTCTCACATTTGGTATTAGAGCTGAGCCTCTGCTCAGTTCAGCTCTACTTAGCATCCGAGAGTTCTCGCTCAGTCAAGCTCTTTTAGTAAAAGAACGTTAGTCTTGCCCACTTCCTGCAGCAACCGCCACTGCCCAACAGAAGGCTGTCCTTCACCACCAGGCCCACGCTACCTGCCAGTCTGCCTAGAGATACCGCCCTGTGCCAACGCCTAGCCTCCTGCCAGCTCACCTGGTAGCATTGCATGTCTGCGCTCTTCTGCCAAGGTTTTGACTCCAACCTGTGGCAGTGCTCACCATGCCAGCCTTTAGCGGGCCTACGCCACATGCATCCGCCACTCGAGCCTCCTGTCGCCCGACTGCTTCAATCCTGCGCCTACATGTTCCGTCCCCGTACTGCCTGCTGCCTAGTGTGTGCCGCCTTCTCCTAGCTTTAGCAGCACCCATGGCTTGTTACATGCCCCTGCCACGCCTCAGTAGCGTATGTGCCACCACGCTAGCTACGCCTATATCTTGTGGCAAACTACCTTGACCAGCGCCACCACGTCCTGTGGTTTGCACTATACCTACTGCCACCAGCTCAACTGGTTTTTTTGAGGTTTTTTTAAATTACTTTTTATTCCAGATTCATCTCTGGAAAGAGAAACTTCTACCTGGGCAAGCACAAAATTCAAAGTACGTGTGAGTTTCCATTTGTGTCTCTCTCTCTTCTTGCTCTTACTCTCCGCCATAGCTCACTGTCGGAGCGTTTAGGGTCAAAATTCTACCACGAAGGTAAGAGACAATAGTGTGAAGGGAGATTCAAGGAGAGGAGTAGACGAAAGAGAAGGAGCTCAAATAAATAGAAGATGTAAAAGAATATTCACAAAGGTGAAGCTTATCAATTTATTTCTGCATTATGAGAAGATAAATCTCTTGTAGACAAAAATGTGCATATAACAATACCTTCATCTATGCTGCTCAGACTGCCAATCTGATGTTTCCATTGGCTCCAAAAGGAGGGTAAAATACTAGGATACCTGGCTAGAATTTTGCTAGATCACTCCCTCAGTTAGAGATAGACTGTTTTGGACAATTTTGAGACAAGAAATTTTGGGGTTTTTGCTCATCTTGTGTTGGTGAACATTGAATGCACCTTGGACTGCATGCATTCCTGACACTTTAGACCGAGTGTACCTCAATGTACTAAGTGCAACAATCTATTTGCTGTAATTTTTGAAAGTTTTGGAGATTTCTAGGTTATGCCAGCTTGGACATTGCTCTTTTGCCTTCTTTTGATATTGATTATCACAAAAAATCAGGGAGATGATGTATTTACCTATGTATCCAAGGAGGACAGATTGGATGGTAACAATTGCTCACTTTGGTCCTTCATGATGAAAAATGTGCTTGTTGGGAAAAATCTTTGGGACTATGTCAATGGAGAAGAAGTTAGGCCCGGAGTTGTGGCTGTTGCTGCTCTAGAAGGACGTGGACAATAGGAATCTCAGCCTGTTTAGCCTGCTCCACTTCAGCCACTTCCCTAAAGATCAGCAACTCAAAAAGCATGGGACACATGTCGCTGATTGCATTGGCAGTTCAACAGTCCATTATTCCTCACATTCGCTCTATAGCTTCTTCATAAGAAGCTTAGCTAACTTTGGAGCAGATGTTTGCTGGTAAGAATAAGACCCGCATCTCTTTCTTCAACAAAGACCTTGAGAGATTGAAAATGGATGAGGGTGATTCCATGCTGGATCACTTGCTTTAAATTTGATCTCCTTTGGTGGTAGATGATCTTGTACTTTTGATCACTCTTCACTCCAAGGGAATTTGTTGGGTTTCACTCACGCCTATGCTCAAAGAGGAGTATCGGTGATCAGTAGGACACTGGGCACTTTTTACTCTCGGTACGAGAGGTTTTTTCCCCCAGACTTATTGTCTTCTTTTGTATGTGGTTATGTCACACACTTACGGGCACTTATGGTGTTCTGGTGTCAACAACCCCTACAACCCTAAGGTTTAAGGGTTGTACTTTGTACTTTCAAGTTACACTCTTTGAGTCTATTGCATTGGGTGTCGTGCTTCACTCTACACACTGTCTACTACACTCAATTGAGCTTCGATGCTCTCTCTCTCTCCCTCTCATAGTATTGCTATAGGCATATTCTAACAAAGATAAAGGCTTTACCCATGGTTGGTTGACTTTATGGAAATAGCATTTTAGCATATCCAATATTGTTAGATTGGCTATCTCACTTTTACCATCTATTTGACAATGATAAAAAGAGCTCACTAAAAGAGACTAGTGGTTCGTGGATCTCTATCATCCACGATGGATAGTGGTAATACATGATACTTAAAGATTTGTTGAATAAATATTCTAGGCATATCTTAAGACTTGATAGGCTTATGGACTGGAATGAAATAAACATGTTTGCTAAACCTGTCAATAATAGTCCATATGATCATTGTTGTTCGCTGATTTTGGCAAGCCAAAAATAAAATCCATAGAAATGCTTTCCCAAGGTTGAATCAAAATTGGTAATGGTTGCAAAAGTCTTGTAAGCTTTTGGCGATGACACTTAATCTTTTGGTGCACAAGACATTCTTTGACAAATTATTCAATGTCTCGTCGAAGACTTAACAAAAAGAAATACATTTAAAGTGCCTTGGTTGTGGCTAAAATACCAGGATGAACCATATAAGGAGTTGCACGACGTTTTTCCATTACTTCAGGTGTGAAATCTTTAGTAACACATAACTTACTCTCCATCAAAAGAAATCCATCTTTGATAACATAAGAGTTTACTCTTTTACCATGTTGTAAACTCCCTTGGTGATTTTAAAATCTTCATCAAAAGCATACATGTCCCTCATACTAGTGAAATCTATACGATGAATCATGGATACTCCATGAATCTAAGATATTCTTGACAGAGCATCAGCTACATCGTTTTTCTTCCCAAGAATATGTAATATTTGAAAGTTAAATTGAGCTAAATAATTGGTTCATTGAATATACTTCTTAAAAATCTTTGATTGGTTGAGAAAATGTCTTAGACTGTCACGATCTCTCTTGAAAAGAAATTATCCACCTAAAAGATAGTATTTCCGATCTTTTAAAGCTTCAATGATACCCATTAACTCATTTTCATAGGTGGTGGCGTTCTTTTCTGCATTTTGCAACCTTCTGTTTCTATAAGCAAATGCATGTCCATCCTGGTTTAAGATTGCACCAATGCAAAATCTTGAAGCAACACATTTTACAAAGAAAAGATTTGACAAATTAGGTATAATCAAAACTCGTCCTTTGCTGATATAAAACTTAAGAACTTCAAAAGCTTCCTTCTCTTCAGCTACCATAGAAGTAGTCGGTTTTTTTACTTTCTCTTTGCCCTTATCCATGGAGAAATTCATCGAACAAGAGGAGATAGCTTGTGTATATTGAAACTTTGAAGTCACCACTAGGATGGATCCTCGAATGATAGGTGATGTATTATCTTTTATAGACTTAGTTGCAACAATGACAATGATACCTTTCACGCTAAGGTAGGCCTTCGTAGTTGTAATACCATCTATCTGAAGAGCCTTCTCAGAAAGGAAATCTTTAAAGACCTTTGATTCATTTCATATCTTACCCCTTCTCTCCATCAAATCTTGAATTTCTGATTAGCTTCCAACTCCTCATATCTTTATATCTTCTCATAATAACAGAAGCATACAAATACAAAGTGTTGCGAGCCTTCCAATTCACCAAAATTCTCCTATTCACCTCTTAATATGGTGAGAAAGTTGGGCCCAAAAATCTTATTACCCAAAAAGGTATTGCAAAGAAGTCCTTACTTTGATATCAATGTAAAAGTGGGGAAGAATGTGAGAATGACAATACTTTGAACTTGATCAACTTTGAACAATTATCGGGATGAAAATGAGAAGATAGAAAGAGAAAGAGAGAGAAAAGAGTCAATACCATGTTGAGAGAAAAGTTGGCCCCTTTCCTTTTATAGGACTTTATTGAAACAAACCATGGGTACCAAGTGCTTGAACCATATACAAACCTTGATTTCTACAAACTTCGGACAACAAGCTGATTTTCTTCCTTGGTGCTTCAATTAAACCAAGCTAAGTGGAAAGTGTATCTTGGATGAAAGATAGATAGAAGAGTACAAAGCATGTAGCTAAAATTTCAACATCGAAGCTTATTCCAAATGAAGAGAGAGACCTCCAATATGTAGGTGGGGGGCTTGGGTGCTCAAAAGTGGAAAGTAAAGGCTACAAATTACAAGTGTTTATTGAAAATGACAAGCAGGATAAGTATAGGGACACTTATGTCTTCAAAATGACACATGTCCTATTCTAGATGCCACATATCACTTTTCAAGAGAGAGAAGCTTCTAAACCTTCTACTCTAAAAATCTCTCAAATGGTAAAGAATTTGAGATAGCTACTAAAGATTAAATTGTTTATTGTGAATTTCTAAAGTCTTTGACGTGAACAAAATTTCCATTCGAGGAACTTCCAAATATAGTGACCTCCTAAATTTTAAGAGTCGCCAAAATTAGATTCTGGAGAGCTCCATTATATAGCTTCATCAGTTCATGCTTTTTTTCTTTGATTATGAGCACTTGGTTTCACTTTTTGAAACCACTCGTTATATGGGCTTCTAGTCAATGTGACTATCTGAGTGTAAAATGTTGAGATAGCAAGCTCAACACGTGCGGACATTGATGATGGACCTGGCTAGATAAGTCCGCACGTCTACACTTAGCACGTTGGTGGTCATTATGATACTCACATGGCCACTTACTTATCACTTATTATATTTAGTTTGTTACACCTACCTATAGTTGCCAAAGATATAACGCCAGTCGATTAGTGTGGTCGGTATTGTCTGACTTAGAATGCCACTTTCCTTTATATTGTATCTTATTTATACTTTGTGTTCATTGTATAGTGTGTGGAAAAAGAAGAAGAAACGAGCAAGAAAACGTTTTGACCTCCATCTCTCTTCTTGTGTTCTTGAGTAAGCTTCCTCTTGTGTATACAGTGTGTGTTTGGCGCAGCAGCTCAAGCACATCCCTCCATCATGTGATTCTTGACATAGTATCAGAGCCGTGCCACTGAGAGAGGCTGATTTTAAAGGCTGAAGTGAAGGAAAAAAAGCAAGGTTCGAGCAAGCTAGCAACGGGTAAGAAGCTCTCTCATTCTTCAACTCTCTCTCTTAGATAGTGCCTGTGGAGGCATCGGAAGCAAGGTCGAGCAAAAATCTCAGATTGCTGTGAGATTTGATGTGCGAGCAAATCACTGTATATTCTGCAGATAAGCCCTTTAGAGCTTGCCGCAATTATTTTGAGCATCTAAGGTCGTTTCAGACCCCATTTTAGAGCTGCAAGGTTGCAGACAGCAGTTTCAGGGTACACTGTGATTTCGGTTGTATTGACCGAAAGTGGGTGCGCAAATTACAGATTGCGAATCTGTAATTCTTTAGGTGTTTGCAGGAAGCAAACATAAGGTTTATCTGCAAACAGTTTGCAGATTACATGTATTATTGAGCAATCAGTGAAAAAGATTGCTTGGTGTATTGCTGTGCACGTGTTGTGAAAGATTGCAGAAGACTAGCTTGCTGTGCTGTATACTTGTTTGTGATAATGGCAAAGAACAGTGCAAATTCCATTATTCAGAAGCTCGACAAAAATACCTACCCTTCATGGAAGTTTAGTGTGACGAACTTCCTCATTGGAAAGGGCCTTTATGAGTTTGTTTCAGATGAAGAAAAGGAGCCAGAGCTGGGTATCCCTCCGACTGCAAATGAGTTAAAAGCATGAAAAGAGTGGAATGCGAAAGACAAGAAGCTGATGTACTGACTATCTGTAGTCATTGATAATACTATGCTGGGACATATCAAGAATGTAGAAACTTGACATGCAACTTGGACAATTTTTAAGAGCATATTTTCAGTAAATACAAAGGCACGAAAGATTCAACTCAAGCAAGAGTTGAATGCCTTGAAGAAAGGGAAAAGGTCTATCAATGAGTATGTGTTGAAGGTGAGGAGCATTGCAGATGCTTTAGCAGCGATTGATGCAATGCCAGATGATGATGATTTGGTTTCATCCACTCTCAGTGGCCTTAACAATGAGAAGGCATGAAAATCATTTGTTACTTCAGTATATGTACGGAAGTCATTTCCAGATTTTGATGAGCTGATCTCTCTCATGATTACTGAAAGATCAATATGCAAGGTGATTCGTCTGAAAGAAATGGTGAACAGGTCCAAGCATTTTACTGGAGTTCAGAAAGGGGACGTGGTAGATCCCTTTGAGATGCCGTGATATGGGATGTGCTAGTGATAACCAGCAAAACAGGTTCAATCAACAGTTTGGTAAAATACAGGTTTCTGGAGGTAGAGGAAACTTTAGAGATAGGAGGAGCTCTAGAGAAAGAGGTGGATGGCAAAACAAAGGCTCTGAAAATTCTGCTATTGTTTGCCATTATTGTGGCAAAATAGGATATATTGCAGTCAATTGTTATGCTAAGAAGGATGATATTCGCAGTGGTAAATTGCAGCAAGGAAACTATGTATCGTCTTCACAATAGAATAAAGACAAAAATGAGCGTCTGTTTGTTATGCAACATATGATGAATGCAGTTACAAGAAATATGACACATGATCATGTATAGTATGTTGATTCAGGTACATCTAATCATATGACTAGTCATGTTGAATGGTTTGGAGAGATACAAGATTTACAAAACCCAAGTTATGTGCAGACGGGTGATGATTCATGCCACCCAATTTCACACATTGAAAAGGTTTCCTTGTCCTTATATGATGGTCAGACAAAGAGTTTGACAGATGTATTACATATGCCATCAATTACAAAGAATCTAGTGTCTGTTGGCCAAATGGTAAAGCAAGGGTTGCAAGTCTAATTCAATACAAAATGTTGTTTTGTAGAAAACTTTAATGATAAGTGCAGGTTGGTCGCAAAAAGAAGTAGAGTTGGCCGAATGTTCACTTTAGATGCTGGAATTCCTGCAATGGATGCTGCTATGTATGCTAAAGGAAAAGGAGTAGTTGCAGATATTGAAATATAGCATAAATGTATTGAACATGCAAATGTGCTAAGGCTGAACTTAATGCAGTCCAAAGAATTGGTTACAGGGTTGCCTTCTTTAGAGTTGCAGAATTGCATAAAGCCTGTGAAGCATGCCAATTTGGTAAGCATGCGAGAAAACCCTTCTCGCATGATAGAGAAGTGAGCAGAAATAAACTTAATGTAGTACATACAGATGTTTAGGGACCTACAAAAAATGTATCTCTTGGTGGCAGCAAATACTTTGTCACATTTACTGATGATTGTTCAACGAAGCTATAGGTATACTTCATGAAGGAAAAGAGTGATGTGTTTGAGCACTTCAAATCTTTTAAGACAGCTATTGAAACAGAAACAGGATTAAAAGTGAAGTGCTTGAGATCGGATAGAGGGGAAGAGTATCTCTCTAATGAGTTCAGTGGCTTCTTGAGAACTCATGGGATAAGGAGGCAATATACTTGCAGGTATACCCCACAACAAAATGATGTTGCAGAAAGGAAAAACACGCATATTACAGAAGTTGCACGGGCATTAATGGCTAAAAAGAATATGCCCAAACATTTTTGGTCTGAGGCTGTCCATACTACTATCACACTTAAAGGTATTTAGCTGTGTTGCATACATTCATGTACCAGATGAGCTACGGAAAAAGCTTGATCCAAAGGCAAAAAAATGTGTTTTTATTGGATTCTCTTTAGAGCAGAAAGCGTGTCACTGTTATAACCCTGTCACAGGTGAGTTCAGAGTGAGCAACGATGTTATCTTTGATGAGATGGGAAGTTGGTATACACCTGCTGGTGATGTTTTGGATGATGATAATGATTAGGACAACTATGTGCAGAAAAATAAACAAAAATCACGGAGTCTTAGTGGACCACAAACATCATCTAGTACTACAGCTACAGTGAGCCCTTGGTCTGGGAGACTAAGGAGTAGCCCCACATCTTCAGGTGGATCTATAAGTGTTGCAGGGAAGGACAAAGGAAAGAAGAAAGTGTTGGATCGTAATTATACATCTACCAATCATTTGGGATTTGATGGAGATTCTAGTGGTTCGGAGACTTTGGATGATCAGCTTGGCATTCCTTCAGTCAGGACACCAAGTGTACAGAGAGCTCATAGTAATCTAAAGGCTCCATTGAGAAATCCGGTGGTACGCAGATCTAGCAGGGTCAGATACCCTATTAAAAGATTTGGTTTTGAAGGTTATGCAGCTCACCATTATGCTTATATGGTGAAACTAGTTGAGGATGAGCCCACTTGTTTTAAGGATGTTGTTGGTCATGCTCATTGGGATGCAGCAATGGATGAGGAGATGGCTACATTAGAAGCCAATAAGACTTGGGATTTGGTACCTGGCCCATGCGCCGACAATTTGATGTATTGTCGGTAACAACTTGCACCACATTCGAGGGACCCACCTACAACCACAATTTACAAATTACAAGTATGTTAGCAATACTTGGAGGTTAGAGAGAGAAAGAGAGAGTTAAGCCTTTGAAGTTTGAACTTTCAAGATTCACGAATGAAGAGAGATGGGGATAAGGGCTCCAGAGGAAAGAGAAAATCAAGATAGATATTAAAGAGATATTAGAATAGGGAGATAGATAGTCATACATAAATCAATTATCACAATGAAAGAAAGTGAAACAAATTTAAAAGGCAATGTATACTTCAATGATAGCTTGTCGAATGTCACGGTAGATGAATGCGCCCATCGTTTTCCTTCCCCTCTTGCTGGTATCTACGGCCCGCAAAAAATAAGTGCCAAGTAGACATGAGACACGTATGTTGATGACGCCTCGTTTCTTACAATCACTCCATCCATCGGTGAGAATGAAGCAACCATATTTTATTCATTCAACGTGAATAGAATCAAGGGCTCTATCAATCCTCTCCTCTTTATGAATCTTTTCCGTCCTCATGTTGTTGTATGTGACACCGGTCCATCCTTCACATGGACCCACATTGGCAATGGCTTTTACCATCTTTTTCCATTGCTCTTGCTTTTGGACATTGAATGCAAGATTGCACTCAATCATTGCGCGTGCAATTTCAATATTCACAAGTCGTTGCCTTTCTCTAAGAAAGGCAACCGATCCACGCACATGACCAGCAGCTTGAGAGAGAAAGGATTGTCTCTCCAGCACCACATGAGCCTACACTCTTTGTCTTTTACCAAGATGTAGATGTGGAGCCCCCACCACTAATGGTAGAGGCCTCTCCCACATTAGTTGAAGATACGCCCACATACGATGCTTCCTCGTTAGTAGGCATAGGAGTTGGTGCCCATAAGCCACTTTCTCCTCTCATCTTGGCCAGAATCTCCTCTACGATGTTTTGAGGGATCTCCTTGCATGCAGCAACTTACCCTCCCGTCTTGGAAAGATGTTGGAGAAGTTTAGCACTTCCCACAATACTTGCATGTCCAATGGTGGGAGGTTCACTTCTTTGTATCCCTCTCCACATGGATCACGTGTAAATTGAAGGCCTCGTGCTTCTCAATCACGAGTCATGGTGCCAATGACGGATAAAAGAGGCCCTTGGGGGGGGGGGGGGGGGGGGGGGGGAGAGAGAGAGAGAGAGAGAGAGAGAGGGAGGGAGATGCTTGAGTCTCAACTCTTAAAAGTTGAAAGTCGAAAGAGAGAAAGAGGCCCGAGGGTTGGGATAAAGTCAAAAGAGCAAGAGTGAGAAAGAGGGGATGGGAGATGAGAATGGCAAATGCTTTGATACAGTGCAGGAAAGAGGGGATGGGAGATGAGAATGACAAATCACAAGTCCATTCAAGATCCAAGAGAGGAAGATGAGTATGATAAATGCTTGCTGAATTGGTGTGAAAGCATGAAGAAGAGGAGCACCTTTTGCAGATGAGAGAAGGGTCAAAGTAAGAACAATCAAAGAGGGCTGCCAGCTGCATGGAATCCAAGCAAGGCTTGGGGGGGGGGGGGGGAGAGCCAATTGCTGGAAAAGGGGGTGAGATGAGGTATCCAAGGCGCCTCCCCCCCCGCCCCCCCCAAAAGTGCCACACAAGAAGATGGAATGCACTGGATTAAGGGCAACAGAACGCAAGACTCGAGGGGATGCGCAGGCCAGAAATGGCCCATTTAATCATACGAATCCATACGGATATGTACCGTACAAATTGTACGGTATGAACAGTACCGTGCAATGTACGGAGACAACTATGATATTTTTAAATACTCAAATAATACAAATGGCCTTTGAAAGTATATAAGCGTCAAATTAATTTGAAATCATAGAGCCAATATATCTTCGTAACAATTGATATACAAAAGGTTGGTTACAGTCTTGCCATTGTCTGGACATTAGGAAGGAGTCTATCAAAGGAGACCAAGCCTCCAATGGAAAATCACAAAGCAACCTTTCCAAGAGTTGACTCATATATTGTTTAAAAACAACATGACTTAGAAAGGATGAGCTGAAGCACAAGGGTAGTCTATCCAAAACACCTTGGAAGGCGTCCACCGCCTGCTTGATCATATCATATCAAGCCACAAAGGGAAATGATCTAATAAGTCATAGCTCTGCAAATGAAGGAATCCTCATGCATAGCATAAATACAATCCAATTGAGACCATGTTGCTGAATATTAGGTTGAGTAAAATGTAAATCCTAAAGCTAATGGATAAATTCATGACTAGATATCTTGCTTCAAAACATCCATTGCAGAGGCATTCCAAGCCTGGGTTTCTCGCCTATCCATTAGAAAATGCTCCACAGTAGACTGGGAAGGGTCAATGCACATATCGAAGTCACCCATGAGCAAGCCTGGTTTACCCAAGAACAAAGAATCATGAAGCTGATTCCACAGCGCGCGACGATGTGACGAGGCACTGTGCGCATAAAGTCTAACAAGCCAAAAAATTTCTCATTCAAAAACAATCTCCACTACTATAAAATGGCCATACACACGATTTTTTATAAGAACCGGCTCGAGTTTCACGTGCACCACCATAAGAACACCGAGTAGTGTAATACTTTGCTACTAGCATAAAAAGGTGAAAACCTTGACAATCCAAAATGCAACCAGCCCTTGTCATGACTTTTGTGCTCAACAGCACACAACGCATCCGGACAATTCTTGTGCAAAATGATTCACATGTCATGTTGCTTATTTCAAGAACAAATCCTGCGAACATTCCAAGTGGCAATCTACATGATTAAAAATAGAGTTAGATAGGAGGCTCGCCACACTGTTGGGTATTTGACTCACGCCTCACTTACGCCTACGCTAATATGGGAGTGTCGGTGATCAGTAGGACACTGGGGCACTTTTTACTCTCGATAGGAGAGGTTTTTCGTATGTGCTTATGTGCTTATGTTACACACTTATGGGCACTTAGTGTGTGTCGGGTGTGAACACCCCCTACAACCCTAAGGTTTAAGGGTTGTACTTTGTACTTTCTGGTTACACTCTTTCAATCAATTCTCTTGGGTGTCGTGCTTCACTCTGTCTCTCACTCTCACACTGTCTACTGAATCTCAACTACACCTCGATCCTTCCTTCTCACATTTGGTATCAGACCGGTCTCTAGTCTGCAGACTGAAGCTCCCACTGTCTGCAGCCCCCGCCAGTCCTCAAATATGCTCCAGGCCTTCAGCTCCAGCCGATAGCGCAGCTCGTCTGCCTACTCCTGCTTGTCAGGCAAGACCTGTAGCTTGTCTGCTCGCAAGCACCGCCTGTGGTATCCAAGCGCAGCCTGCCTGTGGCCGCCTGCCTGTGGCACGCAACCTGTCTCTGCGCCTGATCGTCCGCCAACCCGCAGGTTCAGACGCAGCCTCTAGTCGCCAACATGCAGCTGGCGTGCCTGCTCGTCTTCATCCTCCCGCTCGTCAGTCGCCAACACGGTCAGTTGACAGCCTCCCGCTCGTCAGTCGCCAGCCTCCCGCTCGCCGTCAGACGCCACGTCAGCAACCTGAGTCTTGTTCGCCCGCTCTGACAGCGATCTGCCACACTGCCGCGCCAGCCTGCAGTCCACGTCAGGTATTTTTTAACAAAAAAATTTATTTTTAGTCTAGAACAAAGTTCTGGAAGAGGAGGTTCATACGCGGTAGGCATAGCACAGGATACAGGTGTGCGATAAATTTGATGCAAATTTCTGGACTTGTTCATCAGAAATTTTGGGGCTTTTATGTATTTTGAGGACAGTTGCATATGAACTGCTGATACAGTCACAGAAAGACTGTTTTGACAGACATTTTGGCAAAAATTTTGGGGATTTTAATATAACAGTGTTGCTGAGCATTGTTTGCACCTTGGGAAGCGTGCAGTAAAAGACAGTTTTTGACAGAGTACGCCCTTGCACATTAATTGCAGAAGTGTGTTTGCTGCAATTTCTGGAAATTTGCAGATTTCCAGTCCTTACTGCTTTGACATTGCTCATTTGTCTTTGGAAATTTATCATCATGGCAAATCAGGGAGGTGATGTCTTTACATATGTATCCAAGGAAGATAGATTGAACGGAAACAATAATTCGATATGGTCATTCATGATGAAGAATGTATTAGTGGCCAAGAATTTATGGGATTATGTCAGTGGAGAGGAAACTCGACCGGGAGTTGTAGCTCCGTTACTCCTCCTCCCCATGGCGCACGTGGACAACGAGGACCTTAGCCCGCTCCACCTCAGCCACTTCCTCCAAGAACTGCAGCTCAAAAAGCTTAGGATACACGTGATGCACAGGCCTTGTCACGCTGATTGCTTTGGCAGTTCAGCGGTCCATCATCCCTCACATTCGTTCAGCATCTTCTTCACGAGATGCATGGTTGACTTTGGAGCATATGTTTGCAGGGAAGAATGAGACTCGGATCTCTTTCTTGAAGAAAGAGTTGGAGACTTTGAAGATGAATGAGGGTGATTCTATGCAGGATCACTTAAATAAGATTCAGGACTTGAGGGAGCAGCTCATGAATGTAGATGAGTATTTTTTGGATGCACAGTTGATATCCACCACCTTGAATTCCTTACCTCCTTCGTACTTGTCTTTTCATACTGCCTTGAACCTCACCATGAGGATTGCTGAGCACCCACTCACTTTTATTCAGCTGGTTAGTTTGCTTCTAGAGGAGGAGCAAACACGGAAAAATAGTGGTATGGATGCTATAGTCTCTGAGCAGGCTTTTGTGGCAAGACAGAAAGGCAAAAGCATAGACTTAGTTCTTTTGTGTGGAAGAAAAAGTAAGACGAAGAAGAAGATTTCATCCCTATCTTTCTATGTGCTCAAGTCTCCATTTCCTTTGTATATATGCACTTGATTCTTTACCTCTCTCCCCTCTTATCCATTTTCATGATATCAAAGCTGACCCACAGCTATGTGGATCTTGATTGAAGGCTGAGGTGAAGGTGTTTGAGCATGAAAGCAAGAAAGCAAGCAATGGTTTCAACTATGCCGGCTGTTTGCAGATGGACAAGTTACATATTTCAAATTTGTAAGGTTTCAGGTATTTGTTGGGTTGTAGACACAGAAGGCATTTGTAAACAAATTGTAGATTACACTTATTTTTGTGCATTTAGTAAAAAAAGGCTACGTGTTTAGTTGTAAAAAAGAAAATGTCATTATTGTAAGAAGCCCGGCCACTATATCACTGAGTGCAGCAAGCGCATTGCCAAAGAGAAGAAGAAGAAGTCAGGAATGTCTGTTTCTACTACTCCTTCCACTGCTAGTGAGTCCGCGTCCTTTGTTGTGGACAGGGACTATTGTTTTTACACTTGCAGTTATGACATCTCTTGGGCCGATAGAGCACTTAGCTCTACAGAGGATGCTGACAGTTGGTTCTTTGACAGTGGTGCTTCTAGACATATTACATCTCGCAGAGATTTGTTTGCTTCAGTTAGTGCACCTCCCGTTGGGAAATCGGTACAGTGTGCCAATAATGCATCATACCCTGTTCGTGGTATTGGGGAGATTCAGCTCACAGCCATTGATGGCTCTATTCTCCGTCTGCACGATGCTTTGTTTGTGCCTGGAATCAAGAAGAATTTACTTTCTATTTCTTCTTTGGCACGTTGTGGTTTGCAGGTCACATTTGATGATGACCGTTGCATGGTTAGAGATAAAGAACGCATGACGTTGGTCTTGACAGGATCTTTGTGTCATGGTTTATATGAGTTGGATGCTCTTTCAGTAGATCAGACGGCATACTTGACATCCACTCTTACTCCTGCTATGATACAGGCGGAGTTATGGCATGCTCGTTTGGGGCATGTAAACTTTGGCAGCTTGATGCTTTTGCAGCGTACTCAGATGCTGGATGGCTTACCTCTCTTGGAGAGACCTACTGAGCACTTATGCGAGGAATGCATTTTGGGGAAAATGCATCGTTTCTCATTTCCCCGTGATGTTGCTTTCAGAGCAACAACCAGATTGCAGTTGGTGCATTCAGATGTTTGTGGGCCTATGCAAACCATGTCATTGGGCGGTTGTTATTATTTTGTGACATTCATTGATGACTTTACACGTTTTTGCTGGGTCTACTGTTTGAAAAAGAAGTCAGAAGTGTATGATGCATTTTTGGCTTTCAGTGCACTTGTTGAAAATCAATCTGGATGCAAGATTAAGACTCTCCGTTCGGACTGAGGGGGGGAATACATGTCCTCTATGCTGAATTCTTTTTTGCAGCAAAAGGGCATAGTCCATCAGTATACTACTGCCTATACTCCACAGCAGAATGGGCTAGCAGAGAGGAAGAATCGGTCACTCATGGAGATGGCCAGATGTATGCTGAAGGCAAAGAGCTTGCCTCATAGTTTTTGGATGGAAGCAGTCATGTGTGCTTGCCATATTTTGAACAGATACCCTACCAAAGCCTTGAAGACCATCACACCTTTTGAGGCTTGGAATAGCCGTAAACCTTTTGTTGGTCACTTTCATACCTTTGGGTGTCTTGCCTATGCCCATATTCCACAGGTACTTAGAAAAAAGTTGGACAACAAGGCTGTTAAGTGCATTTTTATGGGATATAGCAATGAAAGCAAAGGCTACAGACTCTATGATCCCATTACAAAGAAGGTTTTTGTCAGCAGGGATGTTGGTTTTGATGAAAAATCAGAATTATCCTTGGCTGGTTTGGACACATATCAGGCTGCCCGTGATGTTTTTGAAGGGCTGCTGCCCATTACTTTTGGTGATTCAGCTGGAGCTTCAGAAAATGAACCCAATGTTCAGCCAGCTGCTCCTATGGAAAGTGCAGAAATTCAGCCATTGGCTGATCGGAATATTCAGCATCACGCTGAAACTGAAATTCAGCAAGAGCTTGGACACAGTCAGGATGCTAGACAGTTACCTAGATGGTATTTGCAGACTATGCAAGATAGTCCTTTGGATGCACCCATGGCTGGTCGTACTAGAAGGCAAACTCGTTTGCATGATTCAGCACATACCATGGAGTTTATTATGGCAGCAAGTACTTTTGATAATGAAGAGCCAGAATGTTATGAGGATTCACAACACAGTGTGCATTGGATGGCAGCAATGCAAGCTGATTTAGATTCTATTACTAAGAATCAAACTTGGGATTTGGTGTCCTTGCCATTTGGGAAGAAAGCCATTGGAACGAAATGGATCTACAAACTGAAAAGGAAAGCAGATGGATCCATTGATAAATACAAGGCACGGCTTGTAGCTAAAGGCTATGCACAGAAAAAGGGCATTGATTATGGGGAGACATTTACTCCTACTTCACGTATGACGACCATCAGGTCTATGATTGCTTTGGCTGCACATTATCGTTGGACAGTGCATCAGCTAGATATCAAGACTGCATTTTTACATGGGGAACTTCAAGAGGAAGTTTATGTACAGCAGCCCATTGGTTTTGCAGTTGAAGGATCAGAACATTTGGTATGCAAGCTCAAAAAGGCACTATATGGTTTGAAACAAGCTCCTAGAGCTTGGTATGCAAAAATAGATGCTTTCTTGCTTGATCAGGGGTTTCTAAACAGCTCATCTGAGTCTACCCTTTACGTATGTAAAGAAGGGGAATCTATGCTGATTATATGTCTTTATGTTGATGACCTTTTGCTCACTGGAACACATGCTGATCAGATTTCAGCATTCAAACAAAATTTGCAGCAAACTTTTGACATGTCTGACTTGGGAGTTTTGCATTACTACTTGGGCATCCAGTTCATACATGATGCTCGAGGTATTGGGCTATCACAGTTAAGGTATATTGGGCAGCTTCTTGAGAAGTTTGGCTTACAGGATTGCAAGCCAGTTTGTACTCCCATGGAACCTGGACTGAAACTGTCATTACATGATGACAGTGATTTGTTTGATATACATACATATGCTCCTGCAGTTGGATGTCTTATCTATCTATGCAACACTAGGCCGGACATACAGTTTGCAGTTTTAGCTTTGAGCAGGTATATGCATCAGCCACGTATGTCACATTGGCAAGCTGTCAAGCGTGTTTTTCGTTACTTGCAGGGTACTCGATCTCTTGGGTTGCTTTATGCCAAGGGGGGACCACTGCAGTTACATGCTTACAGTGATTCTGATTGGGCTGGTGATTATGATACACGTCACTCCATTAGTGGCAATTGTTTCTTTCTTGGCTCTTCTTGCATTTCTTGGCTTAGCAAGAAACAATCCATTGTTGCCACATCGTCATGTGAAGTTGAATACAAGGCAGCTTTCACTACCACAATTGAATGCGTATGGCTTAGACGCTTGCTAGCTGATTTGGATGTATCTGTTACGGAGTCTACTCCTTTGTTCACTGACAGTCAGAGTGCCATTGCAGTGGCACGGAACCCAGTGTTTCATGCTCGCACGAAACACATTGAGATTCATTATCACTTTGTCAGAGAGAGGCTACATGCAGGTGATATCAGCCTTGTCTATTGTCCTACCACCAGTAATGTGGCAGACATCTTCACCAAAGCTCTTCCTCGTGACAAATTTGAAGCATTTCGCGATGCTTTAAATTTGATATCCTTTGGTGGCGGATGATCCTTGTACTCTTGATCACTCTTCACTCCAAGGGGGTTTGTTGGGTATTTGACTCACGCCTCACTTACGCCTACGCTCATATGGGAGTGTCGATGATCAGTAGGACACTAGGGCACTTTTTACTCTCGGTAGGAGAGGTTTTTTCCCCCAGACTTATAGTCTTATTGTCGTATGTGCTTATGTCCTTATGTTACACACTTATGGGCACTTAGTGTGTGTCGGGTGTGAACACCCCCTACAACCCTAAGGTTTAAGGGTTGTACTTTGTACTTTCTGGTTACACTCTTTCAGTCAATTCTCTTGGGTGTCGTGCTTCACTCTGTCTCTCACTCTCACACTGTCTACTGAATCTCAGCTGCACCTCGATCCTTCCTTCTCACACACACCTCGCTTGGACTTCATCTGGCAATGCCTCAAGAATTCCATCATCCAAGAAATTTTCCAAAACCACAAAATTATTCTACCCTGGATGAGTAGACTTCGAAGTGGAGGAGCCAGATCCATTTGTGGGGCTGAACAAGGGTATCTATGATCCCAAGGGGTGATGACCTTGCCTGTGCAATCAAAGGCAAGGATTGCCAGCAGGTCCTTGGGACGTTCAATAGATACATTAGCACCTCCCACTCTATTTGGAGCAGGAGAAGAAACATCATCAGGAAGGGTATGTAGCCTTTCTTCATGCATAAGTGTGCAAGTAGTCTGGGGAATTGGAGTGTTGAGCCTGTGACAGAACGCACCTTTGTCCAAGCAGGTGTTGACTGATCACCTGAATGCATAAGTTGTTTAGCCTTATCTATGATCCTCTATAAAGGGGCTTCGCTATCCTTCAGCTCCTTAGCTAACATGTTTGCATCTCCCATAGGGGCCACATTTGCATCCACTTCGTCCAGAAACTCCGACATAAAGTGGCCTAAATGCCCTCAAGAAAAGCAATGGCCTATAAAGGTGCCCCATTTGAGCCAAAGAAATAATGGATGCATACTGAAGCAATTTATGCGCAGACAATTAGGCCTCTTACAACCAGTATCCCATAGCATACATAATTTGTTTCAATTAGTAGCATGGAAGGTTGGTGGCATTGAAACCGTGTCAATAGCAACCATGGCATCCTTTAACAAAGGCCATTATACTGTTGGGCAAGCTTCAACCTCCACCCAGATGGGACATTCACGCTGAAGTACACATTGGAAATCTGCTAGGGGCCGCTAAAGTGTTGGATGCACAGTGGAGATCTAATACTCAGCAATGGTAATGGCTAAGACAAAAAAGGCGAGCCCATACAAGCTTTTGTTAGGTTTACATACCATCTTTTCCTGCCCTTTGGCCACAAAGCCTTCTAGTTATTTCATATATATGTCCTCATGTAGATCACCATGTAAGAAAGTAGTCTTTACATCCATCTATATGAGTTTCATATCCTCCCTTGCAACCAAGTTCAATATGGATAACAAAGTACTCATTTTGACTATAGGAGAAAAGATCTTGACAAAGTCAATCCCATGTTCCTCCTTGTATCCCTTTGCAACAAGTCATGCTCTGTACTTTGGGGAGGAACTAGAAGCGACCTTCATCCTGTAAACCCAATATCCTCGCATGCAACCAAGTTCAATATGGATAACAAAGTACTCATCTCGACTACAGGAGAAAACATCTTGACAAAGTCAATCCCATATTCCTCCTTGTATCCCTTTGCAACAAGTCATGCTTTGTACTTTGGGGAGGAACTAGAAGCGACCTTCATCCTGTAAACCCATTTGCATGGTAAGACTTTTTGCCCCTTGGGCAAATGCACCAAATTCCAAGTAACATTCTTCTTTAGCGATTCCATCTCTGACAGCATAGCTTTATACCATTTCTTGCTATCTTCTCTATCCATTGCACCACAATCTGTCAGCATGACATAATCAGTAACATAATTTGCACCAAGAACAAACCTATCTAGTTGTTTGGTATTTGTGGTTGCAACCTACGGACCCAATGATCAGTGTTTGCTTGCTGTTTAGTTTTCAAATCTACATTAACAACTTGTTGTTCAAATGGTTCAGCGTGTTGTCCTCCCTATTCCGACTATTTTAAAGACACATTTTCTTACTTAAATTGTGGTATATCATGGGAACCTTCTTGTTGATCAATTTCAGCATCATTCCGTGCATTTATAGGGTCATTTACAGCAAGTATTTCCTGCTCTACAGCAGGCACTCTTTCCTCTCCTACAAGTATCTCTTCTTGAAAGACAACCCTTTTGACTTCCTCAATCTTCTCAAGCTGTTTATGCATGTGATCTTCCTAAAAGATAACATCATTGCTGCATACAATTTCCCTTTTCTCGAGATCCCATAATCTATACAGCATTTCACCCTCATCACCATATCCTAGGAAAATGCATTTACAGGACTTTGGCTCCAATTTGCTACATTGTTGCATGCGTATATGCACAAAATCCTCGTAGTCAAACACTCTCATACAAAGGTGGCTTGCCCAACCACACTTCTCGAGGGACTCTCCTCCCCAAAGACCTATTCGGTGACCGATTTATCAAGTGTATGGCTGTTGTAACAACCTCTGCCCAAAATCCATAAGGTAATGTAGCATGAGACAGCATAGTACGGACCTCTCGATTTTCACATTGTTATTCTTTGCATGTCGACTATCCATTTTTTCATCTTTGCTATCATCAGTGCTTTTGCCCTTGCCCGTCTTTTTCTTCCACTTCAAGCAATCCCACTTCAAGTGCCCTCCTCTTGCCGCAATGATGGCACTCTGCATCTTTTTCACGAGACTTGCTGCGTGCTTTGTTTTCAAACTTTCCCTTTTGCTAAGATCTGCCTCTAGTATACAGTGCATTGGAAGACTTGCTTGCTGAATTATTTTGCCTATTTAGCTCTTCCATGAGTAAAGAGCTCTCCACATCTGAATATCAGAGCATGGCATTGGAGTTAAAAATGGCTGTCCTAAAAGTGTCCCAACTTTCAAGCAAAGTGCATAGCAAGAATGTTGCCTTGAACTCCTCATCAATGTTGAACTCCAAACCAATAAGCTGGCTGAAAATAGAGTTAAACTCATTTAAATGTACAAACATAGCTCTACCTTCCTTCGTACAAAGTCCATCAAAATTTTCAATTAATAAACCTTGCTTGTTGGACTTTTCTGACACTGAAAGCTCTATGGTAGAGCATGCAAGCTCATCTAACTCATCCCACTCATCTTGATCCATGGTTGTTGGTTTTACTCCTTTTGTCTTTATGGGCTTCACCTATTTCTTTTGCACCAAGACATTATAGCACTACTTCTGCCATAAAGTAAAGTTGTGTGCACCCTCAAGCTTCTTAATGTGCCAACCAGCAATGAAAAAACAACTAATTACAGAAATTTCAGATCTGCAAATGAATTTTCTGAGTCACAAAATGTGTGCTACAACACACAAGTAATTGCAATTGTGCCACGGGCTAATACATCAATTGCATGAGAGAGCCCCAAATTTTAGCTCAATTTCTGCTCCAAATGCATCCACTTGCACATTTAACTCAGATAGTCAAAAGCTCCAAAATTTCTCTACTCAAATTGCATCAAACATAACTCTCGAGTAGATTCTACAATCCAATTCTACCAAAATTTCACATTTCACAAATTTTGCAAAAGCCCCAAATTTTCCCAGGGTCCAATGTGCTTCATTTGCATAGAAATTGTAGTGCAAGTGTATATCAAATGTGAGAGGTGAGAGAATGCATAGAGATCGAAGCTCAGCTGAGAGTACAATTGACAGTGAAGGGTGTGTAAGTGTGATAGCACGACACCCTATGAAATAATCAAAGGGTGAAAGATGCAAGTACAAAGTACAACCCTTAAACCTTACGGTTGCTAGAGTGTGTTTACACTTAAAAGATGTACAATACGATAAGTACCTAAATTGTGTAACGCAGACACCTAGAATAAAAGAGAATAAATCTAGGGGAGAATAAAAAGTGTCCCATTGTTCTACCAAGAATCACCAACACCCCCCTATGAGTGTAGACGTGAGTCAAACCCAACAAACCCTCTTGGAGTGAACAGTGATCAATATACAAGGGTTATCCACCAAAGGAGATCAAATTTAAAGCATTGCGGAATGCTTCAAATTTGTCATGAGGAAGAGCTTTGGTGAAGATGTCTGCCACATTCTCGTGGTAGGACAGTAGACAAGGCTAATATCACCTACATGTAACCTCTCTCTGACAAATGATAGTGGATCTTGATCTGTTTCGTACATGCATCAAACACAGGGTTCCGTGCCACTCCAATGGCACTCTAACTTCCAATAAACAAAGGAGTAGGCTCCATGACAGATACATCAAGATCAGCCAACAAACGTCTCAGCCATACCCATTTCAACTATAGTAGTGAAAGCTACCTTGTATTCAACTTCACAAGATGATGTGGCAACAATGGATTGTTTCTTGCTAAGCCAAGAGATGCAAGATGAGCAAAGAGAGAAACAATTACGACTAGTGAAGTGACGAGAATCATAATCCCCAGCCCAATTAGAATCACTATAAGCATGTAAGTGCAATGGCCCCCCTTCTTGGCATAAAGCAATACAAGAGTCCAGATACCTTGCAAGTAACAAAAAACACGCTTGATAGATTGCCAATGTGACATGAGTGGCTTGTTCATATATTTGCTCGGGGCTAAAACTACAAACTGAATGTCTAGCTTTGTGTTGCATAACTAAAAGACACATCCCACTGCCGGAGCATATATGTGGATATCAAACAAATCAGTGTCATCATGCAAGGACAGCTTCAGTCTAGGTTCCATTGGTGTACACACTAGCTTGTGATCTTGTAAGCCAAACCTCTCAAGAAGTTTACTAATGTATCTAGATTGTGACAATCCAATGCCTCTAGCATCATGAATGAACTAAATGCCGGAGTAATAGTGCAAAGGCCCCAAATCTAACATCTCAAAAGTGTACAAATTGGCTTAAAATCCTATAAGTCAAACCTCTCAAAAAGTTTACCAATGTATCTAGATTGTGACAATCCAATGCCTCTGGCATCATGAATGAACTGAATGCCCAAGTAATAGTGCAAAGGTCCCAAATCTAACATCTCAAAAGTAAGCATAAGATCATCAACATAAAGACATATGACCAGCAAGGATCCCCCCTCTTTACATACGTAAAGTGTAGACTGTGATGAGCTGGTTATGAACCCTTGGTTGAGTAAAAAGGCATCAATCTTTGCATACCAAGATCAGAGAGCTTGCTTCAAATCATATAAAGCCTTTTTCAGCTTGCATACCAAGTGTTCGGATCCAACAATTGCAAAACCAATGGATTGTTCTCCATACACTTTTTCTTGAAGTTCCCCATGTGAAAATGCAGTCTTTATATCAAGCTAGTGCACTGTCCATCCATAATGGGCAGTCAAAGCAACCATAGACCTAATGGTAGTCATGCAGAATCTAGGACCAAATGTCTCCTCATAGCCAATGCCTTTCTTCTGTGTGTAGCCTTTAGCCACAAGCTTAGCCTCATATTTATCAATGGATCCACTTTGTACTGATGGCTTTCTTTCAACTTATAGACCCACTTTGTACTGATGGCTTTCTTTCGAACAGGCAAAGATACTAAATCCCATGTTTGATTCTTTATAATAGAATCAAACTCAGCTTGCATTGCTACCATCCAATGCACACTATGTTGTGCATCCTCAAAACATTCAAGCTCCTCATCATCAAGTGTATCTGCTGCCATAACAAACTCCATGGTATGTGCACCATCATGCATACAAGCTTGCCTTCTAGTACGACCAGCAATAGGAGCATCCAAATAACTATCTTTCATAGTCTGTAAATACCGTCTAGGCATTTGTCTAGCCTCCTAACTGTGTACAAGCTCTTGCTGAATTTCAGATTCAGCACCTTGCTGAATATTCGAATCAGCCATGGGCTGATTTTCTGCATTACCCAATGGGGCAAGCTGGCTAAACATTAAGTTCACTTGCTGAAGCTCTAGCTATATCACCGAAAGAAATGGGTAGCAGGCTTTCAAATACATCACTGGCAACCTGATATGTGTGAAAACCAGCAAGGGATAATTCTCATTTTTCCTCAAAAATCACATCCCTATTGACAAATACCTTCTTAAAGATAGGATCTTATAATTTATATCCTTTGCTCTCACTACTACACCCCACAAAAATGTATTTGACAGCCTTGTTATCCAACTTCTTGCTGAGTACCTTGGGAATGTGTACATATGTAAGACACCCAAAAGTACGAAAATGTCCAACATAAGGTTTCCGGCTGTTCCAGGCCTTAAAAAGTGTGGCATTATTTAATGCCTTGGTGGGGCACCTGTTCGAAACATGGCAAGCACACATAACTGCTTCCATCCAAAAACTGTGTGGCAAGCTCTTCGCTTTCAGCATACATCTACCAATCTCCATGAGTGACCAATTCTTCCTCTCTCCAATCCCATTCTGTTGTGGAGTATAAGCAGTAGTGTTTTGATGGATAATGCCTTTCTGCTTCAAAAAAGAATTCAGTGTACGCTACATAAGCATCAAGCTACCATAGTTTGCATGCCCCATGTGAGCATGCCATAGCTCTGCCTGTGACATAGCAGGAGTGAGAGTAGATGCTAGGTAGACCAATTGATCAATTGAATAAGCATCTAACTCATATAACCCATGATATGAAGTGCCAGCCAAAACGAAAGTCATGTGTTCCTTATCTCTGACCATACATTTGTCATCATCAAAGGTGACTTGGAAACCACACTTTGCCAAAGAAGAAATGAACAACAAGTTATTCTTTATGCCTAGCACAAATAATGCATCCTTTAAGCGGAGAATAGAGCCATCATGGCTATCAACACCATCTCCCCAATACCTCTAACAAGGTATGATGCATTAATGGCACACTGTACAGACTTGCCAACACGCTCTGCAATAACGGAAGAAAACAAATCCCGAGGGAATGTGATATCCCTAGAAGCACCATTGTTCAAAAACCATGGACTCGCATCCTTAGTAGAGCTAAATGCTCTATCAGCCCAAGAAGAGTCATAATTGCATGTGTAAAAACAATAGTCCTAGTCTGCAAAAAAGACACGCACTCAGTAGCAATAGAAGGTGCATCAGAAACAAACATCCCTAACTCCTCCTTGGCTATGCGCTTTCTACATTCTGTGATGTGGTGTCCTGGCTTCTTACAATAGTGGCATTTGCCCTTCTTGGCTTGCGTGCCCCCCTTGTTTCTTGCCGCTTTATGGAGCATTTTTAGTTTGGTTGCCCTTGCCCTTGTGCCTTGCCATAAAGTCTCCTCCAAGCTGTAACATCCACACCATTGTTCTTTCGTGTCTTCTCTTTCTCTAAGAGCAAACTGACCAACCAAAGAAAAGTAAGTGGCTATGGGGAAATCCTCATAGTGAGATTCAAGGCCGTATGAAAGGCCAAATATGAGGGTGACAAGGAATTCAAAGTAGTAGATATCAGCCACGCATTTGAGTAATACTCATCTACATTCATAAGTTGCTGACGCAAGTCCTGAATTTTATTTAGATGATCTTGCATAGAATCACTCTCATTAACCTTCACAGTCTCAAGCTCTTTCTTCAAGAAAGAGATGCATGTCTCATTCTTTCCAGCAAACATCTACTCTAAGGTCAGCCATGCTTCTCGTGAAGAAGCTACAAACCAAATGTGTGGGATGATTGACCGCTTAACTGCCAATGCAATCGGCGACAAAACCTATGCATCTCGTGTGTCCCATGCCTTTTGTATCGCTGATCTCTGGGAAAGTGACTGAGCTGGAGCGGTTTGAACAAGCTGACCGGGTTGAGTTGCCCTTTGTCCACATCGTTCTAGAAGAGGTGTAACAGGAACCACAACTCCACGTCTAACTTCTTCACCGCTGACATAATCCCAAAGATTCTTTGCAATCATCACATTCTTCATCATAAAAGACCATAGAGAATAGTTGTTGCCATCCAACCTATCGTCCTTGGACACATATGTGAATACATCACCTCCCTCATTTGCCATGGTGAATGGCACTGATCAAGGAGCAAAAGAGCAAATTTCAAGTTGGACCAACCTAGAAATCTCAGAATTTCTAGAAATTACAACAAGCACTTTGCTATAATCAGCAAATTTAATCACACTCTCAAAATTTGTCTGAAGCACATACTATCCAAGGTGCAAACAGTGCTCAACAGTACTAAAAATGCAAAAGCCCCAAAAATTTCTTGTCCCAAAATGCACAAAATCAGTCTATTGCAAACTGTCACTGATGTACATTTGCCATGACAACAAAAGGCCCAATTTTCTGACCCAAAATTTCACAAAATCTCTATGAGAAATGTGTCCTAGACACTTGCGAGAGCAAAGAGATACTAAACGGACACAAGCCCCTTCTTAAAGATGAAGTCTGAATTTTAAAAAATTTGATAAATTTTAAAATAAAATCCATTTCTACCTCAAATAATATAGACCTCGGGCAAGGCGGATCCTGGCGATACAGGTGGTAGTTGAAGGTCGAGCTGAAGTGGCAAGCGGCTGCTGCTCAAGGACACAACACTTGTAGAATGTGACGCAGGCAAGCAAACCAAGAGCAACAAGGGGCGGGCACACGTGGAGCTGTAGCGACGGGCACAAGTGGCATGTTGCTCACAAGACAAGCGGCACTGGAATTGCAAGGGCAAACAAGGGCCGTTGCCCTGACTGGCGACGCAAACAAAGAGCTAGCATAGGCTAAGACGCTAGTTAGGCGTGGGCGCTACAGGCACTGGCAGTTCAAGCCAAGTGGCGAGCAGACTAGACAGTGAAGAGAGTGTGAGTGTGATAGCACGACACCCTATGCAATAATCAAAGAGTGAAAGATGCAAGTACAAAGTACTACCCTTAATTGTTAGGGTTGCTAGAGTGTGTTCACACCTGAAACATGTAAAACGTGATAAGTGCCCAAGCTGTGTAACATAGGCACATAAAATAAAAGAGAATAAATCTAGGGCAAAAAACTTCTTGTAAGGAGGGTAAAAAGTGCCCTAGTGTTCTATCAAGAATCACTCACACTTCTCTATGAGCGTAGGCATTAGTCAAACCCAACAATCAAGACCAAATGTAACAAAAATTTTGCAAATTTTGCGAAATTGTACTTGGCACAGTGCAATTTCCACAAATACATGAAAAGCCCTAATATCTAAGACCCGAATGTGTGCACATTTCATAGATTTTACTCAACTGAGTAAAATCTTGGAGCATACGTCAAAAGCCCCAAATTCTAGGAGTAAATGCATACACCATCTCTGAGATTTATCAATCTGTGCTTACATGCACGTGATAGCCCGCAAAATTTACCAAGGATAAACCTTTTGAAAAAGAAGGTGTGATTTCATTAGGAAAAAAAACCTAGACTATTAGGATGTTGCGCGCCACTTGCACCTGGCCTAGGAACTGCCGCGGATGTTGACACCTAACTGTCAAGCACCTACGGACCTGCATTGACCAAAAAGGCTTTTGCCTAAGCTGACCTCTAACCGGCGACCTCTGTCTACACCCTACAACTAACTACAACCCGCAACCTACAACGGATTGCAACCTGTGACCCGCAAGCTGCTTGCACCCTAGTGAGGTGCGTCTGATTAGAATTGAAGGCAACTTGTTGTTCTCCTACGTGGGATAAACTGACACAGCTCGAGCGAACTCCGTGAAGCATGCTCATGATGACCGACGCTCTGATACTAGTTTGAAGTGTCGAATGCGCAGTGGAGATGCAATGGTCAACAATGGTAATGGCTGAGAGAAAGAGAGAGAAAATGTGAGTAGTAGTAGAGAGGAGAGAGTGAGAGGTGCATGATGTGTGGGTACAATGAGTTGTATGCCTTTTAGGTTTTTGTGATAGATACATGTAAAGTACAAATGTTAAGGGTGTATTCACTTGTGAGCACATATAAAAGGCACAATAGCCCTTTATTCCCAAAAGCCTCCAGGGCACAATGTGTACGAACCAACAACTGAAAAACAAAGGTAGCTTAGCCAATAAGGCATCCCACACGTGAGGAGAAACAATATGACGCCCTTTTCATAAAACCCAAAAAGTGAGTGCGGCGTAGCCTTAGTATCCACATTAGCATCCACATCTTCCTCAACCTTATTTGTAGCACTAGAGAGATTTTATGTCCAAAGTAATCAAAGTAATCAAAGCTAGGAAAGAGGGAAAGAAGGCAATGTATACAGATGGCGGAGTCCTCATTGATAGCAAGGCAATACAATAGGGATATGCAGTCTATGAGATAGACACATTAGAGATACGCAAGGTTGTCAGGTACGAAACGTATGATATGGTATAGTACTAATTGGTACCTTAAGATTTTATATGGTACAATACGATATTACTATGCCCAAAAAAAAAAGAAGGTTATTTTTGGACTACAAATCATAGAACACATATTTAGAGCTAAAATAGCAATGTCACTTGAGTTAATAGGAATAATACATGAGCGTAACAAGGCAAAACCTCATGCGCAACGTGCTACAAGTAGGCATATGGAAGTGAATACATAATACATCATAGAAAAAGAAAAGTGTAGGGTGGATGGACAAAAATGCTCTTCATTCTTTGTGTGTGTGTGTGTGTGTGTGTGTGTGTGAGAGAGAGGAGGCGGGAGCCTTGAAATTATGATAATAAACAGAAGGCTTGGAAGTTGGAAGATATTGTATGGTCCAATCTTCATTGGCCAAAAATGGCCTATTTTTAGATATGAATTGGTATGGATACATACCATACTGTACGGTACAAACCATACGGAACAAGCCCGCCTATAGATAGTACGAATGCAACTATGGAGATGTCGATGAAAATATGGAACTATAACTACTTAATGGATACACCCAAGGAGGATGGAGAGGGTAATGGAGAACCATGAGCTGATTCTAGTCACAAAGACACATCTGAGTCGTCCTGAGAGGGAACTGCCTAGAGTACATGGATATGTTTGGGAGTCCATACACAGGAGCTACACGAGACATTAGGATACCACTAGAGAATCAGGAGGGTGTTGATCAAACAAGAGCTCCGCAACAGGGTCTCCATCATGGAAAGAGACCGAGATGCACGATACATGTGGATAAGAGTGGAGATATCTTGTGATCACGTGCTATACATTGCCCTCTCCTACTTCCCCCTGCGAAGGTCGAGATATGCTACCAGGGAGCCCCAACAACAAGAGAGAGAGGGAGATGGAGGAGGAGAGTGCCCTTTCACAAACCTCTCAAACAAGATTGTACACTACTCTAGACTAGGAAAGATTCTCTTGGTGGGAGACTTTAATGCTAAGACGCAAAGCAAACAATGTGACACGTATGATTTTGAGAAACCAGGGCAGCTACAGGTAATGGATGTAGAGGAGACAAGCACAAACAAGTTATCCATTAATATTGGGGGAGATAATACTCACTATGGCCACCACCTCCTACAAGTGATGGATGCAAAGGAGGCAAAATAGTACTCACTATGGCTAGTACCTCCTAGAGCTAGGGTCACACCAGGATCTCATTATCTAAAATGGGATGAAAAAGTGGCATGGATCCAAAGCACGCACGCACTTCTAGCACGTAGGCTCCAACATGGTGGATTGTGTACCAGCTTCCATTGAGACAATGAAATTAATTACATCCTTCACCATCCTCCCTTGCCCAATCGAAGCAAATGAAATTAATTACAACCTTCACCATCCTCCCTTGCCCAATCGAAGCAAATCATACCTATTTGTCCCTCACCATATCTGCCTCCCCACCCGCACCCAACCAACCACCTTCTATTTCACACATGAGCTAGCTAACATATACAACCATCATGTCTATCATGCACTGACATAGTTCAAGCATACTATGTAGCTAGGCACGCTCACCTCCCATCTCATCTCCATCCTACACTTAACCACTCTCCAAAGCTTCCTACACTCTACACTCTATCATAAGCTCATTCTCCACTTCTTCCTTCACTCCCATTGGGAAAAACTAACATCTTGTCATTCTGATCTGCTTCAAAATAGAGGTCTCAGCAAAACTTTGGGCTATCAAATCATTGAGGAGGGGAAGTGCTTGAAGATCCTTTGAGGTCTTGAAGAAATCAAACATCTTATTCTTCCCATTCTTCTTACCCTACTCAAAGTTTTGTCACTTTGAGTTCCCAGCAAGCAGTTCAGCAAGCAAATCGAGAAGGGAAATAGAAGACCGATGAAGACCTATTGAGCATTTACCAAGAATTTGGCTCCACAAGTATCTCTCGATACTGATCACTTAGTGTTTTTTGGCACTTTTGCTTGTTAGCACACTCAAGATTATCTCTTGTGCTGCTTAAATCTGATAATTCTGAAGCTGATTTGCTACTATTCCCACAAGTCTAACATGGGCAAAGACTCTCCAACTGCCGGTTTCAAAGGAGCTGGGTTTCATACCTGGCAGACCCGCTTCAAACTCATCCTGATGAAGAAGGGTCTCTGGGCCATGACTAATGGACAAGAGAAGAAGCCCCAAGATGCTGCCCTAGCAGCTACCTGGCAGAAAATTGATGACAAAGCACAGGCCATTATCAAACTAGAGCTAGATGACAGTTATATCCACCATGTGAATAAATGTGAGACTTCACAGGATACATGGAAGAGACTTGACACTTTGTTCGGTGCACAGTCTAAATCATCAAAGTATGGTCTCCTGATTGAGTTTTTCAAACTTGAAATAAAGTCCAGCACGTCACTTGCCATACAACTAAACTACATGGAAGGACTTCTAACCCAACTTACAGAACCAACATTAAAATCGAAGAAAAAAATTGGCATCGGTGTTCTACTTAAGAGTTTGCCTCCTAAATATAATAATGTATCAACAACTCTAATTAATATGCCAAACCTTGAACTTGTTGATATCCAGGCATCACTGTTAGAGGAGGAAAAGAAGCTAAAAACTAAAAAAGAACCAAGTACCTCTAGAGATGAACATCCATTATATGTTGGCAACAGGTACAAAGGCAAGAAGAATCAGCTTTTCTGTGACTTCTAGAAAAGAACCAGACACAATAAGAAGTTCTGCCACACCAGAAAGAGGTCCCAAAAGGCCTATCTAGTTGCAGTCAAAGAAGAAGAAGAAAATTGAGAAAAAGAAGAAGAAGAAAAAGAAGACCACCAGGAGAAGGACAAACCTCATCAATCCTTCTATTAAGATAGACTTTTTTAGTTTTGTATTTCCTAGCCCTAATGCCTCAGACATAAACTTGTAAACTCCTCAGTTAGCCTTGTACTATAGCCTCTGTACACTTTGTGAAATCCCTGCTATAGCCTCTGGATGTCCATCATGTTTGTGGTACCCAAACTTAGCATTTTCTGCGACAGCCTTTGGTGTTTTGCCATGTTTATGGTGTGCCTACACTTTGCAGGAGTTGCTTTCACTAAAGCCTCTATACGCTTTATACTTCTGGTTATGATTGAGAAGGGATGTTGAGATATTTGCAATCACACCTACTTCAATCCCTTTGTGAGGAGCAGTGAGGGCTCAAGACCAGAATCCCATATGCACAGTAGGAGAAAGTACCACCACTCAATTCCTATAAAGCATTGTACTTGCACTCTTTTTCTAATGAAATGATAGTACTCTTTTCTTTCCAGTAAAATGTCTTGTCACTGTCAATACACAAGATTGTGTTTATGAGTCCAAGTCTCAATCTTGGAACCTAATTCACTTGTGTGACAATTTGTCTTTGTCAAGGTCAATGTCTACATGATTTTCTTCTTTCCCTTTCAACCTCCATAGCTTTAGCATCTACCATGCTCTAGATCCTGCATATTGTGACAAAGTCTAACATGTCAGATTTACAATTTCCACAGCTGGCGCCTAGATTTTACAACATAATTATTCTCCGTGTACTGGGATTATTTTAATTTGGACTAGAAAAATAGTAAGGGACAGTCACAATCTTTGAAATATTATAAAAAATAATTTGCTATTTTTTGGGTTGTTGGCTTAGTACTCTTGTTTTTAGAAGTTGTTCTTCGCTTCCTATACTAGCAACTTCCATTTCTAGGAGCTATTATTTTTTACTATTTTTGCAAATTTCTTCCTACTTCACAACTCTCCATTCTTTGCCTTTCTTCCTATTTTGCAACTCTCCATTTTATGCTTGATGCTTTGTTTATTCTCCAAGCCCTGAAAAATGGTAACATTAACCCCATTGCTAGAATGTAATGGACCATTGGCACGTATTGTAGATGCAAAAGGTCCATAGGGGTCTTCAAGTGGAGTGGTATAGTAGTTCGCCATCTTCAAACTATGCCTACATGGTTACATGTGCACTCCCTAGGGTGGGACTACCTTATAGTGGATGGGTGTGTGATTGGGAGTTGGGTCTAGCAATAGTAAAGATACCCAAGTATATCCTACCCAATCAATAAACCATTTATTGTGTAGCTTAATGGGTTCCAAGATGACAACTCTACAGAGCAAGCATGAATGCCATGTGCCCTTGGAGTGCAAGTGGGAAATGGGAATAGGGGGTTAGTGGAGTTGGATGACTAATGACACCAGGCAATACTAACTTGACAACCCCTAGGTGCAATGAACATAGTTTTCCAAGGTAGGAAACATATGAAACGCGTGAGAAATGTCTCTTACCTTTTTGAGGCATTTCTTATACATCAAAAAAGAGATCAGTGGCTGGAATTTGGAAAGTGAGGTTTTGGCCCAAATAAGTGTGGCTTGTCATGAAAGCACCTTTTTCCCTTTTGAAAGCACCTCAAAGTGGTGTTTTTTCCCTTGCAATCATGCCTTGCCTAAAACTTGGGGATTCGTAAATCATGACAAGCTACAGCCCTTCCAAATTGTTTGTAACAGTTTGCATTCAACGAACTTACGAGAAACTTGTGATGCATGTCCGAGCTACAAGACAGTAACTCATACTCATAATGCAGCTAGCACAAGTACCACTGCAGCTACTAATGAGGATTTGCTTGAGAGCTCCAACTCTAGCCACAAGAGTGATAAGGAGGAGGATGAGGAGATTGAGGAGTCATGACAGCAAGGAAGACATTCAATATGAGTCATGACTCATGATACATTCTCGGAGACTTAGAATTGACTTTTAGTAATTTCCATGATCCATTTATGTATTGAATATTTGACAAGGGTTCATGAGACTTGAGACTTGTTTGACACTTTGTTACTTCTATAATAGTATTCATGTTTGCTAGTTTTATCCTTGCTTTAAAATGGTATTTAATGATTCCCTTTAAATATTATGTTGACAATCATTGATAATGATGTTAGCAGTTATAAATTGAAACATGATTTACAAATGGCTAATAATGCCTATTTTCTTGAAGGTTTGACATTGTTTGCATGTTTATAGAGTACAATTTGATCATTGGCCATGTAGATAACACATAGTAGGATTATTTATTTGAGTATTTCATGCATATGGATTCTATAACCCATAATTTTTAGTATAAAGGTAAGAAAAGCTTTTCAGAAGTTTCCTTTACAATTAATATCATAGGAAACTTATTTGAAACCCATTTCCTACCTTGCCGTTTCCGAATCTCCCGGCTACTATGGTAGTGAAGGTGCTTGCTTCTTTTCTAAGGTTGAACCTTGTGCTCTCTTCTATTTCTTTTTCAAAAGCAACCGGGACAAGCAAGCTTTGCTCATCAAATATTCTTTGAGAGACACTTCTGCTGCTAGGAGTATTTGCGAAGGAATGGATGGCTGCAAAGGATAAGCAGCTTTCATTCATATCTTCCAATAGTCCCATGCAAAAAGGGGGTAAGAACATAGAATGAAGGAAATATCTTACCATGGCGAGTTGGTCTATCCTTCCATTGATATCACAGAATAGTAGATATAGCTGCTCTTCATAGATGGTTGATCTTCATGAAAGTGGAATTACGAGAAGCCTAGATAGTTGCACGTAGTTATGGAGGGATCAAGGAAACAATGAACTCTCTCACGAAGGCAAGGAGTCCACCGGGTCCCTAGGCTAGAAGAGATTGATGTTATTGTCACTCTTGGCATTGACATTGAGTTTTGGGAAGTTTTACTTCCGTGCTTCTATGATCCATAACTACATCAATGCCTTTGTGAGCAGGACAACAAGCAGGAATCTAGGTTTCTCTTCCTTACTTGGTGCATGGCATAAGCCAAACTAGGCATGCTCATTACTCTCAAGCATGTTGCAGCACTATACCAGTTGCTCGCCATAGGCTTCTTTTGTCTTCAGGGCAAACATTGCTCTCCAAGCTGTATAATCTTTACATGATTGGACAAAGGCCACTTCACCTATCTAGCTCAACTGTTTCCTATCTTTAAAGGCTCTTGTCTTGCTTAGGCAATTGACAATGAGGATAGGGAACATTCTTCTAAGATTTTGTGCAGTCACAAAGTCAATTAGAAACTCCTCAGCATGAGGTTTGAGGTTATCATCATCTCCTAATATGGGCAGATTGAATGGAGGAATATTAGGGGCAGATTGGGTGGTTGACTTGAACACCTTGATGAGCCACTTGACATTTTCTAAGTCTGGTTGGGAGGATGGGGATGGCATTGTTGATGAGAAATTTTTGCCACCCAATGGTGCTTCATGGTATACTAGCACTAAAACTTGATAGTTGGAGCTGGTGCGTTGATTATGGTTTGACCCATTGGTGGCTCATCCTCCCATGTATCATCATAGACCAGTGGAGGCGAGGCTATTCTTGGGGATTCAGTTTCAGATTGTTCTATACATCAGAAGATTGTGGGTAGTGAAAAGATGAGACCAAGATAATGTGTCCCATTTTCTTGATCTCCTAGCTATTATATCGTGTCATACTGAAGTTGAGAACCCTATCTTCCATTTTCAAGTCATATTCTGTTTTTGGGAGCACAATTCCAAAGTCATGGTCGAGCATGGTTTGTGTTGCTTCTAGTTTGACCTTTAAGCTCTCAATCTAAAACTTTTGTTTTCCCTCGCCCAGAGTCCATTTTGGTGATTCAAAAGTCATTTCTGAGTTTGAGATCCTAAGGACATGTTCACAATGTCAAAATACAGGTGCACCTGATTTTTTTTCTGAGATAAGACACACCCAAATGGGGAGCACCTCCCCTCCAAGTATTAGCCAAGAAAGTGGGTAAGAGCCATACTGGCATCTTTTCCTATGCACAGATAGACAGTTCGCAAGCCAAATGAACAATGGAGCTTGATCACACTGAACCCTCCTCCTTGACAATCCTACCAAGAAGGAGAAACAACGGAGTGCATGACTAGGCAATAGCCCAGACTTCCACAAACACACCATGTGAAATAGGCATCCAACCAAGTGATGTACCCTATGAGACTTGGAAACTACAACCTTACAATTATGACCACAAGTGCTAACTACTAGGCCAACACCTTTGGGACACATTTGCACCTGACTTTTGCTACATTGTCAAGAGAAAAACCTTTAGTTGCACTAGACCAACTTAGATTTCCATCTTGATTTTCCTCCATCGTCACCGTTAGCATGATAATTAAAATGCCAACAGCAAAGAGGAAGATTTCCATCTTCATTTTCCTCCATCATCACCATTAGAATGATAATCAAAATGCCAACAGAGAATAGGAAGAGGCAGATGCAAGAAAGCAGTGACCAGACAGATACATGGACCAAGAATAAATGATTCTACTGCATATGCAAATATCTAATTTTGCAACAGATTACTTTTTATTTACAAATTTGTCAACAATTGAGGATATGATAATCGGTGACCACTATTGCCAAGATACAAAACTTACATGCCCATTGGTCATTTGCTTTCAAAGATTACAGATACTGCACTGCAAATGTGTCATTAAGAGCCATCAGATTTTACTAACGAGCACTCGTAATTGTTTCATGCTGTAATCCTTCCAAACAAGTTTGAGAGCAGAACTTTTCATGATCTGTCTGACCCATCATCAAGCATAAAGATATTGACCGGTCTTCCTGCCCTAAAAAATTGTACGCTGATCATGATGTAGCTTCCTCTCTGAGTCCAGTAAGATTGGTGTTACTGGCTCATTTTGCTGGCATTTGTGCAATGGAGCTTCCCTCCCAAATCAAAATGCCCTTATGTCACCATCTTGTGACTAGGTTAGGTTTTCCATTCAGCCCATCATGGTGCATTTTTCATTTCATTGACTGAGTCGGACAGTGGTAGTAGGCTCTCAAGTCATTAGCAACAAGTTCCTAATGTTTCAGTGCATCTGTGTGCAAAGATGTTTCTTTACTTGCTTTTTTGTGATGTTTAGAGTCACCATCAAAGTTTTCTACACGTTTGCTTGTAGGGGAGTCCTACTTATATACACGTTGTGAAAATTTAACTAGTAAAATCTGTCTACATTTTAGGCAAACAGCCAGTTCAAACTATTGATATTTATTAATCATTGAGACAGAAAACCTTGATGTATGGATGTAATAAATAAAAAAACCTACCCAATTTCAGTTTGATGTCATATTCCAGTCTTCGTACAAGACTTTCTTTTGCATCCATTGCAATCTGCAGATCTTGTAGTTCTTGCTGTGCATCGTGAACCTTTTCATAACATGAAAATTTGGTAACATCAATACAGGATATCATATGCCACAGGTACTGCAGGTTTAAATCTCAGAAAGCTACCTCATTTTGCTTCTGAGCGAGTCTGCTCTCAAGTTCCCTTATCCTCACATCACGGGCTTCTATGGTTTCTGTGAATGTATTGTTGGCAGCAGCAAGTTTTCTTTGTACTTCTCCAAGTTCTAATTCTCTCCTCTAAAACAAATAGAAACCATTGGGACACGTTACTTTCTAATATGAATGATTCATACTTCATACATCTGTAAAGGGTGGTGTGGCTTATTTTAGATCTAAAAAAGAGATGCTACTGCATTTTAATAGATGACAGGTTCATACTCGACAATTTCCTTCCAGAGTTGCATATTGGTTTTCATGATCTTCCAGTATCTTTCTCAAAGACCCAGCAATTTCAAATGCATTGCTTAACTGCTCATGCGATTCATCTGATGAGCCCTCGAGCCTGTCTACTGTATCTTTAAGCACCTGATTACACAGAGTGAGTTAGCAAGTTGGCCACATCTTTAGATACTTGGATGTGATAAAGAAAAAGAGATGCTTGATTGAAGAAGTGCTTTTCAGCTTCTGAGCACCTATAATATGAAGTATAGACGGCATTTGCAGTTGAAGGCATCAAATGCAACAAAACGGACTAACTGGATGTGTCTAGACGACAAGAAATAATGGCACTTATCACAAGTGCTAGAAAGAACTGTACCAGTGCTCTTGCAGCCTTTCCTGCTTGACTTTCAATGTTATCATTCAATATATTTTCATGCAGACATAAAATAACAGAGTGACAACATCTGGACCCACACATACACCTTTCAATATATGCAAAAGCTCTAGAGAAGACAACACCAGGAGGAACTGACCTTGGCATATGATTCTATTTGATTCGACTTTTCTTTAATCTGGGCATGAAGTTCCTTCATTGAATTTTCCAAAGTTTCTATCTCCATAGTATGCTGAACTTTACCGACAGTATCCTCCGCATTTTGTGCCTGCAGTTTCTTCTGCAAAAGTACGAGACAAGTCTTTCCAAGGATACGACTTTGATGTCTATGGTATTGTACGAAGTGCAAAAAAGAAGAAAAACAGGTTATATTTGAATCATATGGCTACATCTCCTCATTACAGATTTATTTTCACAAGCTATTGAGTCACAAAAATTTTACAAAGACCTTAAACTGACTAGCACCTGTAACCTGATAGCTTCAAGTTCAAGTTCTTCAATATGAACATGTTGCTGCTCCAGCTCTGCCCTCATTGAGCTTTCAATAACACCAGTATCTTCAAGAGACCGGTGCAAATCTTCTTCTTGTTTCTCTTTTTCACCAATTGCAATCTTTAAATGTGCTGTTTCAGATGACATTGCATGCAAACGATCAATGAGCTGAAGGTTCTCTACATCAACAGCAGTTGTTTGATGCTTTTGCTCTTCATATTGTGCCTGGAAATCCGTCCAAGCAGGCATGAAAACAATCAATTTCTATAGAATATTAAATACTTTCCTTCTTTTCACACATGCACTAGAGTCTCACCCACCAAATGGAGATGCTAATGCTTATGTACTACTTGAACAAACCATTATCTAAATTACTGACTTCAGGAACTATGCAAATGAACATCCAAAATTGGTAAGGAATGAAGAGAGGTCATGCATCTTTAGAGAGGTGACAAGCTCTGGGGAATGCCTGAATTGGGCATGTCAAATTGGTGCTTCTGAAGAGGGAAGGAAGTGAGTGAGGAGAGAATTTTAATCTAACGAGTAACCCATCTCCTGATAAGATCTCCTAAACATCAGATTCTTGAGTTACCCTTTGCTGAGTCATCATCACTAACCTCTCAGTCAACATGAACCTTAAGTAGAGAACAACAGAAAGCACAATCTTCTCAAATTAGGAAAAAATGCTGAGGCTTTCAAAGGCAAAAAATAATATTTTTGAAGACATGTTTACTTATCTTTTTAATCTGAACCATAACAATCCAAGATAGGGTTCTAGATCACCAAGGGTGTCATCCCATGATATGGATGGAAACAGGCAGTGAGTTCCCCCAGTGTGGAGAACTGATGATGGAAGTCACCATGCAGCTGGTCCCAAAAACCTCGATCTAAGCAGATAGATGATGGATGCCCACATCACTGACAAAGTGACAAACACCGAGTATTCTCCACTGAAGACCAACTGTAAGACCAACTGTCAACAGAACGTTTAACTATGCCACCTTGCAAGGCTCCCAATAAGCTCCCAAAGCTTTGATCAGAACACATCATGCTTCAAATATCAAGACCTATCAGGTAGGCAAAGCCCCTAATACAACCATTATACAAGACCAAGCCTTCAGATGAAGGCAATGTCATGCATCTATATTGCATAGAAAAGGTGGCACCCTTGGCTGAAAGAACCCTAAATGAAAGCTCCCCAGGTGATGCAAAGGAGACATTTTTTACAAGAAGAGAGATTCTAGTTAAAACATCTCAATCACCATCAAGGGGAAAAGAATGAAAACAATGATAAATCTCTCCATGCTATAAGAAAGACACACAAAAGAAATGCTATCATAGCTCTCTGCTCAAGGGAAGATAAAAAATACAAATACAAGGCTACTGAAACCACGAGTTTAGTGGTCTAGAATGCAACACCATATGTGGATCAGTATGTGGAAAAGTGCCACCCATAGTCACCAAGGACGGGGGACGGGGACGGGGATAGGGCGACAGGAAAATAGGGGACAGGGTACCGGGATGGGGATGAGGATGGGGATGGGGATGGGGATGGTGGGGACCCAAAATTTATATGTTTTCTAGACAAAATTGAAACTCTATAAAAAAACTAAACAAATACAATAGCTTGACTCAAAAACCTTCTAAAAATCATAAAAGTTTAAAACATTACATGATCCATGAAAGTTGAAACCCAAATGAATAATGAATACCCAAATTGAAGAATAGAAGTAATAATTGTCAATTCCAAATGGTGACTGAGAAATGTCATATGACATGAAGACTAAAGTCCAACAGTAAACACTAAATAATGAGTACTCAGATTGAAGACTACAGGAAACAATACAAACTGAGAAAGTAGTAAAAGTTAAAATTGAGGAATCATAAATGCCATATGACATAAAGGCTAAAGTTCAACAATAACCATTAAATAATGAGTCCTCAGACTGAAGACTACAAGAAATAGTACAGCTGAGAAACAATAAAACTAGTAACACATGCCAGTCTGCCCCGCCAGGCAGCACAAAACCTGCAGCAGGCAGCGCCAGTCAGCCTGCGTCGCCCCGTCAGCCTGCACTGCCTTCTGTCCCTGTGCCCTGTCTCGCCCACCTGCTCCAAACCTGTCGTCGCTGCCCCTGTGCCACCCCTGCACCTGAGCAGGGCCGCCTGCTGCAGCTCTGACAGGCCGCGCTGACACCTGCTGCTCTAACTTACAGCGCCCGCCAGTCCAGCTCTGCTCCAACCTGCGAGGCCAGCCCGCCACTGGTCTGTACCGCCTTCAGTCACTTCCATGGCTAGCTCAGTCCATATCAGAGGTAACAAACAAGAAAATTTTATCAATTTTTTATTCTCTTTAATTCTTTGGAAGGGGCTTTTGCCCGGGCAGGCATTCTCAGCTTCAGTACGTGTCTGGGACATGATTACAACAGAGATTTCTTGCATTTGGGCCAGACATTTTGGGGCTTTTGCAGTTAGCTCACTGATTGACACATGTACATCTGTGACACTCTGAAATAGTCTGATTATGTACATTTTGGGACAGTAAATTTTGGGGCTTTTGCATCTACAGTGCTGCTGAGCATTTATCGCCCTTGGGGTGCGTGCATTCCAGACAGTTTTGACAGAGAGTGCTTCAAATTTGTTAATTACAGCAAGGTACTTGCTGTGATTTCTGGAAATTCAAAGATTTCCAGGTTGGTCCAGCTTGAGACATTGCTCTTTTGCTCTCTGATCAGCATTGTTTTATCATGGCAAATCAGGGAGGCGATGTATTTACTTACATATCCAAGGAGGATAGGTTGGAAGGTAACAACTATTCACTCTAGTCCTTCATGATAAAGAATGTGCTGATTGCGAAGAATCTTTGGGATTATGTTAGTAGTGAAGAAGTTAGGCCCGGAGTTGTGGCTTGTGCTACTCCTCTAGGAGGATATGGACAACAGGCAACTCAGCCTGTTCAGCCTGCTCCAGCTCAGCCACTTCCTCAAAGATCAAGAGCACAGAAGGCATGGGATACACGAGATGCACAGGCTTTGTCACTCATTGCATTGGCAGTTCAGCGGTCTATAATCCATCAAATTTGGTATGCAACTTCTTCACGAGAAGCTTGGCTCACCTTGGAGCAGATGTTTGCTGGAAAAATGAGACATGCATCTCTTTCTTGAAGAAAGAGCTTGAGACAGTGAAGATGGATGAGGGTGATTCTATGCAAGATCACCTAAATAAAATTCAGGACTTGCGTGAGCAGCTTACGAATGTCGATGAGTATTACTCAAATGTACAGATAATATCTACTACCTTGAATTCATTGCCTCCCTTGTACTTGGCCTTTGATATGGCCTTGAACCTCACCATGAGGATTGCCCCACAACAACTTACTTTCCTTCAACTGGTCAGTTTTCTCTTAGAGAGAGAGCAGACACGAAAGAACAATGGTGTGGATATTATAGCCTCTGAGCAGGTTTTTATGGCACGGCACAAGGGCAAGGCCAGCTAAGGAAAGAATGGTCCACAAAGCTTTGTGACTTCTAGCACTTCACAGGGCAATAAAAAACAAGGGGGCACACAAGCAAAGAAGGGCAAGTGCCACTATTGCAAGAAGCCAAGCCACTACATCATTCAATGTAGAAAACACATAGCCAAGGAGGAGTCATGGATGCATGTTTGTGATACACCTTCTATTGCTACTGAGTCAGTGTCCTTTGTTGCAGACAGTGACTATTGTTTTTACACATGCAGTTGTGACTCTTCTTGGGCTGATAGAGCATTGAGCTCAACTGAGGATGCAAGCACATGGTTTTTTGACAATGCTGCTTCTAGGCACATCACATCTCGCAAAGATTTGTTTGCTTTTGTTATTGCATCCCCGATTGGCAATTCTGTATAGTGTGCCAACAATGCATCATACCCTGTTAGGAGTATTGGGGAGATGGTGCTAACAGCCATTGATGGCTCTATTCTCAGCTTGCAGGATGCCTTGTATCTGGCAGGTATAAAGAAGAATTTATTACCTATTTCTTATTTGGCACGATGTGGTTTGCATGTCACCTTTGATGATGCCAAATGTATGGTGAGAGATAAGGAGCACATGACTTTGGTTTTGACTAGCACTCTATGTCATGGGTTATATGAGTTGGATGCTCTTTCAGTTGATCAGTCAGTCTATTTAGCATCCACTCTTACTCTTGCTATGTCGCAGGTGGAGTTATGGCATGCTCACATGAAGCATGTAAACTATGGTAGCTTGATGCTTTTGCAGCGTACACAAATGCTTGATGGTTTACCTCTCTTGGAGAGACCTCTTGAGCACTTATGCGAGGGAGCTATTTTGGGAAAAATGCATCCTTTTTCATTTCCCCGTGATGTTGCTTTTAGAGCCACTGCCAAGTTAAAGATTGTGCTCTCAAATGTATGTGGCCCTATGCAGACAAAGTCATTGGGTGGCTCTTACTATTTCATCACTTTTATTGATGACTTTACTCGCTTCTGTTGGGTCCACTCTTTAGTGAAAAAGTCAGAAGTATATGATGCATTTTTGGCTTTTCTAGCACTCGAAAACCAATCAAGCTGCAGGGTGAAGACTCTCCATTCAGACCAAGGGGGGAATACATTTTCTTTATGGTGAATTCTTTTTTGAAGCAAAAGAGCGTTATTCATCACTACACTACTGCTTATACTCCACAGTAGAATGGGGTTGCAGAGAGGAAGAATCGGTCACTCATGGAGACGGCCAGATGTATGCTGAAAGCAAAGAGCTTGCCACACAGTTTTTGTATGGACGCAGTTATGTGTACTTGCCATGTCTTGAATAGATGCCCCACCAAGGAATTAAAGAGTATCACGCCTTTTGAGGCATGGAACAGCCGGAAACCTTCTATTGGGCATTTCTGTACTTTTGGGTGTCTTGCATATGCACACATTCCCAAGGTACTCAGGAAGAAGTTGAATAACAAGGCTGTCAAATGCATTTTTGTGGGGCATAGCAGTGAGAGCAAAGAAAAAAGATTCATGTCTCTAAAAAGGTATTTGTCAATAGGGATGTGGTTTTTGATGAAAAATCAGAATTATCCCTTGTTGGTTTTGACATATCAAGCTTCCAGTGATGTATTTGAAGGGTTGCTGCCCATTTCTTTCGATGATAAAACTAGAGCTTCAGCAAGTGAACTTAATGTTCAGTCAGCTGCTCCATTGGGTAATGCAAAAAATCAACCTATGGTTGCTTTGAATATTCAGCAAGGTGCTGAATCTGAAATTTAGCAAGAGCTTGTACACAGTTAGGAGGCTAGACAAATGCCTAGATGGTATTTACAGACTATGAAAGATAATCATTTGGATGCTCCTATTGCTCGTCGTACTAGAAGGCAAGCTCGTATGCATGATGGTGAGATATCACAATTAGAGCCTTTGCACTATTACTTGAGCATTCAGTTCATTCATGATGCTAGAGGCATTGGATTGTCACAGTCGAGATACATTGGTAAACTTCTTGAGAGGTTTGACTTACAGGATTGCAAGCCAGTTTGTACACCAATGGAACCTTGACTGAAGTTGTCATTGCATGATGACAGTGACTTGTTTGATATCCACACATATGCTCTAGCAATTGGATGCCTTATCTACCTATGCAACACTAGGGCGAACATACAGTTTACAATTTCAGCCCTGACAGATATACGCATCAGCCATGCATGTCACATTGGCAAGCTGTGAAGCGTGTTTTCCATTACCTGCAAAGTACTAGGACTCTTGAATTGCTTTATACCAAGGGGGAACCACTGCACTTACATGCTTATAGTGATTCTAATTATGCTGGTGATTATGATTCTTGTCACTCCACTGGTGCCAGTTGTTTCTTTCTTGGCTCATCTTGCATCTCTTGGCTTAGCAAGAAACAATCCACTATTGCCACATCGTCATGTGAAGCCGAATACAAGGCAACTTTCACTACCACAATTGAATGCGTATGGCTTAGACGCCTGTTAGCTGATCTGGATGTATCTATCAGGGAGCCTATTCCTTTGTTCACTGACAGTCAGAGTGTCATTGCAATGGCACAGAACCCAGTGTTTATGCATACACGAAGCACATTGAGATCCATTATCACTTTGTCAAAGAGAGGCTACATGCACGAGAGGATATCAGCCTTGTCTATTGCCCTACCACCAATAATGTGGCAAACATCTTTACCAAAGCTCTTCCTTGTGACAAATTTGAAGCATTTTGCAATGCTTTAAATTTGATCTCCTTTGGTGGATGACACTTTTATCCTAATCACTCTTCACTCCAGGGGGGTTTGTTGGGTTTAACTCACGCCTACTCTCACCTAGGAGTGTCGGTGATCTTCAGTAGGACACTGGGGCACCTTTTTCTCTCCGTGCGAGAGGTTTTTCCCCCCAGATTTATTCCCTTTATTTTATGTCTCTATGCTACACAATTTTAGGCACTTATCATGTTTCACATCCTCTTACAACCCTAAGGTTTAAGGGTTGTACTTTGTACTTTCACCTTACACTTCAGATTATTGCATTGGATGTCATGTTCTCACACTCTACACTGTCTACTCCACTCTCATCTAAGCTTCGATCTCTCCCTGCGCTCACAACATTGTCCTTGACCCAAACTATGGGGGGTCATATCACCAAATTATAGCAAGAAGGGAAAAAGTTTATTTTGTGTGTGTGTGTGTGTGTGTGTGTGTGTGTGTGTGTGTACAAGAGACCCTTTTTTGAGTTTCAATAAATAAATCAGATGTTTTCCCAAAAAAGAAAAGTTTCAATTTGCCTTCCCCTCGTCTTTCATGCACACATACACTCAAGTCTCGTGTCAATACAAAATCAACCAACATCTTACACATATCACACACACAAAATCGGTCCTAAGACAACATCTTTTTTTACAAATGCATACTCCTCTTTCTTGCACAAACGTGCATATAAACATGCATCCACACACAAACTTTTGTGTGGTCATCGCTGACAGACAACAATCAATAGTAGATACATACATACAAAAGAGAGCTATAATTTCTAATAGCCCACATCATCAACAGTACACACACCCATGCTTACTTGCATGCACGCACACATACTCCCCACACCCAATCTGTACACACCCATCCACCCAACACATGATAAGATGTCTAATGCAATGACAATGTTATTAGAAGAGTGAAGAGCTTGATAGAAAGATAGCAATTCAACAACAGCTACTTGAAGAAGGTATATATGGTTCTTTCCCTTCAAATATTGCATGTAAATCTGATGATGTTGTAGGGTCTTCGAGAACTCCATCAAGAATGGGTTGTTCTCTTAGAGAAAGAGATCCAAAGTAAGTCTCCTACTTTCAGACTATCCCATCTTTTCCATTGCAAGGTACACAAGTTTCCACTTACATCCCTTCTTCTTTTGCATCTACTCCCTTGTAACATTTCAAAAAAGATCCTGTGGAAGCTAGACTGCCATATGTTGATCTGTGAGAGTGCACAATGCAAAAGTGACACAAACACAGAGTGAAGTAGAGAGAGAGAGAGACAGAGAGACAGAGAGAGACAGAGAGAGAAACAGGTTTCGGGTCTGGATTCCCGTGCCACTGATTGGGTGGAAGTACGTGCAAAAAAAGGCAACAGGGTTGTTGCTGGCATGGAAAATACTGTGTCTACTCCCTCACAAGATTCCATGCGTACATATATGCGCAGGAAGGAAATGTTGTCTTCTGAGCGCGCTGCCCCTGCCATGGTTTCCTCTGCCCCACGTCATCAGCCCGCCAGAAAAATGTATTCAGATCGTCCAAAGGGTCCCCCTGCTAAGCTGGCATTTGATACCAGAGGTAATGTCATTACCCCATGGGACCGTCGTTACCCCCGCTTCAACCCCAAGCCAGTAGATATGCCGTCTACTTCCAAATCTGGTCCTCAGAACTCTTTTGCTGTGTTGGCGGATTTCTTGGACGAGGGAGTCCTGGACATTCTTGCTGACAAGGTCAAATCAAGGCAAGATGTGCCTCGTACCTGATTTGGTTTTAACTACACATGAAAATAGCCACGTGGAATGTGCGAGGAATTTGTTCTCGCCACAAGCAACATGCCATGTGGACGGTATTGCACGAAAATCAGTGGGATGTCCTGTGCGCTGTTGAGCACAAGAGTCACGGTGAAGCCGGAAAAGTAGTGGATTGCAATGGCTTTCGACTGTTCTATGCAGGGACAAAGGCCATGCATTATTCGGGAGTGCTCATGATTGTACATGACAAATATTAGCCTATGCTTATTAAAAATGATGTTCATGGCCGCTTTTTGGTGATTGAAATTTTATTCGAAGGGGAAATCTTATGGTTACTTGGCCTCTATGCTCCGAATGATTCGTTATCTCGTCGAGAGCTTTGGCAGACTTTGCAGACCTCCTTGTCACTTGGCAGAGGAGGCTTCTTCATGGGGGATTTTAATATGTGTGTGGATTCTTCCCAGTCCACATCGGAGCATTCGGTGATGGACGCACCTGAAAGTCGTATGTGGCATGAGTTGGCTCTTTCTGTTCTTAAGCAAGATCTCTGGTCCTGGCTACACCCGTCTTCTACAGGGTTTACTTTCCATTCGGCTCAGTATGCAACAACATGGTCGCGACTGGATCGTACGTATATCATGCAGAATGATGACTTTCTTCCCGAGATGCTCGACATCAAAGTGTTGCAGCAATATGCTTTGTCAGACCATTTCCCTCTGCAGCTTGAGCTGCTTGCACAACCCATTGCACCTTTCAAGCGATTTCTGGACCGACTCTCTTTGCGCTTCAACTCATCTTACCTGAAGCATGCACTCTTTCAGGGCTATATGCAGCAATTGATTGACAGATTTGTCTTGGACTTCTCTTCTCAGGGCACTGCGTCTTTTGAAAGATTGCTCTCTAATGTACAACGGGTTGCTCGACAGTATGGGATTTATCATGCCTCTCTTTGTCGGCAGCGTCGCAAGGCAGCAGAGGATCTGCTGGCTTTGGTTCGTTCTCTGTTGGTCGACACTCCGGATGATGCATTTCTGCTTGCACTAGACATGCGGGTGGCTGATCTTATTAAAGCATTCCAGTTAAAATCATATCAGCAGGCCAAACTGCAACATCTGACGGAAACTTTGCAAGATAGTGCATGTCAGACCCATAAGTTCTTTCGAGCGCTCCATGCCTCTCCTACTCGAGAAAATATGACCAGACTCGAGGATGCAGAAGGCCACCTTATCCTGGATCCGCAGACTATTGTGCATATGTGCAGGAATTATTTCCATGACCTTCTCGATTTCACCTCTCCCCCTTCGGCCCAAATTACTCAGGCCCGTTCGGCTTTTTATGACCTCGTCCGCAATCAGCTTCCGCAGGACATGCAAACTACTATGGAGTCTGATATTTGTGAGGCAGAGGTTATGGACGTCTTGTTACACTTACCTAAGGATAAAAGCCCGGGTTGGGATGGTCTCACTAATGAGTTCTTTGAAGCTTTTGCTACCCAACTGGTGAAACCTTTGCAGGCTTTGTTCCAGCAGGTGTGGGAAACGGGGATCATGCCTTCCTCATGGAAAGAAGGCCTCATTAAACTGCTTTCAAAAGCTCCTTCGCCATCTAAGTTGACACAGTGGCGCCCAATTTCTTTGATGGGTTCAATGTACAAAATCTTTTCCAAAGTAATGGCGAATCGGCTCCATAAGCATCTCCCGGCCATTGTGTACCCTCTACAGTATGGTTTTATTAAGGGCCGAAATATCCTACACAATGTATTGAATGCTCAACTGGCAATTGATTATGCCAGGCATTCCAATCAGGAGGTCGTACTGATTCAACTGGACCTGGAAAAGGCTTTTGACTATCTAGACTGGTCTTTCGTTGCTGAACTTATGTCTGCTATGGGCTTTGGTCCGCGGATGTCTAGTCTCATATACACTATTAGCGCTGCAGCGTCTTCGCGGGTCATGCTGAACGGAGGTGTTACTGAGCCATTTGTCCTCGCCCGCTCTGTCAGGCAAGGATGCCCTTTGAGCCCTCTATTTTTTGCCCTTGCCACACATCCAGTTCTTTCGATGTTATCTCATATGGCAGCCTCTTCTCAGTTGGCAGGACTGTCACTTCCTACAGGACAGCACTTCATTGGCCAATCCCTGGCAGATGATACTTTTATGATTTTGCGTGCGGACAGGGATAACCTTCGAAGAGCATTGGATGTTTGGGGCCTCTTTGGTCAGGCGTCCGGCCTTCGCATCAACGCCCTCAAATCAGCCATTCTCAGCTGCACGGAGTCGGATTTGCAGTCCTTGGACTGGCAGGGTCTGGTTGTTCCTCGTGGCTCCATTGTCAGGCACCTTGGGTACCCTTTGGGTGTTGATGTTCCCCCAAAGCAACTGCTGCAGTGGATTTCTCAGAAAATGGTGGCTAAGTTTATGTATTGGAAATCTCAAGCCTGGCCTTTCCATGTTCGTTTCAAAGTGGCCCAGACTATTATGTTGCCAATGCTCACATATTTCTTACCATTGTTGCCCTGGACTACTACGACTCTCAATGCTCTTACTCAGTCCATTCGTTTCATGCTATGGAAGAAAGACTCATTGCATGCAGGTATTTCCTGGATCTCTTGGTCGCATGCGTGCACTCCTAAACGCATGGGTGGCGGAGCTATTTTAGATGCCCAAACTCACATGCAGGCACTCCGTTGGTCGCTTTTCCGCGCCATGTGCTCGGATCATCATCCATGGGTCGATATAGCCCGTTATTTCCTTGAGGGCCAGGGGCTTCAACATGGCAATACCCAGATCCGGAGTTCTTGGTGGCATGTTCTTAATGCTGATTCGCGGTTCTCCAGCTCTTCTTGTTGCTGCTCACTCATTTGGTGTGTTCCTGGAAACACGTCCTCCAGAAGGCCCAGTGGCATCCAGCGGAGGATCGCTTAGCTGCTAACTCTTTTCAATTGGAGTTGCTGGCAGTTTCCCGTTTACTTGCATGGGAAGGTAAACAGGACCTCAGACCACAATTCAACCGGATGGCCCGTTTGGGTTTGTCTTCCGTTGCGGATGCCACCCTTGCCAGTCGTAATGTGCTTATATCTTTTCGTACAGCCAGGCGGCTTTTCAGGATCCCTCATGGTTACAGGCCTTTATGGGAACAGCTTTTGAGGGTGCTCTAGAGCAGACAACCCTTTCCTGCCCTTGCTTCGCATCATCCCTGGCAGGATTGGGACCTACAAGGCCGGCTGACCTTAAGCAAAGCCTCTGCTAACCAAGTGTATCATATTCTGATTAAAGATCATCAATGGCTCGTCACCAAAGTGAATGCTTTATGGGGATTACGTAAATCCCGGTCATGGTGGAGGGAAACTGTGATGGCGGGCTGGTTGAACAAGACACCCTTCAAATGTAAAGTTTTTCTTTGGAGAATGATGGTTGGTGGTCTTCCGCTTGCTTCGGCTCTCTCCAAGCGACGAATCTCCAATGGCCACTGTTTCTTTTGCACCACTGCTGTGGAATCCGCCCGCCACCGATTTATTTCTTGCCCCATCGCAAAGAAAGTCTGGTTATTTATATCGGCTGTCTGGCAAGGAGTGGTTGGTTCCACCCTGCGCCCCTTTGATTGGGTTTTCGGGCAGCCCAAATACCCCGCTCCTGCACAGCCACATATGAAGCTCGTGTATCATTTTCTTCGATATTGGGGCTGCTGGCATAACTGGACCGTCCGGAATGCTTTTCTTTTTGACTCCGCCTATAATATTCAGCGGCATATTGCCAGGCTTAAGGGCCTCTTGTATTGGCAGTTGGATCTTCTCCGGCATTCTGATTTGCTCTCTAGGGAGGACTTACGTCCCTGGCATAGGGCAATTTCCTCTGCATCTTTGCCATGACGTTGTAACTTGTAGCACTTAGAATCTCTTCACATGATGACTTAGATTGTCGTCATGTATCTTGTAATCAAGTAATCTTGTATTTTTTTCGTAATTAATACAATTACCTTTTACGAAAAAAAGACAGAGAGAGACAGAGAGAGAGGAAGATGAAGATGCAGGAAGAGTACTACACTAACTCAAGAAGAATGTTGATACAATGATGATGGACTGTTTAGTCTCTACATGCAGCCCAAAGCCTTAGTAAGGGCACCAGATCAAGCTAATGACGATGGTAGCACCAAGCAATAAGAGTCACAGTGTGCACTTGCAAAGGGAAGACAAAAGACTAAAGAGAGAGAGAGAGAGAGAGAGTGTGTGTGTGTGTGTGTGTGTGATTACGAAAAAAAAAGTGTGTGTGTGTGTGTGTGCGCGCGCGCGCGCGCACGCGCGACAAGTGGGGGGGCTGGCTATAAATAGCCATAAATGCCCAAATCTGGCCGATTTGCATGTGGAGAGGCCATAAATGCTAGACCCCGAAAAATCCCAAATGACCGTGACAATGTCCAACAGGTGTAGGCCACAAATTGTGGAAAGCGGTAGCTAACCTAGGAATGCACATAAGAAGCCGAAAAAAATGAGGAAATGCATCTAAACTGCCAGAGCTCCTATGTCTCCATCAGACTCTGACAACTAGGACATGACATACTAACATAATGAACATAGGCAGATTAACACCCCCTCTCAGAACTTGGTGGTGTCTAAAGACCCAACAACCTCATGTGATGAATCATAGAAGCTTGGGCAAAGGCTTTGCGAAGAGATCCACCGCATTGTCCTCCATTGGACAGCAAGCCACCGCTAACTTGGAATCAAGGATCCACTCTCGAATACAGTGGTACTAAACCTCGATGTGCTTCATGCAAGCATGAAACACAAGGTTCTTTACGAGAGCAAGACCCCTCTAGTTGTCCACACGCACCTCCATAGGTCCAAGATAAGGAAAACAAATCTCTACCAACATGCGGTGAAGCCAAACTGCCTCCATAGCTATAGAACATAAGGCACGATACTTTGCCTCGGTAGAAGAAAAAGCCACAATAGGTTGCTTCTTGTTGCTCAATGAGATAACGCCTAATCCAAGGGAGACGGCATACCTTGTAGTGGATTGTCTAGAATCCACATCACCTACCCAGTCCAAATCACTCCAACCAAAGAGAGTAACCCCCTCTCCATACATGATCCTGTAGGATTGAGTCCCCTATAAATGACAAAAACCGCATAGGGATGCTCTCCAATGCTCTTGAGTGGGAGTCTTCATGAAAGAAGACAACAATGTCACAACAAAAGAATATCCAACCAAGCGTGAATAAGTCAGATGAGAGAGCCAACAAAACACTTAGAATGGGTGGCAATGGTACAGAGAGCTCTGACTACCAAAAGCTTGGACTCTAGGTCCATGGGGCAAGAAATAGGCCAACAATTGGCCATACCAAACTTTGAGAGAAGCTTCAAAATGTATCTGTGCTATGAAATAAAAATGCCCTATGCCATTTGATAAATCTCCAAGCTAAGGAAGAAATGTAGGGTGCAAAGATCCGTCATGTCAAACTCGTATCGCAAAATCTCCCAAGTACAATCAACCTCTTGAGTAGAGCTCCTTGTAATAATAAGACCATCCACATATAGGATGAGCAAAATACACATAGCACCCTCAACCTTGAAGTATAGGTTGGAGTCATGAGCTGATCAATGGAAGCCACTCTATAGAAAGAAGAGATCAATCCTCTTGTATACTAAGCACAAGGAGCCTACTTCAAGCCATAGAGGGCCTTCCGCAATTTGTAGACATGGTCCTCCTTTCTGTACACAAGAGAACCTGGAGGTTGTGAAACAAAAAATATCCTCCAAAAGCTTAATGGTTGAGAGGTATTCTATAATAAATTAGTATCTTGTATGACAACCACTTCTTTCTTGCTTCTTACTCCTAGTGGCTCTATCTTTCTCTTAGCAGCTCTCTCCCTAGCTTGGTGGCTATGCTCCTTCTTGGTGGTTATCGGCTATCTTCTTGGTAGTTTGGTGGTCTAATCCCTTCATAGTAGTATCGCAAGCTAGTGGGTTAGAGCTGATGAAGAGCTAAAAGAGTGGAGGAAATGATGGGGAGGGAAGGGATCTTCTCGAAAAAAGAAGAGGTAGGGAAAGAGATGAAAACATAATGTACTTTAAAGGGGATGGGGGAAGATGATTGTGGTGGTGGTGTATCTTCAAGTCGTAGAGTCGACAGCCCTCCGTGGTAGTGTCATAGCCCACGAAGATAAGCTTCCTCGACTTCAAGTCAAGCTTCGTTTTCCTCTTCTTCTTGTCCATATAGACAAATGCATCACATCCAAAGATGCAGAAGTGAGGCACGAAGGGCTTTTGACCAAAGAAAGCCACATAGGGAGTCATGTCCTATAACGCAAAAGTCAGGGAACGGTTGCAGATGTGAACCACAGTAGCCACCGCCTCACCCCAAACGGAATAAGAAAGAACCCAATGCTCCAACATAAATCAGGCAATCTGTAGCATGGTCTGATTCGCATGCTCCACCACACGATTCTCCGAGGTATGTTGGAATGGGTATACTCCACCCGAAAGCCATGATCCCTGTAAAACTGAGAAGAGCTGAGAAATAAACTCTCCACCATAATCTGCTCGTACCCCACAAACTTTGGAAGTAATTTGTCTCTCCATAAACACCTTCCACTCACTGAATTGAGAGTACGCCTCCCTCTTGTACTCCAAAAAATAAGGCTGCATATAATAACTGAAGTCATCAATAATCAGCATCAAATACTTGGTCTTCCTGAGGGAGTCTGTGCCCTTTGGGCTGCAGAGGTCAGTGTGAACCAACTCAAGCACCGGGAACAAGCCCTCCTAGTGGCAACCTCGAGATTTTGTTGCCTATGTTGCTTTCCCCTAAAATAGCTGGGGCAAAAAGTGTGAATAGGAGGGAAGTCAAGAAGTCCCTCCACCATCTTCTTCCAAGAAGCCCGTCGTATAGCGTCAAAATTGAGATGACCATAAGGAGCATTGAAAGGTGAGAAGGATCAAAGCTTGCACGTGAGAGCTATGGCGGGAGAGCAAGAAAGAAAGAGAGAGACAAGAAATGGAAACTCCAACAATCACAATGTGTGACCGGGCCTTCCTTTATTCAAACTATCACTAAAAGAATAAAGAATAAAGAATAAAGTAACGGTGACGGGCACCCGCCAACTATAGTATACAGTGGTGGTGACTGTCAGTGTAGTAATACACAAGCGGCTAGGCGGAGGCACCTTTATCCCGGAGGCGCCTTTACCCCCAACAACCTCCCACTTAAAGGCGAATCTGCCCTAGTAAGGAGTGAAAAGAAAAAAGAAAAAAGACAGTACAACATGTACACATGTACAACAGGATAAGGAAAGACGTCATCTCGTCCCATGTCCATCAACCTCCTGAGGGAGGCAAAGCGCTCTGTAGAGAGGCTTTTCGTGAGCAAATCTGCAGGATTCTGGTCAGTCGAGATCTTGACAAGGTCAACAGACTTGTCTTCAACGACCCCACGTATGAAGTGATACCTCACCTCAATGTATTTCGTCTTCGCATGGAAGACCGGATTCTTGGCTAACTAGATAGCACCCATAGAATCCGAATGTAATGTAGGGATAGCATCAATACCAAGGTCAGCAACCAAACGACCCAACCAAATGGCCTCCTTGCAAGCCTCAATGGCTGCAATATACTCGGCCTCTGTAGTACAAAGGACCGTGCATTTCTGCACCCTGGACACCCTAGACATCCAAGAAACAGTACCTCCAGCACAGTTGAATACATAGCCGGAAGTGGACTTCCTACTATCTGCATGTTTTGCATAATCAGAGTCGGTGTATCCCACGACTCCTGTATCCTGGCTGCCATTGCATATGCACAAATCTGAAGTGCCCTTCAGGTACCTCATGATACCCTTCACGGCATCCCAATACTTCTTGCCAGGTGTAGCCATATAGCGTGCCACAACACCAACTGCAAAGGCAATATCTGGACGAGTAGCTATCATTGCATACATAAGACTACCCACTGCGGATGCATAGGGAATCTTGGCCATCTCGGCCCTCTCCTCATCTGTCTGCGGACAATCAGCCTGTGATACCTTCACATAAGAAAGCAATGGACAGCCAATAGACTTTACGTCCTGCATGCGGAAGCGCTCAAGGACTTTATGAATATACTCCCTCTATGACAAGTAGAGGAGTCCCTGATGCCTGTCGCGTCTAATGCGCATACCAAGTATGTGAGGCCTATCCCATACCTTTCATCTCAAAGCTCTTCTGGAGCTAAGTCTTAAGAGCATCTAGCTCATCATGAGCTTTCCCTGCTATCAACATATCATCCACATAGAGTACCAAAATCAATAAAGAACCATCACGGGCTTTCTTCGTGTAAAGACACAGATTCATAGCACTCCTACTATAGCCCTGTGACTGCATAAAGGCATCAAACTTATGATACCACACCCTAGGTGCCTGCTTCAAGCCATAAAGGCTTTTCTTCAATTTGCATACTAGGTGCTCCCTACCAGGTTCTACAAAGCTCTTAGGCTGCTCCATATAAATCTCATCATGCAAGTCCCCATGTAAGAAAGCCGTCTTGACATCCATGTAAGAAAGCTGTCAAGCTGAGCAACCAAAGCCAAGACTAAGCGCAGGGTGATCATCTTAACCACAGGAGAAAAGACCTCATCAAAGTCCACATCGTGCTCCTGCTTAAAACCCTTTGCTATCAATCTAGCCTTGTATGCTGGCTTGAGGTGTCCAGGGGTACTTTTCAGCTTGTACACCCACTTGCATGGCAAAGCCTTCTTTCCCTTAGGCAAGGAAACCAAATCCCAAGTCTCATTCTTATGCAAGGAGTCTATCTTAGACTACATAGCCCTCTCCCAGGAGTTACTTGTCACCCTTGCGCATAGCCTCATCATAAGTGAGAGGCTCTCCTGCATCTGTAACCAAGACATAATGCATTGAGGGCTGAAATCTATCAGGTGGATGTCTGTCTCTAGCAGACCGTCTCACGGCAAGCTCTGTTGCCTGCCCAGTTGCCTCTCAACACCTTGACCATGAGCATCTGCTGCAGCTGTAGGCTGTCCAACTGGCTATGCGGGAGCTCTCGGCTCCTAAAATATGGCCCTGTTGATCTCAACAACTCTCTCAGGCTGCCTATGCATCTTGTCTTCATGGAAGACTACATCATGACTGCGGATGACTTTTCGCGCCTGTGGATCCCAGAGACGGTAACCCATCTCGCCTACATCCCCATAACCAAGAAAAATGCATTTGACACTCTTAGGATCCAGCTTACTTCTCTTGTCCCTGGGCACATGGCAAAATGCCTCACATCCAAAGACACGGAGATTCGCATAAGAGGGAGGTTTTCCAGTCCATACCTCCTCTGCAACCTCGAAGTCCAAACCACTAGAAGGTGATCTGTTTATGATATGCACAGCTGTACTAACTGCCTCAGCCCAAAAGCTCTGTGGTAGACCTACATGGCTAAGCATATTACGTACATGCTCCTGGATGGTTCTATTCATCCGCTCAGTCAAACCATTCTGGGAGGGCGGTGTAGGGGGCAGTCAACTGACACTTGATACCCCTCTTATCACATAACTGCTCAAAAGCACGTGAGACATACTCACCCCCATTATCTGTCCTTAGGCATTTTAGCCTATACCCAGACTGGTTTCAATCAATGCACGTCATCTCTGAAACACAGCCAAGACATCTAATTTCAGCTTAATGGGATAAGCCCAAACTTTCCGTGAAAAATCATCTATGAAAGTAACAAAATACTTTGCACCACCCATAGACTGACAAAGCATGGGCCCACAAACATCCGAATGTACTAATGCCAAGGGCTCACTCATGCGTGGCCTACCAGACTTCTTATGCGTAGATCTAGTCTGCCTGCCATAAAGGCAATGCTCACATGAATCAAAACATGCATAATCAAGGGGCTGTAAGTATTGCAAACCAGAAAGCATTTCCATTCTCTTCAAATACATATGGCCCAAACGGGCATGCCAAAGAGATACATGTGGGATAGAACCCACAGACAAAACATGATCAAGGAAAGAAGCGGATACAATCAAGGGATAGACGCTGCCAGCCTTAGCACCTCTCGCAATCACAAGCCTGCCACGAGTGATCTTCCATGCAGAGTCTTCAAAAGATACATGATAACCTGCGTCATCAAGCTGTCCAGCTGATATGAGACTGCGTGTCAAAGCAAGTACATGACGTACATCCTGCAAAACAAAACTGTTGCCAGAAGGAAATTGCAGCCTAACATCACCAACGCCCACAATATCAAGAGACTGTCATCACCCAAGCGCACAGAATCCGAAACAATACGGTATTAATGAAACCACTCTCGACGAGGTATCACATGAAAGGATGCACCTGAGTCCAAGAGCCAACACTGCATGCATAGAGTGTATTTCTGTCATCTGCGAAGCACTAGAAGAAGCTGCAAGGATATAATCATCATCAACATCCTCAAGCTGCATAACATTGATCTCTTTAATTTTAACACTGAACTTTGCAGGCACTATGCTGAGATCAGAAGACTTATCCTGCACTTTGTCTTTCTCCTTATCTTTGCGTCGTTCATTGCGCAGTTCATGGCATTGTGGCCTAATATGACCCTTTTTCCCACAATGGTGACAAGTAACATCTGCATTCCTGCCACGGATTTGCTACTTGACTTCCCACGAGACTTGAACCGAGATTTCTGAGAATCCCGTCCACGGCCACTGCCACTGCCATGCTTTCCATATCCATCATTCCTGCCTCTAACTGTCATAGCATGCGACATACAAGAGGCATCCAAATTCTTACGGTTAACCTCTTCCTACAGAAGAGCACTCTTAACATCAGATAATTTCAAGGTAGCAGTAGAGGCACATAATGCAGTGCGGAATACATCCCATGACTCATTAAGAGTACCAAGCAAGAAAAGAGGAGTGACATCCTCTGCAAAAGTGATGTCCTGCGAAGTCAAGTTCTTGAGTATAGCATGGAACTGGCTCAAGTGAGCAAACATAGTCACATTCTCCTTCATGCGCAGATCCATAAGCTACTTCAGCCAATACATCTGACTTGCTGGACTTTTCTTGTCATAGAGGTTCTTGATTTTATTCCACAATTGCCATGCACTCTGTTCTTCCTCAAATACATTGTAATGAACCTGTTCTGTGAGAGATAATACAATAGTGGACTTGCATAACTCATCAAGCTCAAGCCATTCCTCATCTGGCATAGTTGCATGCGGATGCCCGCTCAACCTCAATGGTTTGATCTGCGATTTCTGCACCAACACCTGCCAAATCTGGCTCTTCCAATAAGAGTAATTCGTGCCATCAAGCTTAGTGATGTTGAAAAAATAGCATGATCAGTGGACCAATTCGCCATAATGCAGGTTGGAAAATTGCAGACAATTCAAAAAACTGCTTGCTGTTTACTGTAGAAAATGACCAAAAAAATCACCAAAATCGAGAGAAAATGGCGAGAAAAGTGTAACCAAAGCTGTTGCCCACCAAGTACTAGTGAAAGTACACCATTTCAGAATATTTCAACATGAAAAATCCATGTCAGTCCGGAGTTATATGCTTGCTATAATAAATGACAGCAGGGTACTGTGAGAGTCAATTGCTAACCAAATCACTGCACCAAGTCAATAAATGACAGTCAAGACATGACCAGCCATAAACGGGCATAAATCAGCACCAAACAGTCATCAAGACCCTAAGCAAACACCCAAACATGTCACCAAAGCATCCGTCAGTGAGTAGGCATATCCCCTGGACAGTAGGGCAAAGTATACATAACACTGGCAAGACCTGACACCAGTAGGTATATGCTCACAAGAGTGCAAAGTCCAATCTCAGGTCAAAAGTAACTCCAAGATATCAGTGCATGAACCATGCAACATTTAAATGTAAGAGATCCCAAAGTCTCAAGTATCTGCAAAATGTTCAAATAGCATAAACCTCCTACTCAATGTCAGTAGTCAAGCATACAAGATGCTCCCACTGGCACAAAAGGCGGATAAACGAGCTCAACAGCTCAATCAAACCAAGTCAAAGTACCAAAGACAGGTAACCAAGACAATGTCTCAATAGCATCCCAAGAGCATGATGGCTACAAAGCAATTGTAGGTAGCATCCATGAGCAAAACATACATCCCAATAAAGATCTCTGACAACCAAAATGACATCCAATACAAAATTCCGGAATAGCAAATGAAAATCCAAGCCAAGTCTTCAGAGAGCACTAAAGCTCAACAAGTACATGGTACACTGTGCCAAGACAAATGCATCAAACCGTAGGCGTCGGGTAAGCATGTACCCAAAGAGCATATAACTATCAAAGCACTGACAACTGTCAAGCATAGACCGATGTCAATAAGTGCGGGCTAAAATAAGCTCAAGCTTCCAAAAGCATCCGGATCCAATGACAAGTTGAAGTCATCCCTTGATGATCAATACCTCATAGCATAACCCAAGACATACACCCGGAACCAGTAGGCATATATCAAAGCATGAAAGATAGCTTCAGCCCAAGAGTATTCAGCATGCATTTACTGTTATAAACTGTGTATTTCCAGCCCTACAATCAGGCCAAAATCATAGCATGACATGTAGCTTCAATCCCCCAATCAATCGGGATGCAATAGGCATCAAACCGGTTACGTAGTCATGCCCAAACAAGCATAGGCATAAACTGTGAATGTAGCACTAGCATCAAATGTCTGTAGACTGTTTATAACAGTCCTGAAACACTGTTTTCAGCCACCAAACCAATGCTTAATCTCCAAGGATCAATGCCAAGTATCAATACATGTGCAAAAAGCTTGAAATGGAGCCCGAACAAGTGCTTAATGCCAAGCTGGAGCTGGAGCTAAAGTGGTTGAATGAGATCTGTCCAGAATCAGGCGCAAATTTGCATGATGATGCTGCTACTCCTACTGGTCCACGTGGCAGGTTTGGAGAGGTTGGAGAGCTCAAACATGAGCCAAAGAGGCCTTGGAACAAGCCTCTAGCAGCCCACAACTAGTGGCAAAGAGATATGAAGGTTGCAAGCTTCAATGGTGGTTACCTTGTTTACCTAGACCTGTGGACTGAAATAAAACTCTGAAATAATGAAGCAATACCTCAATGTCAATGTCCTGATGGTGCCTCAATAGACCGGGAAGAAGCTCGGGAAGTCCGGGAGTGACGAGAGCTCAAGAGAATGAGCTATGGCTGCCAAGAAGGAGACCCAATGCAAGTGGGGAGTCGGTGGGAAGCTGAGAATGCCACGAGCCAAGCTCAAGAGTCAGGAAGCCGAGCTCTGATACCAGTTGAAAGGTGAGAAGGATCGAAGCTTACACGCGAGAGCTATGGCGGGAGAGCAAGAGCAAGAAAGAGAGAGACAAGAAATGGGAACTCCAACAGTCACAATGTGTGACCGGGCCTTCCTTTATTCAAACTATCACTAAAAGAATAAAGAATAAAGTAACGGTGATGGGCGCCCGCCACCTATAGTGTACAGTGGGGGTGACTGTCAGTGTAGTAATACACAGGCGGCTAGGCGGAGGTGCCTTTACCCCCAACAAGCATGCCAAAGCAGCCCAAGCTCATGGAAAGAACTTGCCACTAAGGCTGTGAGCATGTAAAGCCCACCCTTCTAGGATCCTATCCAAAGAATGGCACTTGTAGAAGCATCCTCCATTGTCACTGCATCCTATGTAAATACCACATGGATACCAAGCCGTGTAAGACCATGAATAGACAATAGGTTAAAACTTAAATCCGATACATAGAGAACTTTGATTGAAGAAGACTGCCTATCTGGCAACAAAGGAACAGTCACCACTCCATGAACTGAAACGAGAAAGTTATCACCAATGATTACTATGCCCCCTCTAGCACTCAAATTGTGAAGCCAATCCTGTCTGTAGGTCATGTGAGAAGAGACCCCACTGTCAATGAGCCAAGGCTTCTCCTGAGCGGAAGAAGCAAAAGTTGTATCCTCCTCCAATACATGCACAAAGACAAACTCTGTCGTCACCACAACAACCTTCAAATCCTTCTCTTTTGGCTTCAAAGGGAAATACTTTTGCTAACACTTCTCCTCAGGATGAGTATCCATCCCATAGTGTGGGCACTTGGGTTTCTTCTCCTTGTCCTCCTGCTTCTTGTCCTTGCATGTGCCTTCTTCTTCTTTCCTCCACCTATACCTACAGTAAATGCCTAGGTGCAGCCAGAACCACTGGCCCCAACCTCTCTGAGTCACTCATCATGCTCCAAGACAAGTAATGAAAGTTCCTCCCATAAGAGTGTCTCGCGGGTCCTCAATGTAAGGCTCGAGAATAGACATCAAACTGAGGAGATGGCAGCTGAGTCAAAAGAATCATACCCATGTCTTCAAAGGATTTCATCCAATCAAGAGAGGCAAGCTCACCTCTCATGACCTCCATCTTCATGATGTGCCCCTTCATAGAGGAGGAATCATCAAGACACAACATCTGCAACTTCTTCTCAATGGAAATCTTGTGGGCAAACGTATTGTACTGATACAAAGATGCAAGCTTCTTCCACACTTCCGCTGTGGTCTTCAGCCTATGAACATGCAAAAGGACAGAATCCTACAAGCACATAAAGAGAAAGGATTGGGCTCAAGAGTTGAGCCAATCCCACAAGGCTGCACAGTCCATAGAAGTCCATCTGTTGGATCCTCTATAGGACAAGGGATGGAATCCGAAACAAGAGCCCAAAGATCGAAGGTGTCAAGTATGCACTCCACCTTACATGATCACAATGAATAGTTCAAACCATCAAGTTTGTCTTCTTTGAGCAATGAAGCACTGAACTGCCAATGCAATCAATGACAATGCTTGAGCATCTCGAGTGTCCCAAGCCTTTTGTGCAACTATTCTTTGGGAAACTGGCTAGCCTTTGATCACGTCCTCCTTGGGAAGGTGTTGCAAGAGCCACAACTCCATGACGAACTTTTTCACCACTAACATACTCCCAAAGATTTTTTGCAATCAACACAATCTTCATCATGAGGGACCATAGAGAATAGTTAGTGTCATCTAATCTATCCTTGCAATGTTTGTGCCCAAAAGCACTTCCAAGAGTAGAAATGCCCTCCTCAAGCAAAACCCCCTTGCTGTAGCTCAAATTTTGCAAATAAAATAATAAAATATACATGTTGCCTTTGAAATGTGAATACCATTGGTTGTTGGTGGACCTGGTGAGCCTGCAATCAACAACTGGAGTTGGCGACAAAGCTACTGGCGCTAACTACAAGTTGGGAACAAGATCAGTGCAGAACTAAATAGTATGAGAAGTGATGGTGAATAGGAGTTGACAAGTCTGAGCTCTGATACCAAATGAAAGAAGCGAGATGGCAATTCTCAGCTGAAAGCACACAGTAGATAATAGAGAGAGTGACTGTGAAGACACACATCGACTTATGATGCAATTCCCAAGTGTGTAAGTAAAAGTACAAAGTACAACCCTTAGACCTTTGGGTTGTTAAGGTGTGTCCACACCCAAAAGGTGTAAAGTATAGTAAGTGACCGAACTGTGTTACATAAACACACAAAAGAGGAAATAATATGATTGAGAGAAAAAACCTCTCGTAAGGAGAGTAAAAAGTCCCCTCAGTGTCCTACTACAGATCACCGATACTCCTCTATGAGCATAGGCATGAGTCAAACCCAACACAATGTTCTTTTCTTTGCAATGTTTCTCATTTTTCTTTTCTCTTGTGTTATGATGTCTATTACACCAATTTTCTACGCTTCCATTGCTCAATCTACTTCTAATAAGTGGCAAGGCAAGATCCACACTACCATCACCAATCACTTGGCCATCACAACCAGTATTGTTCTCAAATCTAGAGGACATGTCTGACTAGTCTGCTGGACATGAGGCCCACCTCGTCTCCGTGGAGAGAGAGGCTGCAAGCTTAGTCCACATTTGTGAGTTACCTCCTAAAAGCGATCCACTCTACCCAACCAAATACACCACCTCTTATTTGGATGGTGGATAGTGGAGATACCCATCATATGACCCCAATCTAGGACATTTTTATCTCCCCGCAAACTTTTTAAAAATCCATAAACTTGAATTAATGTATCCAAATTTTAGAAAAAATATAACCAATGATTAAATTGACTTGAAATTTTATCCGTGGACTATCAACCACAAAAAAGGCCCCATCAGAAGCCTCAGGGACACTTGGTCGCAGGCTCTCCCTAGATTCAGGACCCCACATGCAAGCCTCTAGCTAGGTGTCACTAATGCTTCTGATGGGATCATCTTTTTAATTTTCATGAGTTATTATGATGCCGACACATGGGTGAAGTTTCACCAGATTCTGATTTATAAAATTAACGACAATTGAATTTTTTTTTGGAAAATGCATTAATTGGATCATACTTTACTCTACACTTTTTTTTTTTATAGTGGATGACTATTCTAATACATGTGGATATATCTTCTAAAGCATAAATTTGAAGGATTCACCTACTTTTCATCATGGGTGCTACTGCTATATAACCAAACTAGTTGTCAAGCAATGCACACAAGGCTAGTGATTTTGTAGAAAGGACAGAACTTCCAGAGGGGACTGGCCATCCCATAGGAGAGAGACATGGAATACAAACCTTCATTTACTTCCCCTCATTTCACTCCGGTGTAAGGTACACAAGTGTTTACTTCTGTTTTCATTTCTAATGTTTCTACTTTCTTGCAAGATGTTGGTGATATAAACAAAACTCAGATTTTCCTTCTATTTTCCTTCAAGTTTTGTTTCTTAAAGTCAGAATGAAATTGGTGCATCATCATTTCAAACATCATCATCATCATTTCAATTTCAAAATCATTTATCCATATTTACTACATCCTCACCACGATTTCAAATCCCACCCTTCTCTACTACACCCACATCTACATTCACACCATTTTCCACATCACCATTCATCATTCCACCTGCCCAGCCACACATCACACTATGGGGATCTTCAAAGATAGATACATCCTACCCCTTTAGGTCCTCTTCTTTTGCACGTCTAGGTGGTGGAGATGCACCCATGGTCAAGGTTTATCCCCCAACCCTACAATCCATGGGGACATATACGTAGGCATATCCCATCCACATGTCTCAAGCCCCACCCTACTCGCCCATTCTCCAAGTGGCCATACAGTTTGCCAAAATGACAATACTTAGTGGACCTTCCTACACCCTTTCGACATGTGGACCATCCACAAGTCAATCATCTCCTTTAGTGCACACATATAGATTAACCATGCCACACACTTTGATGCCTCATGTAGCACCTAGTTACCCCCATTTTTATCATAAGCCACCCACCTATCCCTCTCCTTATCAAGCCATCCATCCATCTACATCGGCCAAGCATACATTTACAAATAAGACTCGTTTCAAAAAGTCTACCTTTACCATTTATGAAGCATGTCTTGGATTCCCAAGGCTTGTGGAAACTTGTTCAAGGGAAACTAACCCCCACTAGTTCTCATATGACATAGCTCACACTTGGAAGACCAAATTACCATAGCCATAATCGAGTTGATGCAGGGTCTTATGCCCAAATTTCACTCTCAACTCCAAAACTTTAGCCTTGCATCTAAGCATTGAGCACATCTGATCGACCGCTATACAATTAACAATTGTACACAACATATCAACCATAATCATGAGTCCCAAGAGTTCAAAATCACTAAGAGGGATGATTTGACTCTCAAGTTGGTTGGGTATAGGCGATTGCTCACTGAATCCGCCACCACTCGCTTACCCAAGTCAATTGATGATCAAATACCTTTGTTCATGAAAAAAATACTACAAATATACTTTAGTTTTATCCAACAAGTCATCTCACACTCCCAATTACCCACCCAAGACTAATTCAAGTAGTAAGAAACAAAGTAACTCACCTCAAAGATTAAAACCAAGTTGGCAAAATGTCGCCGAAAAGAACAGGTACTATCACCATTGCCAAAAGGTCGGAAATTTTGATGATGCATGTCAATCAAAGGCATGTGAGAAGAAGGCAGGATCATAGCTCAACACAAAAATCAGTAGACAGTATGAGAGTGAAGCACAACACCAAATGCAATAGACTGAAAAGTGTAAGCTGAAAGTACAAGGTACAACCCTTAAACCTTAGGATTGTAGGGGGTGTTCACACCCAAACACGATAAGTGCCCGTAAGTGTGTGTCATAAGCACATACGAAATAATACCATAAGTCTAGGGGAAAAAACCTCTCCTACCGAGAGTAAAAAGTGCCCCAGTGTCCTACCGATCACCGACACTCCTATGTGAGCATAGGTGTATGTGAGGCATGAGTGAAATACTCAACAAACCCCCCTGGAGTGAAGGGTGATCAAGAGTACAAGGATCATCCGCCACCAAAGGAGATTAAATTTAAAGCATTGCAAAATGCTTCAAATTTGTCACGAGGAAGAGCTTTGATGAAGAAGTCTGCCACATTACTAGTCGTAGGACAATAGACAAGGCTGATATCACCTGCATGTAGCTTCTCCCTGACAAAGTGATAATGTATCTCAATGTGTTTCGTGCGTGCATGAAACACTGGGTTCCGTGCCACTGCAATGGCACTCTGACTGTCATTGAACAAAGGAGTAGGCTCCGTAACAGATACATCCAGATCAGCTAGCAAGCGTCTAATCCATACGCATTCAACTGTGTTAGTGAAAGCTGTCCTGTATTCAGCTTCACATGACGATGTGGCAACAGTGGACTGTTTCTTGCTAAGCCAAGATATGCAAGACGAGCCAAGAAAGAAACAATTGCCACCAGTGGAGTGACGTGAATCATAATCACCAGCCCAATTAGAATCACTGTAAGCATAAACCTGTAGTGGTCCCCCCTTGGCATAAAGCAATCCAAGAGATCTAGTACCCCACAAGTAATGGAAGACCGCAGGTGAATGCCCATCAGTGAGCAAAAGGAATTTCAAAAAAATAAATTGATTTATTCAAAAAATTATGACGGGTCTGTTGACCCGCCAAGCATCGCGTGACACTGACGACGCCTGCCCGCTTGCTCACACTTGTCACGCAGTCGCCCAGTCGCTGCACGTCAGCTGTTGCTCATCACGCTATTCGTCAGTCTTGTTCGCTGTGATGCTGTAGGCCTTCTCCTTGCTCAACTGATTATCGCCCATATCAGGCCGTTGCCTATTCGCACAGCCTGCCACATGCCTGCTGTCGCCATGGTCCATACTGGACCTTCTGCAACTCACGACTTGCTCGTGTGTCCTGCTCGAACTCCAAGAGGCACAAACGCCTCAACCGCAGCTCTAATACTAATTTGTAGTGACGGGTTAGGCATGGAGATCTAGACAGACAGTCGTTACACGCAATGAGAGACAGAGAGAGTGAGATAGAGCAGAGTCGAGAGTGAGCACATTTGTAGGTACAATGACGAGAGTGTACCTTTAGGTTTTTAGATAGATATATATGTGTGTAAGTACAAGTGCTAAGGGTGTGTTCACATCCGAGCACATTTAAAAGGCATGAGGTCTTTATTCCCAACACTTTGCTCCATCAGCGAGATTAATAGCACCAGGCACACTCTTTCAACATTCAATTCATAGTTAAGCTTTTCATTAAGGTCTTAAAACCTTAATGCTTATCCACCCCATTCACATTAAAGCCCACTTTAAGCCCTTTTTCTCACAAGGAGCACAAGATTTCAATAGTCAACAAGAGCTTTCAGAAGATTGCAATTCGGGCCAAACATGGTCAAGAGGAAAGCTTCTAGATCAAGTGATTGTGTGTCTTCCAGGAGGACAAGGTGGAGAAGAGAGTCACACCAATGGAGAAATAAAGTCTAAAAACAACTCATGGATGTTGGAAGTACCCAAGCTCTCACATGGTAGGGCTTAGCTTGAGCCTCATCATATCTCACAAGAGGATTTACCAAGTTGTGCAAATTGATTTCAAATGTCTACTTTTTGAAGCCACTTATCTTATGTACTCAAGTGTATACGCAATGAGGACAATAATAGCACCTAAGTGGATTATTCCACTAGCTTGTTCTATGCTATTTTATTGTCAAGATTTATCTCAGGTAAAAGCTTTACCTTTGGGAGTCAAGTTATGTGCTTGCTATCGAGCATGGTTATCTATGCTTGGCCTCCCATTTGGAAGGGCTATCACCATGATGACAATCTATGAAGAATCTACATCAACAATATGAAGAGTTTGGATAAACTCAATTCGGGGGTCAATGCAAAGGGCCTAATATCTTGGACATTGATAAGCTAAACGTTTTAGTAGCTTTCTATTCTAGTAGTACCTGGTTGGACAAGTATTCTTGGAATAGCAAATAGTAGCTTACTAGCCAAGATGTTAGACTCGATGCTTTCTTGGAATGTAGCTTAGTAGCCAAGATGTTTTACTCAATGCTTTCTTGGGATAGTAGCTTGATAGCCAAGATGTAAAACTCAAGTCCTTCCATGTGATCTTTGATGTAAACTCAACCTAAGTCCACATAAGCCAAAGAATGCCATGTTTGGACCACGAGAGGGTGTTGAAAATATTGTGGTCTTGCACATATATTGTTATGGTCCAAAGCATAAGAACAAGTACTAAATGCTAGGCATGGAAAAGAACATGAGAACTAGCTCTAAAGTTGTGGAAAAGGGGAGATGTAACCTTGTGAGAGAGGTAGCCACACCCATGTGAGATTGGACCCATGTGAGTATAACATCACTGATAATGTAATCAAACAACTTGTGTGCCTATATAAGATGCACCTTTCTCACAATGTAACAAGCTCTTATGAAGAAGTATGAATCTATTTTGCATCTAGTTGTGTCTTTCTTATTGTCTCTCTCTCCCCATTATCATCATATTATTCTTGCACAATGAGCACTTTTACATTACAACCACAATGAGAGCTAGTGCCTCTTGATCTCCATGCTTGGATTTCCAACATATCATTGCTTGGTGTATTTGAAGCACTAGAAGTAGTCACAATATAGACCTATTGGATACATCATGGGAGGCTCCCAAATTCGGACAAAAATTTCTCTCTCCACAAGAGCTAGGAGAGGATACAAGATGAATTGGAGACTATGAGGAGGAGAGATGTCTTTCTCCTCAAGGTTTGAGATCCTTGCACTTCCTTTCATTTTCAGCCATACACTGTCCCACATTCTAGACCTTGAAAATGGTTATTTACTCAGGCTTTCTAATAGACTTCCCCTTAACTGCAAGCTTCCTGCTCAAAAAAGCATATGTAAAACAAGGGCTGTGTAAAAAGCCAATCAACTGGTGGGCACTGCAAAACCATGTGAGGCTTCAAGTGCATGAATATGCATGAATCCCGAATAGTGATGAAACACATCTTGCCTCCTCGCATGCTCAAAGTCACCATAGAACCTCTCACATCTCCCTGGCAGAAAGCTGATCATCTGCGTCCAAATCCTGGCGAGAGTCTCTGCCATACACGTGCTGCAGTTTAATGGCATGAACACATCTCACTTTCCAAATAAACCGCTGTCATGCTGGCAATCAAATACCACCTATGACAATGCCCTATTGTAGTGTTAGAATAGTGTCGAGCTCCTGCCCGAAGACAAGAAAAGAAACCTCTCATTGGAAGCAGTTTAAGAGCCCTCATCCAAAATGCCTTCACTCTGGGGAAATCCAAAAGGCAGTGTCTCTTTCTTGTTTGCATCTACACACCTGGCATGGGCAATTGGAATCCTGGCATATCCAAGCAACAAACTAACTGCCAGACTCATGAACAAGCCAAAGGAAGACTAAGTAATGGCCTTCTACCATACCCTTTGGCTGCTGCTTGTTTCTGCCACTACCCACCAGGGAGGTGTCCTGTTTGACACTGTTTCTTAAGAGGCTTTCTTTCACAAATTTAATAAAACAATAGATGGCCCTTTGTCACCATTAGTCAGGTTAGTTTGCAGGTCATTTGTTTCAAAAGCACCCATGTCATGAGGCTAAACTTAATTTCTTCAACTGCAAGGATCAAAACCCCAAAATCTTGCATTACAATCATATAAGATGTCTACAAAATTTCATTTCTTGTGGACCACTAGTCATCGCATCACTCTACTTTAACAAGCCCAAATTCGGTTTGACCTATCTGATACTTAAAACAATACCTTTGCCTCAAGAAGATCACTTTGATACTTCACATTTGCAACAAGTAGATTGTCAAAAGTGAAATGTATCCAGCAATGCAATGAGTTATTGAGAAGGGTACGCCGCCGTCTATTTGCCAAGGAGCATATAAAGTGGTTAGCAGTTCTCCTCCATGCCATAACTTGCCACCAACTTACAATCATGCTTTTTGCCATCTATTAGCACACCAGAAAACCATAAAAATAAACAGAAAGGTATAAGAAAATCTCCTTCTAGCAGAATGTGCAAGGCAAGGAAAAGCATTTGCCAAACAAAAATATAGTCTCTTGCATTCTTGAACTACAAATTAGGCTGCTCACACTGAGTTGTAATGTCATTCTATACTGATTTGCTCGGAATTAACCTGTTTGCGGACTTCATTTATACACACTTTTTGCTGCTAAACTAAACAAAAGAAGTGGATCCAATCGAAGCTCTAAGACCTTGCAAAATCACCTAACATACCTTGCGTATTCTTCTCTCCTTAAACACGCTCGCTTTTTTCTCTCTCAACTTTCTGCACAAATTTAAACATTTAAGCAATCTCAAAGACCTAGATTTCTAAGGCACATTCCAAATGGTTGAAAAAAATCTTTAAAAATGAACTCATTGCATGATTATATTAAGTATATTTTCTCTTCTTTCCTGGCAGTAATCCACTCTCTCACACTTAGGACATTTTAATACAAACAGTAATACTGTTTCATGCTTGGGCATAAATAACAAATGTCGCTGTTTAAATAAATGTGACAGTGGATGTCCAGTTCAAATCCATCTAACAAAAGATGGACACTCCATTACACCGCAAAGTAACACAATTAAAAGCAACCATTGTTGGAACATATAAAGCTGCATACCCAAATTATGTATAAATGCTGCAAGCATAAGCCCAAGAGCGACCAGCACTTTTCTTGCACTATTGTGCCTTTATTTTTTGTTAGTATCAAGAAAAAAAGGAGGTTTGTCAGCTTTCAGTCATTGAGGTTTTATATTTTTTCCTCCTTTTTATGGTGGTTGTTGCTTCAATGGTCAAGACAACAGGTTTCCAACTATTTGGGAGAAGATACTCAAGCCATGCAGTAACCCAAAGGAGGAACAATTCATAGAATGGAGATGATAGCTCAAGCAGGACCAAGTTGTCACAGGGGTTGATTGGACGACCCTCATGAGATGGAATCCAGCTCAAAGCCATGCCAAACAACACCATATCCAGTTCAGCCACATAAAGAACCAGCATTTCTGCAGGACGCCATCAAGACCTTGCCATTAGGAAGAAACCAGCTTTCCCACTTGATTTCGAACATGCAACTGCAGGAAAATCTCTTTGGTTCATGGTGGCCTCCCTGTGGGAATTGGCTACATGAGTGCAGATATTAGCAGGAACATGTCAGTGTGATTTTTAAAAACGTAAGCCTGGTGATAAAATCAGCTGCCAGAAAGCTGTCCACATGGTTTCCTTCCAAGGCAAGAGAGGAGTCATGTGGACTCCAAATTGCATCTCTGATCTATGAGTACTCTGTCAGGTAATGCTTCATCATCTCTCTTCAAGAAACAATCTAGCATATCCATAGGAGCATGAGTACCTCTCCCTTCTATGGAGAAAAAAATAAGGGAGCTTGTTGCAGATCTGCGAGGTGATAAGAAGCATGATTGTGTGGTACATCTAGAAGGCAAGGATCTCCAAGAGGTATGCCAAGCAGCCTTGGTCATGCCTTGTGAGGGCAAAGGGATGGATCATATCATCCAAAGTTGCATTTGTATCCCAAAACGAGAACCTTGAAACCTGCTTTCATGTTTATTATCAACAAGGAAGCTCTTCCATACTTCATCGGGGGATCTCCCAAATGAGTTTAGCAACCCCACCCTATGGAAAAAATACCCCTTCCAAAAGAAAACCATGGTTGGGGTTAAAGTAGCTTAGTTGAAGAAAACAACTGTGTTAATTCTTATTCACTACAGTCAGACATTTTCTCGAAGAGTAAACGAATTGTATATACTCCTTAATATTTCAGTGGCTAGCCTAGCAATATTTCACTTCATCTCATAAACAATCAATTGCAGTCTGAGTATTTCATTCACTTTCATGGATTTTGCCTTTTATTGGAGTGCCCATTTGGTCATCAGTTAATGCACATGAAACGCCCTAATCTGGTAACATTTATAATATCTATTGGACACCGCATGTCTACTCTCTTTGATTTTATTTTCTTTCTACCTTATCCATCATTCTTCCAGTCTCTTATGAGGTTGGCAACACCTTCGTAGGGTGTTGGAACAGAGGTGCCCAAGATGTCAGAAAAAGATTGATAGACAGACAATTATTGGGAAGGACCAGTTAGGAACAACCATGGCTTGTAGTTTGGTGAGTGCCAGCATATTCACAGTAAGCATCTTGGGAGTCTAGACCTTCCAATTCCAAGAGAGTGGCATTGGCCAGCCTCATTAATTTTGAGGGATTCCGTGTGTCTCTTCTCCTTCAAAGCATGTGAAAAGTGTTAGGGTGCACAGTCTGATGCAGAACGATTGTGATTAAAACCCTACCAGGATTTGGTAGCTTGGTCCAGAGCTTCATCAAGCCTTTCAAATGTGCTTTTTGGAGGCTGAGGGACAGCTGCCCATTGCCCATTGGGGGCTTGCAGTTGGCGATTGGCTAGCACAGATGCAGTAGGACAGGATTTTGCCAGCATTGACCATGTCTTGCGAGGCACCCTAGTTAGTTTTGAGAGAGACTTGCAGAATTGTGCACCATTTTTGGCGCTGAGCCTAGTATGCATCACCTGAAGGCTATGGTGTCAATTAGCTGCAGTCAGCACTGTTAGGTTTCACTCATGCCTACGCTCACAAAGGAGTGTCGGTGATCACTAGGACATTGGGGCACTTTTTACTCTCAGTACGAGAGGTTTTTTCCCCCGGACTTATTCTCTTTTTTCGTATGTGCCTATGTTACACATTTACGGGCACTAATCATGTTCGTGTGTGAACACCCTTTACAACCCTAAGGTTTAAGGGTTGTACTTTGTATTTTCAGTTTACACTCTTTCAGTCAATTGCATTGGGTGTCGTTCTTCACTCTCCACACTGGCTACTGCACTCTGATCTGAGCTTCAATCCTCTCAGCATCTCACATTTGGTATCAGAGCTGAGTTCAGCTCAGTTCAGCTCTGCTCTGGTCTCATCCTCCAGGAGTGCCCACAAGCTACTTCGCACTGTAGCTGGTTCCAGAGATCTGCAGCTCGACCTGCTGCCCCACCTGCGCTGTCTGAAGCTCGACCTCCTCCGCCTTCAGCACCTGTGCTGTGCCCCACCAGGTGCGCCAGACAGCCCGCCACCAGCCTGGTGGAGACACCCCTGTCCCTGTCATCTGCCTGTGCAGCACTAGCCTGCACCGCCTGCTGCCTCCAGCACCCGCCTGGGATCCCACCTGCCCGCCTGGACTGGTCCTGCACCCGCCCGCCTGCCTCTTGCACTGCCTCAGCCAGTCCGCCTGCAGCGCTGCCTCCAGTGCCCGCCTGGACTCCAGCCCTGCTGCCGACACCTGGCCTCTACCGTCCCCGTCCATACCCTTGTCTGCGCCGCGAGGTGAGCAGTCACGCCCTCTGAGCACCGCCTTTGATCAGCACAGCGCCGCTTTTCTACACTAGGTACATTTTTACCTAAGTATTACCTACTTTTTATTCCAGATTAATTTCTCGAAGAAGGGGCTTCTGCCCGGGCAGAAGCAATAATCTGGATACGTGTCTGGGACGCGATTGATGCAAAATTCCTTGGCAAATAAGTCCAGAATTTTGAGGCTTTTGGGTTTTGCAAAGACATTGGCAAATGTACTACAGTCTTAGTCTGAAATAGACTGTTTTTGACAATTTTGAGCAAGAAATTTTGGTGCTTTTGCTTATACAGTGTTGTTGAGCATTGAATGCACCTTGGACTGCATGCATTACAGACAGTTTTGACAGAGTACCTCAATTTGCTAATTGCAGCAATCTATTTGCTATAATTTCTGAAAATTTTGAGATTTCCAAGTTGGTCCAGCTTGGACATTGCTCTTTTGCTTCTTTTGGCATTGATTATCATAGCAAATCAGGGAGGGGATGTATTTACCTATGTATCTAAGGAGGACAGATTGGATGGTAACAACTACTCACTTTGGTCCTTCATGATGAAGAATGTGCTAATTGCAAAAAGTCTTTGGGACTATGTAAGCGGATAAGAAGTTAGGCCCGGAGTTGTGGCTCCTGCTACTCCTCCAAGAGGATGTGGACAACGGGCACCTCAGCCTGCTCTTCTTCAGCCACTTCCCCAAAGATCAGCAGCTCAAAAAGCATGGGATACACGGGATGCACAAGCTTTGTCGCTAATTGCATTGGCAGTTCAACGGTCAATCATCCCTCACATTCGGTCTGCACCTTCTTCACGAGAAGCCTGGCTAACTTTGAAGCAGATGTTCGCTGGTAAGAATGAGACCCACATCTCTTTCTTAAAGAAAGAGCTTGAGACACTAAAGATGGATGAGAGTGATTCTATGCAGGATCACTTGTACGAAAGTCAGGACTTGCGTGAGCAGCTTATGAATGTCTTTGAGTACTACTTAGATGCACAATTGATATCTACTACATTGAACTCATTACCTCCTTTGTACTTGGCCTTTCATACGGCCCTAAACCTCACCATGAGGATTGCCCCACAGCCGATTACTTTTCTTCAGCTAGTCAGTTTGCTTCTAGAGGAGGAGCAAACAAGAAGAAACAGTGGTGTGGATGTCATAGCCTCTAAGCAGGCTTTTATGCAACGACAGAAGGTCAAGGGCAGCTAAGTAAAGAATGCTCTGCAAAGCTCTAGGTCTTCAAGCACTTCACAGGGTAATAAAAAACAAGGGGGCACGCAAGCCAAGAAGAGCAAATGCCATTCTTGTAAGAAGCCAAGCCACGACATCATTGAGTGTAGAAAGCGTATCGCCAAGGAGAAGAAAAAGGAGTTAGGGATGTTTATTTTTTATACTCCTTCCACTGGTATTGAGTCAGCGTCCTTTGTTGCAGACAGGGACTATTGCTTTTATACATGCAGTTATGACTCTTCTTGGGCTGATAGAGCATTTAGCTCTATTGAGGATGCATGCACTTGGTTTTTTGATAGTGGTGCATCCAGGCACATTACATCTCGCAGAGATTTATTTGCTTCTGTTGGTGCAGCTCCAGTTGGCAAGTCTATACAATGTGCCAACAATGCATCATACCTTGTTAGAGGTATTGGGGAGATTGTGCTCACAGCCATTGATGGCTCTATTCTCCACCTACAGGATGCTTTGTTTGTGCCAAGTATAAAGAAAAATTTGCTCTCTATTTCTTCTTTGGTACGTTGTGGATTGCTGGTCACCTTTGATGATGACAGATGCATGGTGAGAGATAAGGAACACATAACTTTGGTCTTGACTAGCACTCTATATCATGGGTTATATGAGCTGGATGCTCTTTCAATTGATCAATCAGCGTGCTTAGCATCCACTCTTATTCCTGCTAGGTTACAGGCGGAGTTATGGCATGCTCGCATGGGGCATGTGAACTATGGTAGCTTGATGCTCTTACAGCGTACACAAATGCTAGATGGATTACCTCTTTTGGAGAGACCTCCTGAGCACTTATGCGAAGGATGCATTTTGGGAAAAATGCATCAGTTTTCGTTTCCCCATGATGTTGCTTTTAGAGCCACAACCAGGTTATACTTAGTGCACTCAAATGTATGTGGCCCTATGCATACAAAGTCATTGGGTGGATGCTACTATTTTGTGACCTTTATTGATGACTTTATACGCTTCTGTTGGGTCTATTCTTTAGTGAAAAAGTCAAAACTATATGATGCATTCTTGGCTTTTATAGCACTTGTTTAGAACCAATCTGGCTGTAAAATAAAGACTCTCCATTCAGACTGAGAGGGGGAATATATATCCTCTATATTGAATTCTTTTCTGACGTAGAAGAGCATTGTTCATCAGTTCACTACTGTTTATACTCCACAGCAGAATGGGGTTGCCGAGAGAAAGAATTGATCACTCATGGAGATGGCCAAATGTATGTTGAAAGCAAAGAACTTGCCACACAGTTTTCAAATGGAAGTTGTTATGTGTACTTACCATGATTTGAACAGAAGCCCCACCAAAGCATTGAAGAATGTTACGCCTTTTGAGGCTTGGAACAACCAGAAACCTTCTGTTGGGCACTTTCATACCTTTGGGTGTCTTGCATATGCACACATTCCCCAAGTACTTACAAAAAAGTTGGATAACAAAGCTGTCAAATGCATTTTTGTAGGATATAGTAGTGAGAGCAAAGGCTACAGACTCTATGATCCTGTCTCTAAAAAGGTATTTTTCAATCCGGATTTTCAATAGGGATGTACTCTTTGATCAAAAATCAGAAATATCCCTTGCTAGTTTTGACATATATCAGGCTGCCCGTGATGTATTTGAAGCGCTGCTGCCCATTTCATTTGGTGATTCAACTAGAGTTTCAGCAAGCGACCTTAATGTTCAGCCAGTTGCTCCATTGGAAAATACAGAAAATCAGCCAATGGCTGATCTGAATATTCAGCAAAGTGCTGAATCTGAAATTCAACAAGAGCTTGTGCGCAATCAAGAGGCAAGACAAATGCCTAGATGGTATTTACAGACTATGAAAGATAGTCATTTGGATGCTCCCATGGCCGGTTGTACTAGAAGGCAAGCTCGTATGCATGATACTGCAAATACCATGGAGTTTGTCATGGCAGCAAGTACAGTTGATGATGAGGAGCCTGAATGTTTTGAGGATGCACAACATAGTGTGCATTGGATGGCAGCAATGCAAGTTGAATTTGATTCTATCATTAAGAATCAAACATGGGATTTAGTGTCTTTGCTCATTGGGAAGAAAGCCATTGGAACAAAATGGGTCTACAAGCTGAAAAGGAATGCAAATAGATCCATTGACGAATATAAGGCAAGGCTTGTAGCTAAGGGCAATGCACAGAAGAAAGGCATTGACTATGAGGAGACATTTGCTCCTACCTCCCACATGACTACCAGCATGCCTATGGTTGCTTTGGCTGCCCAGTATGGCTGTTCGTAAACAGCTCATCTAAGTCTACCCTTTACGTATGTAAAGAGGGGGGATCCATGCTAATCATTTGTCTATATGTTGATGATCTCTTGCTTACAGGGACACATGCTGATCAGATTTCAGCATTTAAACAAAATTTGCAGCAAACTTTTGACTTATCCAACTTGGGGTCTTTGCATTATTACTTGGGCATTCAATTCATACATGATGTTAGAGGTATTGGGTTATCATAGTGAAGATACATTGGTAAAATTCTTGAGAAGTTTGGCTTACAAGATTACAAGCCATTCTGTACACCAATGGAACTTGGACTAAAGTTGCCATTACATGATGAGAGTGATTTGTTTAATATACACACATATGCTCCAATAGTTGGATGTCTTATTTACCTATGCAACACTAGGCCGAACATACAGTTTGCAGTTTAAGCCTTGAACAAATATATGCATCTGCCACGCATGTCACATTGGCAAGCTGTTAGGCATGTCTTTCGTTACTTGTAGGGTACTAGATCTCTTGGATTGCTTTATGCCAAGGGGGAACCACTGCATTTACATGCTTATAGTGATTCTGATTGGGCTAGTGATTATGATTCACGTCACTCCACTAGTGGCAATTGTTTCTTTCTTGGCTCATCTTGCAAATATTTGCCACATCATCCTGTGAAACTGAATACAAGGTAGCTTTCACTACCACAGTTGAATGTGTGTGGATTATGCTAGTTGATCTGGATGTATCTGTTACAGAGCCTACTCCTTTGTTCACTGACAGTTAGAGTGCCATTGGAGTGGCACGGAACCCAATGTTTCATGCACGCACAAAACACATTGAGATACATTATCACTTTGTCAAAGAGAGGCTACATGCAGGTGATATCAGCCTTGTCTATTGTCCTACCACCAATAATGTGGTAGACATCTTCACCAAAGCTCTTCCTCGTGACAAATTTGAAGCATTTCGCAATGCTTTAAATTTAATCTCCTTTGGTGGCGGATGATCCTTGTACTTTTAATCACTCTTCACTCCAAGGGGGTTTGTTGGGTTTCACTCACACCTATGCTCATAGAGGAGTGTCGGTGATCAGTAGGGCACTGGGGCACTTTTACTCTCAGTACGAGAGGTTTTTTCCCCTAGACTTATTCTCTTTTTTCATATGTGCCTATGTTATACATTTAGGGCACTTATCATGTTCGGGTGTGAACACCCTTTACAACCCTATGGTTTAAGGGTTGTACTTTGTACTTTAAGTTTACACTCTTTCAGTCTATTGCATTGGGTGTCATGCTTCACTCTCCACACTGTCTATTGCACTCTCATCTGAGTTTCGATCCTCTCAGCCTCTCACAAGCACTTGATCTACTAGGCTAATGAAAATTATCATTGAGGTTGGCTCCTGTGTGCTTGTAAGCTTGGAGACTTTGCCAAGCCATGAAGCCCTTAGCATCATGATCAGAGGCTTGGGCTGCAGGTCTTAGACTGTCTCATATCTAGAAAGCTTGTTAGCAACTGATCTTTGATGGTGAGTGTCCTCATCTTCTATTATTCACTTATTTTCTAGACACTACAGCAGCAGATGTTTTGTCACATTTGGGATCACCATAGCCTGTTTTTCATAACCTTCAGTAGTGTCTCCCCTTCCCCTTCTCCCACACCAACAACCCCCCCCCCCCCCCCTCCCCCTCCCCCCAAAAAAAGGGCCGTGGCTTCTTGCCCCATTCTTCCTAAGAGGCCTTGTATATACAAGAAGTAGCCACTTTCTGCTCCAGCCATGTATGTACTCTCATGCTTGATTCTGAGAAATATAATTGAACACAATTTATTTCAAGAGGAAGAATGTTTTGGAAAGGAAAAGGTAAGAAGCAAAAGGACTAATGGGGTACAACAACTGCATTATATTGTAAGAAGAATTCTTGTTTTTTGACACAGGAATTTATCTAGGAAGAGCAATTTTAAAGAAAGCTGTACAAGAAGGCTATGTGAATGACTCATGCTTTTACTATTGAAATCTAACCAAGTCCTCATTTAAACATTGACCATAGCACTGCAGAAAGATTCAAATCTATCCTTAATTCACTTGTAGGTAATGGCAATTACACATAACGCACAAGGCCTTATGTTAAAACAAGGCTGCTCATTTTGTGGATAGGTTATAACAGTTTAAATTTCACTTGTGGTCCAACTCATACTTTCTGGAAATTAATGCATGATAATCACGCCAAAGAAGCATGGCAGCCCTCAGTAAAGCACGATTGACTTCTTGCAAAGCTCTCAGTTCAGCTTGCTGCTGTTTCACACCAGATTTCCATGATGAGATAGCCTGATGCAAAACACGGAAGATTATTTGTCTTGTCTAAGCTCAAATTCTTTTTCAGGACAGAGAACTCATGCTCATAGTAATATGTGTTGGAAGACAATTGAAGGCATAAGATACAGTTATCAAATAAAACAGTTAAATAAAGACAAAGTTTCAGTAGCAAATGATGTACCTGTTCTTTGCAGGCATATTGATTGCATATTTTTGAAAGCTATTCTAATAAAGCTTTGTAAATAGTAGCCTCCTACATAACTGGCTATAAAATCTACTAGGCAAAAAGTACTTAATTCACTGTGCTTCTAGATCTATATGCAATTGACTTGACTGCATTTATTTTGTGTAGTAATTAATTTACATACCCCTCTTTTGCAACCTTCAATAACTCAGTAACCTTAGCCCACTATGGTGCTCAGTTAGTACAGGTGTGGAAAATATGCGCTTTGCTGCAATCAACAGATCCAATCAATACATCTGGCTAGCCATTTGACACATATTTGAAAGGAACCTTTGAAATTCCCCTTATGAACCTCACCCCCCTCCCACTCTCCAGGAAGAAAGTATTTTAAAATCACAGGTTAAAGGCTCTCTCCTATGCAGATGACTGTTCGAAATGCCAGAGTGGATGCATAATCCAACCAGTTTCTCAAAAACATTGTGCTTGCAGTGAAAAGATCAACAAATGATAAAGCTAGTTCAATTAATCATGTTACCTTAGCCTGTAATGTTCGGAGATGGTGCCGAAATGCTAAGGCCTTTGACAAATGTCTTCGCCTTCTCCATGATGTGTATGAAACCCAACCTTTTATCAACTTAGAAAATAGTTGTGATCTTCTGAACTGCAAAGCTTTCAAATTCGAGAGATTTTCTGTCATTTTAAGCTTTACAGCCTCTTGCCACCTGAAGAATGTAGGTTGAATTACTTCCAAAAAATAAAGCAAAGACGTAAAAAGTAGAAAAGAGTACACCTTACATCTAGTTAATGCTGTCATTTCTACTTACCTCAAGTCTTATAGTAAAATCAATGCGGACCCACAATTAAAAATGGAATCTCATTTTATTTGTTTCATTTGTTTGTTTGACAGTGTGCTTAATTGCTGGAAATAATCATTTTGATCAAACTTCACATGTAGACAAAACAGTTTTAATCCTGCTGGCATATGAACCTGTTAAAAGCCTGTCGTTGACGCCACTTCCTTAGGTGCATATATGCCTGGGTCATTCTTACTTGTTTCATCCTTTTTGCACGGACCAAGAACTTCCAAGAAGCCATAGCTTGTCTGCAGATTAGCCTGTCTAAATGAGTTTGCACAGACTGTAGCTTCATTCTCAGAGGTTTAGCCCAGTATCTAACCCATCTAATCCAATACTTTAAGGCACGTCCTTGTAAAGTTCTAGACCAGTACTTCTTTGACAAATTTGTCAAATGCTTTTCTTCAGCTTCAGTCAAGCTTGCAGCACCTACTGTAGATTTCCAGTTGGCAACCATTCTCCCTATTCTTGTCTTCTGTCTGCGTAGAACAGCCTTTTTATACTTCTTACCCGCAAGATAATATAGTCTCCAAGCTCTAAAGCATTTATCCAGGTGGGCCTGCACATCTTCCAAAAAAGGAAAGAAGTAAAACGAAAGCTCATTATGGATAGATGCACACACTTTCAAGTGAACACCATGCTTTGAGATTATTGATGACCAAAAATTCTAAATAATGTTAAAGAAAAGGATTGGCATAGATGAGAACCACCTGAGCATGTTGATTGCGTGCCAAACGCATTTTCTTTGCGCGAACTGTGGCTGTTTGCAAGAAGCACAGACCTCGCCTGCTGCAGCTAGAATTTGCAAAGGAGCTAGCCAACTGCTTTTGTGCTTCAGAAGCATGCTGTTCCCTAAGGGCTTCCAAAAGCCCATGGAAAAATCTCCTCAGTATGCATTTTTTCTGAGTACTTTCAAGTAAATGTTCCCTTTTCTCCTAAAAACGTTTGTGGACATATTTACAGAGCATTGTCAGCATCTCAAATATATGATCTTTGTACAATTTATTCAAAGTATGAAGATGCTCAGACAACTTTGAAAGGTGAACCAAACTTGCCCTTGCCACTTCTACCTTAGCAATAAGATTGCAAAGATCTGAGTTCAGCTCTTTTAGTCTATGTTGAAGAGACTCTGCCTCATTCATCCTATTCTGAAGGTCAACTTCAAGCTTCTCCTTTGCCTTCAGAGTAGCTTGGAGTTCTGCCTACACATCAAAAGCATGAACAATACAGACATTAATGTGATGTCATTGCATGTGAGCTCAGGCAATCACAACTTGTGCATTCATCACTCAACTATGGAAAGTCATTTTCCAGAATCTGCATCAAAATTAGTATGTGCCAATGAAGGCAAACACTTTGCACCAACTATATCTGTTTACAAACCAGTTGACTAAACAGAAGTATACAAACAGTAAAAATTGGTGTAGCAATACAGAAACAGCAAATGAGGGTCAAAACAAACTCTAATGAGTCAACAACAAGCCATATCTAATGTCTCACCATGAACTACTCTTCCCTTGTCTGTGCAGTATCTTCTCTAGCCTTTGTGCACAGGTCTCCCTCCACTCATCTCCCCTTCCTTCCCCCTCTCTTCTTTCATCTTGTCTTCCTCCTCTCATCCCCTGCTCCTTTCACGCTTTTTTCATTTCCTATGAGGTGGGTTACATAGGTGTCACAACACAAGAAAAAGAACTTGTATGCTCTTCATTCAATCTGCATAGTAGTCAATTACTTATTGAGTTTGTTTCTTTTGTAGTTCATAGATATCTGTATAAGTGCATTCGAGCTAGCCAATGATGAGCAATCACACATCATGGTGGAACAACACAATGGGTTAAAAGAAAGATGCTGCACACTTCCACCTATATGACCTAATTGGGCACCTGTGACAAGAACTCAAGCATATCAAGGTCAAACTCACACACAAAAAGGATTAATGCCTATGGGCTATCAGAATAAACAATTACAATCAACAAGATATTATGATCATAAAAAGTTAATACAATGTGCATATGTAGACTAGAAGTTTAGAATGCACATATCTTTGCATTAAGAACTCGTATGAGGATTCTCGGATTTTTTGTAATGTAGTCGGAAAGAGCTTTCACATGAGACCTATTCTGGGGGGATCTCTATATTTAAACAGCCTCAAATTTGCGTAAAAATGCTAATCCTGAAACAAAGGGATGACATTCTAAAAGTAGCAACTTTGTGTTTTAACAATTTTTACTAAATTTAATTGTTTCTGTTTCTTGACAATTTTCAATCCAAAAAGGAAAGCCTTAAAAGAGACACTCCAAGCTTCCAAGTGTCCCACAACATATCCCACTTCATGACATGCGGCTAGACACACTTGTCTTATGCTACTCCACCTTTCCTACGATTAAGGCTACCTTTTTTCTATTAAAAAGGCTCATTTCCTCTTGTTCTACATTACATTTCCTTGCTATTAACTCATTTACATTGACTGAAAATAACCCGAAATTGATCACATCAATCTCCACTATTATCCTCCACTTCTTTTTAATCAAATCTCTCAATTTCCCTCTTCTCACATTGCTACTCTAGACTTGTAAATGTTGAGAAACCACTTCTTCAATTCACACACTTCATTTACAATTTTGCACTGATAGCCCCAAAAAGGACTGGTGTCCACATTTTGGCCACTTTTTCAATGGGCGTCCACAATGGTGCACCACCCTAGACAACTTATGCTGATAAAAAGGTAGTCACTTCATTCATTCTTCACTTCTACCGCCCCACCGCTCTTCAGTCATTCTTCACCCTTCTTCCTCCATCATCAGACACCCTTCCCTTCTCTCACCAACCCCTTCCACTGCCCTCACACCCCTTCAAGAGGACATTGCGGTTCATGGCTCATGGCTACCTTTGTTGAGCTAAAATATGCATTACTTGCTGATTAGCCGCTTAAACAGCCCTAAAACACACTAAAAACGCTCTTTTAGAGTAAAACCCTAAAACGGGGAGCGGCTCGAGCTGGAGACAGGAGCCAGAGACAAAAAACACTACATATGCAAGTGCCTAGCGTACTACGAGATCCGAGGATGCTTCCATTGCCAGTTCAAAGAAGGATTCGAGCCACTCTCCAGAGTGATGGATTTCGAGGACTAGAGATGCCTTGGGCTCTTCCTGCTGGAAATACGGCGCCACAGAGACCACCTCCTCTGGACATTGGAGCAGAGATAGGAAACTGCCCAACGCCTGCTCACAGAATTCTACCGAGAGTCAACTACCATCCCCACCCCTGAGCCCCCACCAGCCGCACTAACCTCCTGCCGGCCGCAGGGGACCACCCTAGCCATAGCCACACCAAGAAGCAAAGCCCGACGCCCACGCCCAACCGGCCCCCGCCCCCACAAGAGACAGATGTCAAGGATACAAGGGATACTACACTACCACCGGAGGGCCCTGCCCCGCCAATTAAGCCTCTCAATGTTAGATAGATCCATGCGAGACATTTTAGGATGACCAAGCTCCATGAGCAATTCCACACCATACTTGGAACACATATGAAGTGTACCTAGCCTATATACCATTTTGCACCTATTCAATTAGTTTATCATAGCATTAGAAGGTAGTTTTACTGGGACCTAGAAAGTTTCCCGGACATTTTGTATGTAATGTTTTGGTCTCATAGGCCAACTTGGCCTTTCGTAGACATTAATATAACTTTCTTTCTTTCTCTCTTTTCATGAGTTAAGTGTATATTAATGTATGGAGATATTCACATCATGCCGTTAGGCCAACCAAAGAAAAGGTGACACATCACAAAAAAGTCAGACACAAATCATCAAGACTCTAACACGCAAATATCACACAAAAAGGACAGCTGGTGTCGAGCGAACAATATCTAGCCAGAGAGCAACAACGTCTGGAAGAACCAGATCAGCTGAAACCATAGAGGAGATCTGCCATAGCACTAAACCACGAACACGGGTGACATTACCACGGATGCCGGAGGCTGAATCAAAAATAAAGGCATTCCGAGTACGCCCAATATGCCACAGAGTGGTCCATCTAAGAATATGGAAGAGGTATAAATAGTCTAATTGCAAAGCAGACATAGAAGTCATCCTTCCCATAATCCACAAACGGGGTGATATCCACTACTGAATCACCAAGAACCACACATGGGAGACAAAGCTCCAAATCTGTCGAGCAACACGGCAAGAGACAGAGAGATGAAGCAATGTCTCGTCACATGTAGTGCAAAATATACAGCGACCACGAGAGATCTTGCAAGCATGCAACACATCCCCAATTGGAAGACCCCCAATAAGCAACCTCCACGTGAATACTTTACCCTGATAAGGAACCTTAGACTTCCAAAGTTGGAGAAGTCTTTCCTGCCACTTCTTTTTACTATTCTGGATATGCCATAACTTATTAGCTTGTCCAGTAATCCATCTCTTGACCTAAACCAACTGATAATAGATTTGACTAGCTGACCTTGTCTCAAAATCATCAGGAAGCATAAACATCCCATCTCGCCAGGGAGACGATGGCTGTAATGCAAGCAAAGGAAAAAGCCTCTAAAGCCTGTCGAGTATGGACAAATGTCATGATAACCACGAGGCACCCGAAAGTGCTGATGAATACACCGGAAAGAATAAAGGCGGAGCTGCCCAAAAATAACACCATCATGCACTTGTCTGCAACCCCAAACAAGCCATGCGATTAAACTTATCTCGCAGCAAATCTCTATCAGGCCAATCCAACAACCTGGAGGTAGCCAGCACTTCTCCTTGCAACGAATTCTCCTCCTTATGAAGATCAAGAGGGCACCAAACTGCAAAATGTAACATCTCCTTCCAAGATGCAATCAAGTGAGAAAGGAGAAAAGACTCTCTCTCTCTCTCTCTCTCTCTCTCTCTCTCTCTCTCTCTCTCTCTCTCTCTCTCTCTCTCTCGTAATGGATGTTATATTTATAAAGTATTAAATGACAAAAGAGTTATAAAAGTCATGGCAAAGACGCAAAGGAAATTGCCATATGCTAGGGAAGTAAGTCCTCCCGAGGGAGTAAGTCAAGGTGCCGAATGAGATCTATCTGCCAATGCAAGAGACCTTTAAGCCTAGCAATATGTCCCTGAACATTAGAGGCTGAATCAAAAAGAAAAGCATTCCGAATGGTCCAATTGTGCCAACAGCCCCAGAATCTCAGAAAGTGAAACAAGATCTGCATATGCGACTGTGCCGGTGTGGGGTGTTTGGGCTGCACAAAAACCCAATCAAAAGGGCTTAGCAAGAAACCAACCACTGCTCGCCAAACCGCTGACAAGAGTGACCAGATTTTCTTAGCAAGAGGGCAAGAAATAAATCGATGACGGGCCGATTTCACACTGGTGGTGAAAAAGAAACAATTGCCGTTGGAGATTCAACGCTTGGAAAGGGCTGAAGCGAGAGGAAGACCACCAATCATCACCCTCCAAAGAAAGACCTTGCATTTGAAAGGTGTCTTGTTCAACCAGCCCTCCATCACAGTTACCTCCCACCATGACTGAGATTTACGCAATCCCCATACAGTATTAGCTTTAGTAACCAGCCATTGATGATCTTTAATCAGAAGATGATACACCTGGTTAGCTGAGGCCTTTTCCAAATTCAGCCAGCCTGCAAGGTCCCAGTCCTGCCAGGGACGATCCGAAGCAAGGGCAGGAAAGGGTTGTCTGCTCTAGAGTACCATCAAAAGCTGTCCCCATAAATCACGGTATCCACGAGGGATCCTGAAAAGCCTCCTGGCTGTACGAAATGATATCAACACATTGCCACTGGCAAGGGTGGCATCTGCAACTGAATCAAGCCCAAACATGCCACGCGGTTAAATTTTGGTCTGAGCTCATGTTTTCCTTTCCAAGAAAGTAATCACGAGGCTGCCAACAATTCCAGTTGAAAAGAGTTAGTAGCTAAGCGGTCCTCCGCTGGATGCCACTTAGCCTTCTGGAGAACCAATTTCCAGGAACATACCAAATGAGCAAGCAAGGATGATGAGGGACTAGAAAACTGAGAGTCTGCATTGAGAACATGCCACCAGGAGCTCCAAATTTGGGTATTACCATGCACAAGCCCGTGATCCTCAAGAAGATAACAGGCTATAAAGACCCAGAGTGATGATCCAAGCACATGGCACGAAAAGAGACCAACGGAGTGCCAGCATATGAGTTTCGACATCTAAAATAGCCCCACCACCCATGCGTTTGGGGGTACATGCATGCGACCAAGAAATCTATGAAATGCTTGCATGCAAGGAGTCCTTCTTCCATAACATGAAACGAATGTACTAAGTAAGAGCATTCAATGTAGTAGTAGTCCAAGGCAGCAATGGCAAGAAATATGTGAGCATTGGCAACATAATTGTCTGAGCCACTTTGAGGCGAACATGGAAGGGCCAAGCCTGTGACTTCCAATACAGAAACTTAGCTGCCAGTTTCTGTGAAATCCACTCTAGTAGTTGCTTTGGCCGAACATCAACACCCAAAAGGTACCCAAGATGCCTGACAATGGAACCACGGGGAACAACCATTCCCTGCCAGTCCAATGACTGCAGATCTGGCTCCGTGCAACTGAGAATGGCTGATTTCAAAGAATTGATATGAAGACCAGAAGCATGACCAAAGAGAGTCCAAACATCTAATGCTTTGCGAAGATTATCCTTGTCCGAACGCAAAATCATAAAGCTGTCATCAACCAAGGATTGACTAATGAAGTCCTATCCAAAAGGAAGAGACAATCCAGCCAACTGAGGAGAAGCTGCCATATGAGATAACATCGAAAGAACCGGATGAGTCGCAAGGGCAAAAAAGAGAGAACTCAAAGGGCAACCTTGTCTCACAGAGCATGCAAGGACATATGGCTCGATAACACCACCATTCAGCATAACTCGCGAGAAGCCGCAGCACTAATGGTGTAGATCAAACGAGACATCCGAGTACCAAAGCCCATAGTAGACATAAGTTCTACAATGAAAGACCAGTCTAAATAATCAAAAGCCTTTTCCAGGTCCAATTGAATCAATACCACCTCCTGATTAGAGTGCCTTGCATAGTCAATAGCGATTTGCACATTTAAGACATTATGCAAAATGTTTCGGCCCTTAATGAAACCATATTGAAGAGGATGCACAATGGCAGGAAGATGCTTATGGAGCCGATTCGCCATCACTTTGGAAAAGATTTTATACATAGAACCCATCAAAGAGATTGGTCACCAATGTTTCAACATAGACGGTGAAGGAACTTTTGAAAGTAGTTTGATAAGTCCTTTCCATGAGGAAGGCATGAACCCCGTTTCCCAAACCTGCTGAAACATAGCCGTCAATGGTTTCACCAGTCGGGTAGCAGAAACCTCAAAGAATTCATTGGTGAGACCATCCCAACCGGGACTTTTATCCTTGGGCAAGTGTAACAAAACATCCATAACCTCCGCCTCACGAATAACTGTCTCCGAAGTAGTTTGCATGTCATGTGGAACCTGATTGCGGACCAAATCATAGAAAACTAAGCGGGCATGAGTAATTTGGTCAGAAGGTGAAGGAGTAGAACCAAGAAGGTCTAGAAAATAATTTCTACACATATTCACAATAGTCTGAGAATCAATGACCATTTGATCTTCTGCATCCTGGAGTCTAGTCATATTCTCTCGAGCAGGAGATGCATGGAGAGCTCGAAAGAACTTATGAGTTTGACAAGCACTATCTTACAAATTCTCAGTCAAATTTCGCAATTTGGCCCGTTGATAAGATTTCAACTGAAACTCTTTAATAAGATCAACCAAATGCATAGCCAATGGCAGCAAAACTACATCATTTGGAGTCTCTACCAGTAGAGAACGAACCAAAGCCAGTAATTCCTCCACTGCTTGTCAACGCCGCCGGCAAAGAGAGGCATGATAGATCCCATACTGCCGAACAACCCGGTGCACATTAGAGAGCAATCATTCAAAAGAAGCATTGCCCTCAAAGGAGAAGTCCAATAAAAATCTATCAATCAATTGCTGCATATAACCCTAAAAGATTGAATGCTTCAAATAAGAGGAGTTTAAACGCAAAGGAAGTCTATCCAGAAATTGCTTAAAAGGTGCAATGGGTTGTACAAGCATCTCAAGCTGTAGAGGAAAATGGTCCGGCAAGGCATATTGTTGCAACACTTTCATTTCCAGCATCTCAGGAAGAAAAGCATCATCCTACATGATATACATGCGATCGAACCGCAACCATGTAGTTGTATACTGCGTAGAATGAAAAGTAAACCCTGTAGAAGAAGGCTGTAGCCATGACCAAAGATCTTGCTTAAGTACGGCAAGAGCAAACGCATTCCACACACGGCTTTCCGGAGCATCCATCACCAAATGCTCTGATATGGCCTATGAAGGATCAACACACATTAAAATTCCCCATCAAAAAACCCCGTCTACCAAGTGACAAGGAGGTCTGCAAAGTATTCCAAAGATCCCGACAGGATAAAGGGTTATTTGGAGCATAGAGCCCAAGTAACCATAAGATCTCTCCTTCAAATAAAACTTCAATCACCACAAAACGACCATGTACATCATTTTTAATAAGAATAGGCTGATATTTCTCATGTACAATCATAAGCACACAAGAATAATGCATGGCATGTGTCCCTGCATAAAACAAGCGAAACCCATGGCAATCCACAACTTTTCCTACTTCACCGTGACTCTTGTGCTCAACAGCACACAAGACATCCCACTCATTCTCATGCAATAAACTCCACATGGCATGTTGCTTATTGCGAGAACAAATGCCTCGCACATTCCACGTGGCTATCTTCATGTGTATTCAAAAAAGAAAATCAGGAACGAGATTTAACCTTTTCTGCTAGAATGTCAATGACTCCCTCATCCAAAAAATCAGCTAACATGGCAAAAGAGTCCTGACGGCCAGATTTAGAGATAGACGGTGTATCCACTGTCTTGGGGATGAAACGGGGATAACGACGATCCCATGGGGTAATCACCTTACCTCTAGCATCAAAAGCCAACTTAGCAGGTGGGCTCTTCGGACCATCCGTATATACTTTCCTAGTGGGCTGATTGCGAGGAGCAGAAGAAACCATAGCATGAGTAGTCTGCTCTAAAGACAACATGTCTTTCCTGCGTATATAAATACGCAAGGAATCTTGTGAAGCATTAGGCACAGTATCCGCCATGCCAGCATCAAACCTTTTACCTTTTTTGGCACGTACATCTACCCAATCATTGTCACAGGAATCCGAACCCGAAACATGTTGTTTGCCTTTATCCAAAACTTTAGGTGGCTGGGTCGCATCCTGCGACGGAGCATCAAGCACCATATCTTCCATGGGAGGCAAAACATGCTCAGCATCTGAAGTCGGTTGCTTTGCTGGACATTCGGCCATAAAATGCCCCAATTTTCCTGACAAGAATGACCAGATTTTCTTAGCTAGGGGGCATGAAAGAAATCGATGACAAGCCGATTCCACACTGGTGGTGCAAAAGAAACAATTGCCGTTGGAGATTCGACGCTTGGAAAGAGCTGAAGCAAGCGGAAGACCACCAATCATCACCCTCCAAAGAAAGACCTTATATTTGAAGGGTGTCTTGTTCAACCATCCCTCCATCACAGTTACCCTCCACCATGACTGGGATTTACGAAATCCCCATAGAGTATTAGCTTTAGTAACCAACCATGGATGATCTTTAATCAGAAGATGATACAGCTTGTTAGCTGAAGCCTTTTCTAAATTCAGCCGGCCTGCAAGGTCCTAGTCCTGCCAGGGACGATCCGAAGCAAGCGCAGGAAAGGGTTGTCTGCTCTGGAGCACCATCAAAAGCTATCCCCATAAGTCCCTGTATCCACGAGGGATCCTGAAAAGCCTCCTAGCTGTACGAAACGATAACAACACATTGCGACTGGCAAGGGTGGCATCTGCGAACTGAAGTCAAGCCCAACCGGGCCATGCGGTTAAACTTTGGTCGAAAGCTCATGTTTACCTTCCCATGAAAGTAACCGCGACACGGCCAACAATTCCAGTTGAAAAGAGTTAGTAGCCATGCGGTCCTCCGCTGGATGCCACTCAGCCTTCTGGAGGACCAGTCCCCAAGAACATACCAAATGGACAAGAAGAGATGAAGAAGAACTGGAGAACCGAGAATCGGCATTAAGAGCATGACACCAAGAACTCCGAATGTGGGTATTACCATGCAGAAGCCCGTGATCCTCAAGAAAATAACGGGCAATAACGACCCACGGGTGATGATCCAAGCACATGGCGCGAAAAATAGACCAACAGAGTGCCAACATATGAGTTTCGGCATCTAAAATAGCCCCACCACCCATGCGTTTGGGAGTGCACGCATGCAACCAAGAAATCCATGAAATACCTACATGCAATGAATCCTTCTTCCATAACATGAAACGAATAGACTGAGTAAGAGCGATCGGCGAACATGGAAGGACCAAGCCTGTGACTTTCAATACAAAAACTTAGCCGCCAGTTTCTGTGAAATCCACTCAAGTAGCTGCTTTGGCGGAACATCAACACCCGGAAGGGCCAAGCCTGTGACTTTCAATACAGAAACTTAGCCGCCAGTTTCTGTGAAATCCACTCAAGTAGCTGCTTTGGCGGAACATCAACACCCAAAGGGTACCCAAGATGCCTGACAATGGAACCACGGGGAACAACCAATCCCTGCCAGTCCAATGACTGCAAATCCGACTCCATGCAGCTGAGAATGGCAGATTTCAAAGCATTGATGCGAAGACCAGAAGCCTCACCAAAGAGAGTCCAAACATCCAATGCTTTGCGAAGGTTATCCTTGTCCGCACGCAGAATCATAAAGCTCTCATCAGCCAATGATTGACTAATGAAGTGCTATCCAGAAGGAAGAGACAATCCCGCAACTGAGTAGAAGCTGCCATATGAGATAACATGGAAAGAACAGGATGAGTCGCAAGGGCAAAGAAGAGAGGACTCAAAGGGCAACCCTGTCGCACAGAGCAAGCAAGGACAAATGGCATGGTAACGCCTCCATTCAGCATGACTCGCGAAGAAGCCTCATCACTAATGGTATAAATCAGACGAGACATCCGAGCACCAAAGCCCATAGTAGACATAAGTTCTGCAATGAAAGACCAGTCCAGATAATCAAAAGCCTTTTCCAGGTCCAATTGAATCAATACAACCTCCTGGTTAGAATGCCTTGTATAATCAATCGCCAGCTGCGCATTTAATACATTGTGGAGAATGTTTCGGCCCTTAATGAAACCATATTGGAGAGGAAGCACAATGGCAGGAAGATGCTTATGGAGCCGATTCGCCATTAGTTTGGAAAAGATTTTGTACATAGAACCCATCAAAGAAATTGGGCGCCACTAATTCAACATAGACGGCGAAGGAACTTTTGGAAGCAATTTAATAAGTCCTTTCCATGAGGAAGGCATGAGGCCCGTTTCCCACACTTGCTGAAACAAAGCCGTCAATGGTTTCGCCAGTTGGGTAGCAAAAACCTCAAAGAACTCATTGGTAAGACCATCCCAGCCAGGACTTTTATCCTTGGGCAAGTGTAACAAAACATCCATAACCTCCGCCTCAGAAATATCTGTCTCCAAAGTAGCTTGCATATCCAGCGGAACCTGATTGCGGACTAGATCATAGAAAACTGAACGGGCACGAGTAATTTGGGCGGAAGGTGGAGACATGGAACCAAGAAGGTCAAGAAAATAATTCCTACATATATTCACAATAGTCTGCGGACCAACGACCATTTGACCTTCTGCATCCTGGAGTCTAGTCATATTCTCGCGAGCAAGAGAGGCATGGAGAGCACAAAAGAACTTATGAGTCTGACAAGCACTATCTTGCAAATTCTCCGTCAGATGTTGCAATTTGGCCTGCTGATAAGATTTCAACTGAAACTCTTTAATAAGATCAGCCAAGCGCATTGCCAGTGATAGCAGAAATACATCATCTGGAGTGTCCACCAGCAGAGAACGAACCAAAGCCAATAGATCCTCCGCTGCTTGTCGACACCGCCGACAAAGAGAGACATGATGGATCCCATACTGCCGAACAACCCGCTGCACATTAGATAGCAATCGTTCAAACGAAACAGTGCCCTGAGAGGAGAAGTCCAATAAGAATCTATCAATCAATTGCTGCATACAGCCCTGAAAGATTGAATGCTTCAAATAAGACGAGTTGAAACGCAAAGGGAGTCTATCCAGAAATTGCTTAAAAGGTGCAACGGGTTGCGCAAGCATCTCAAGCTGTAGAGGGAAATGATCCAACAAGGCATATTACTGCAACACTTTCATTTCGAGCATCTCAAGAAGAAATCATCATTCTGCATGATGTATATACGGTCCAACCGCGACCATGTGGTTGCATACTGCGCAGAATGGAAAGTAAACCCTGTAGAAGAAGGGTGTAGCCAAGACCAGAGATCTTGCTTAAGAACGGCAAGAGCCAACGCCTGCCACACACGACTTTCCGGAGCGTCCATTACCGAATGCTCTGATGTGGACTGTGAAGAATCAATACACATATTAAAATCCCCCCATCAAAAAACCCCGTCTGCCGAGTGACAAGGAGGTCTGCAAAGTATGCCAAAGACCCCGGCGAGATAAAGAATCATTCGGAGCATAGAGGCCAAGTAACCATAAGATTTCTCCTTCAAATAAAACTTCAATCACCAGAAAGCGGCCATGTACATCATTTTTAATGAGAACAGGCTGATATTTTTCATGGACAATCATAAGCACACCAGAATAATGCATGGCATGTGTCCCAGCATAGAACAAACGAAACCCATGGCAATCCACAACCTTTCTTGCTTCACCGTGACTCTTGTGCTCAACAGCACACAAGACATCCCACTGATTCTCATGCAATGCAGTCCACATGGCATGTTGCTTATGGCGAGAACAAATGCCTCCACATTCCACGTGGCTATCTTCATGTGTTATCAAAAAGAAAATCAGGTTCGAGGCACAGCTTGCCTCGATTTGACCTTTTCTGCTAGAATGTCCAAGACTCCCTTATCCAAAAAATCAGCCAACACATCAAAAGAGTTCTAATGGCCAGATTTGGAGGTAGACGGCATGTCCGCTGTCTTGGGGATGAAACGGGGATAGCGACGATCCCACGGGGTAATCACGTTACCCCTATTATCAAAAGCCAGCTTAGCAGATGGACCCTTTGGACCATCCGTATACACTTTCCTAGTAGGCTGCCGACGAGGAGCAAAGGAAACCATAGCAAGAGCAGTGTGCTCTGAAGACAACATTTATTTCCTGCGTATATAAGTGCGCATGGAATCCTGTGAGGCAGTAGGCACAGTATGCGCCATGGCAGCATCAAACCTATTACCTTTTTTTGGACGTACATCTACCCAGTCATTGCCACGGGAATCCAAACCCGAAACCTGTTGTTTACCTTTATCCAAAACTTTAGGCAGCTGGGTTGCATCCTGCGACGGAGCATCGCATATATCTTCCATGGGCAGCACAACATGCTCAGCATCCGAAGTCGGTGGCTTCTTGGGGCATTCGGCCATAAAATGCCCCAGTTTATCACACGAAAAGCAATGCCCTGCAAAGTTACCCCATTTCAAACGAAAGTGCAAAGGATGCATGCCAGAGCAATTAAGCCGTGACCATGCAGGCCTTTTCCCAGTAGTGTCCCATAACATACACAAACGATTACGATTCATGGCTTTGAGGCTCAAGGGGACCAGAACAGTGCCCACCACGGCCATGGCGTCCTTTAAGAGTGGCCAATAGACAGCTGAGCAATTTTCCACCTCAACCCACACTGGGCATTCACGTTGAAGCAGGCGCTGAAAATCTGCCATTGGGCGCCATGGCACAACATGGACCAAACGGCGATCAAAGAACAATGGCAGTTTAAAGAGGAGATCAGCACAATGCTTCTCAGAATTCAACAGCACCTCGAAAAAACCTCGGGGCCCAACAAAAATCTCTTCAACACACTCCCCTTGTAGCAGACTGTGCAGCCACTGGCGAATACGGGAAAGCACTAGGATCCTACAAGTGAAGAAGAGTATAAGGGCATGTTCATAAAACACTGAAAAGAAGCGCAAGACATTTTTCGGGTCCACAGTGGCTTCCAGAACATCTTCAGTTCCCGAATCAGAAAAGGCTTCCTGATTATGTTGAACATTATCGCCAAGCAGAGTGTTGGCAAACTCCAACAAATGCTCCCAGTCAACATCCTGAGAGTCAGCCAAATCAGAAGCAACCTGAGCATAGGAATGATCCTGATGATCCATTGTCTCTTCCGAAGTATGCTTGGTGCATTTGCCCGCAAGCTGGAAGTCATGACCAGGGGACATCTCCTCTGTGCACGGAACCATATCCTCAGGTTTCTCTGTATCTGAATCCGGGCCAAGAGCTGCCACTGTTTGGTCTATAAAAGCCATATCCAAACCAGCCATGTTGTATCACGACATATCCTGGTCAGAGACCGAGCCAAGAGCTCACGGGCGGCAAAAACGGCGCAAGCCTCTCTCTCTCTCTCTCAGGCAGAACGAACCCGGCACTGGACTGACGAAGGGGCTCAGGGAGTGCGCGAGCTGGAACAGACACCCGCTGGGCAGAGAGGGCACGTCCACAGGCAGGGAATAGGAGGTCGCGTACCTTTGCTTGCTCATGCTCTCGCACTCGCTGTTGTGGCAACTTGGGTGTGACAGACCGCTTCTCCTTGGTGGCACAAACGGTCAAATCAGGGCAGTCGACTGTGCGGAGCCTGCGCTGGGCAGGACGAATACGGGCAGTAGGGCGGTAAGCCAGCACGGCGGTTGAAAGCAATGGGCGCTCGTAGCAGGGAAGGACCGTATCGGCGGGACGTGCACACGAGCAGTCGACAACAAGAACGCACACCGGATGCAGACAACGAGAGGCAAACGGAGTGACAGTCGGCGGGCCAAACAAGGGGACGCAACGGACACAGGGCCCCGCAGCGCAGGTCCAGGCGAAGTCAAGCGACGGGCACGGGACCCCAATGACGGTAGGGCGATAGGGCTCCGACAGTCGGCGCACACGCGCTTCTCCACGATCCTCTCTCTCTCTCTCTCTCTCTCTCTCTCTCTCTCTCTCTCTCTCTCTCTCTCTCTCTCTCTCGCAGAGCAAGGCGACACTGGAAGGAAGGTCGCACGCTGGTCAGCACAACGGGTCGACAGGATATTCACAGGTAGGCAAGGGCAGGGATCAATGTTACGAGTAGGGCAGAACGGACCCTGCACTAGTCTGAGGAGAGAACTCAGGCAGGGCACAGGGCAAGTAAGCACGTCCGCATGTCAAGGGGAGTCAGATCCGCCATCACTTCTTTCCCCCCCTCTCTCTCTCTCTCTCTCTCTCTCTCTCTCTCTCTCTCTCTCTCTCTCTCTCTCTCTCTCTCTCTCTCTCTCTTTTCGTAAAGGGTAATTGTATTAATTACGAAAAAAGTACAAGTTTACTTGATTACAAGATACATGATGGCACTAAGCCATTATGTGAAACAGTTCTAGTTCTACGAGTTACAAGGTCATGGCAAAGATATAGAGGAAATTGCCATATGCCAGGGATGCAAGTCCTCCGGGGAAAGTAAGTCAGAATGCTGAAGAAGATCGATCTGCCAATACAAGAGCCTCTTAAGCCGAACAATATGCCGCTGAACATTAGAGGCGGAATCAAAAAGAAAAGCATTCCGAATGGTCCAGTTGTGCCAGCAGCCCCAATAGCGAAGAAAGTGAAACACTAGTTTCATATGTGGCTGTGCGGGTGTTGGGTATTTGGGCTGCACAAAGACCCAATCAAAGGGCCTTAACGAGAAACCAACCACTGCTCTCCAAACGGCTGACAAGAACGACCATATTTTCTTAGCGATAGGGCAAGAAATAAAGCGGTGACGGGCAGATTCGACACTGGTGGTGCAAAAGAAACAATTGCCATTGGATATTCGTCGCTTGGAAAGAGCAGAAGCAAGCGGAAGACCCCCAATCATCACCCTCCAAAGAAAAACCTTATATTTGAAGGGTGTCTTGTTCAGCCACCCTTCCATCACAGTTGCCCTCCACCATGACCGGGATTTACGCAATCCCCATAGCGCATTAGCTTTGGTGACCAGCCAGTGATGATCTTTAATCAAGAGATGATAGACCTGGTTAGCGGAAGCTTTATCTAAACTCAGCCGGCCTTCAAAGCCCCAATCCTGCCAAGGACGATCCGAAGCAAGGGCGGGAAAGGGTTGTCTGCTCTGGAGCACCATCAGAAGCTGTTCCCATAAATGCCTGTATCCACGAGGAATCCTAAAGATTCTCCTTGGCTGTACGAAATGATATTAGCACATTGCGACTGGCAAGGGTGGCATCCGCGACTGAAGTTAAGCCCAAACGTGCCATACGGTTGAATTGTGGTCGAAGCTCTTGTTTACCTTCCCATGAAAGTATCTGCGAGACTGCCAGCAATTCCAGTTGAAAAGAATTAGCAACCAAGCGATCCTCCGCTGGATGCCACTGAGCCTTCCGGAGGACCAGTTTCCAGGAACATGCCAAATGGGTAAGCAAGGATGAAGAGGAACAAGCGAATCGGGAATCGGCATTAAGGACATGCCACCACGAACTCTGGATTTGGGTATTGCCATGCCGAAGCCCCTACTCCTCAAGGAAATAATGGGCTATAACGACCCACGGATGATGATCTGAGCACATAGCACGGAAAAGAGACCAACGGAGGGCCAGCATGTGAGTTTGGGCATCCAAAATAGCTCCTCCACCCATGCGTTTGGGGGTGCACGCATGCGACCAAGAAATCCAGGAAATGCCTGCATGCAAGGAATCTTTCTTCCATAACATGAAACGAATAAACTGAGTCAGAGCATTCAGAGTAGTAGTAGTCCAGGGCAGCAAGGGCAAGAAATATGTGAGCATCGGCAACATAATTGTCTGGGCTACTTTGAGGCGAACATGGAATGGCCAAGCCTGAGACTTCCAATACAGGAACTTAGCTGCCAGTTTTTGAGAAGTCCACTGAAGAAGCTGCTTTGGTGGAACATCAACACCCAAGGGGTAGCCAAGATGTCTGACAATGGAACCACGAGGCACAACGATACCCTGCCAATTCAATGACTACAAATCCGACTCCGTGCAGCTGAGAATGGCTGATTTCAACGCATTGATGCGAAGGCCAGAAGCCTGACCAAAGAGATCCCAAACATCCAATGCTTTGCGAAGGTTATCCTTATCCGCCCGCAGAATCATAAAACTGTCATCAGCCAAGGATTGACTAATGAAATGTTGTCCAGAAGGAAGCGACAATCCAGCCAACTGAGTGGAAGCGGCCATATGAGATAACATCGAAAGAACCGGATGGGTCGCAAGGGCAAAGAAGAGGGGGCTCAATGGACACCCCTGTCTGACAGACCGGGCAAGGGCAAATGGCTCGGTAACGCCTCCATTCAACATGACTCGCGAAGACGCCGCTGCACTAATGATGTAGATCAGTCGCGACATCCGATCACCAAAGCCCATAGTAGACATAAGCTCTGCAACAAAAGACCAGTCCAGATAGTCGAAAGCCTTTTCCAGGTCCAATTGAATCAGTACGACCTCCTGATTAGAATGCCGTGCATAATCAATCGCCAGTTGCGCATTTAACACATTGTGCAGAATGTTTCGGCCCTTAATAAACCCATATTGAAGTGGATGCACAATGGCAGGGAGATGCTTGTGGAGCCGATTCGCCATTACTTTGGAAAAGATTTTGTACATAGACCCCATTAAAGAAATTGGGCGCCAATGTTTCAACATAGACGGCGAAGGAACCTTCGGAAGCAATTTAATAAGTCCTTCTTTCCATGAGGAAGGCATAATCCCCGTTTCCCACACCTGCTGAAACAAAGCCGTTAATGGTTTCGCCAATTGGGTAGCAAAAACCTCAAAGAACTCATTGGTGAGACCATCCCAACCAGGACTTTTATCCTTGGGTAAGTGTAACAAAACATCTACAACCTCCGCCTCACAAATATCTGACTCCATAGTGGCTTGCATGTCTTGCGGAACCTGATTACGAACCAGGTCATAAAAGACTGAACGGGCCTGAGTAGTTTGGGCTGAAGGTGGCGAAGTGGAACCAAGAAGATCAATGAAATAATCCCTGCACATATGCACAATAGTCTGCGGATCAATGACCAGTTGCCCGTCTGCATCCAGAAGTCTAGTCATATTCTCTCGAGCAGGAGAGGCATGGAGGGCTCGAAAGAATTTATGAGTCTGACACGCATTATCTTGCAAAGTCTCCGTCAGATGCTGCAGTTTGGCCTACTGATACGATTTCAACTGAAATTCTTGAATAAGATGAGCCACACGCATTGCCAGTGCTAGTAAGAACGCATCATCTGGAGTATCCATCAGCAGAGAACGGACCAAAGCCAGCAAGTCCTGGGCGGCTTGCCGACGCTGTCGACAAAGAGAGGCATGATGGATTCCATACTGGCGAGCAACCCGCTGCACATTAGCGAGCAATCTTTCAAAGGAGGCAGTGCCCTGAGAAGGGAAGTCCAGTAAGAATCTATCAATCAATTGCTGCATATAACCCTGAAAGATTGCATGCTTCAAATAAGAGGAGTTAAAACGCAAAGGGAGCCGGTCCAGAAATCGCTTGAAAGGTGCAATGGGGTGTGCGAGCATCTCAAGCTGCAGAGGAAAATGGTCCGACAATGCATATTGCTGCAAGACTTTCATTTCAAGCATCTCAGGGAGGAAATCATCATTTTGCATGATGTATATGCGGTCCAGCCGCGACCAAGTTGTTGCATACTGAGCGGAATGGAAAGTAAACCCTGTAGAAGAGGGGTTCAGCCAAGACCAGAGATCTTGCTTAAGAACAGCAAGAGCCAACTCATGCCACCTACGGCTTTCCGGCGTGTCCATCACCGAATGCTCCGAGGTGGACTGCGAAGAATCAACACACATATTGAAATCGCCCATGAAGAGGCCCCGTCTGCCAAGTGACAAAGAAGTCTGCAAAGTATGCCAAAGCTCCCGGCGCGATAAAGGATCATTCGGTGCATAGAGACCAAGTAACCATAAGATTTCTCCATCTAGTAAAATTTCAATCACCACAAAGCGCCCATGCACATCATTTTTAATAAGAAGAGGTTGATGTTTTTCGTGTACAATCATGAGCACACCAGAATAACGCATGGCCTGTGTCCCTGCATAGAACAGACGAAAGCCATGACAGTCTACAACTTTTCCAGCTTCACCGTGACTCTTGTGTTCAACAGCACACAAGACATCCCACTGATTCTCATGCAATACTGTCCACATGGCATGTTGCTTATGGCGAGAACAGATTCCTCGCACATTCCAAGTGGCTACTTTCATGGTTGTTGTAAAAGAAAATCAGGTACGAGGCACGGCTTGCCGTGCTTTGACCTTGTCCGCGAGAATATCCAGGACTCCCTCATCCAAGAAATCAGCCAACACGGCAAAAGAGTTCTGCAGACCAAATTTGGAGGTAGACGGCAGATCTGCTGGCTTGGGAATGGAGCGGGGATAACAACGATCCCACGGGGTAATGACATTGCCTCGGGTATCAAAAGTCAGCTTAGCTGGTGGACCCTTTGGACGATCCGAATACCCTCTCCGAGGGGGCTGCAGACGGGGGGCAGAGGAAGCCATCGCAGGAGGAGAGTGCTCTGACGGCAACATTTCTTTCCTGCGCATATAAGTACGCATGGAATCTTGTGGCGCAGAAGGCACAGAATTCTCCATACCAGCAATCACCCTGTTACCTTTTTTTGCACGTACTTCAACCCAGTCGGAGCCATGGGAGGCCAAAACCGAAACCTGTTGTTTACCTTTATCCAGAGCTTTGGGTGGATGACTAGCATCCTGCGATGGGACATCACAGACCATATCTTCCATGGGGAGCGCTACATGCCCCGCATCTGAAGGGTGGTGCTGTTCTGGGCATTCGGCCATGAAGTGCCCTAATTTGCCACAGGAAAAGCAGTGTCCTGCAAAAGTGCCCCATTTCAAACGAAAGTGTAAGGAATGCATGCCAGAGCAATTGAGACGTAACCACGCGGGCCTTTTCCTGGTAGTGTCCCATAACATACATAAGCGATTACGATTCACTGCCCTTAAACTTGGCGGGACCAGAACCGTGCCCACAGCAGCCATGGCTTCCTTCAACAGCGGCCAATAAACAGCCGGGCAATTTTCCACTTCAACCCATATAGGGCACTCCCGTTGTAGAAGGCGCTGAAAATCTGCCATTGGGCGCCATGGTACAACATGGACCAAACGGCGATCAAGAGACAGAGGCAGTTTAGACAGAAGAGCAACACGGTGCGTCTCAGATTTTAACAACACCTCAAAAAACCCGCGGGGCCCCACAAAAATCTCTTCCACACATTCCCCTTGTAGCAGGCTGTGCAGCCACTGGCGAATACGGGAAATCTGGGGGATTCTACCAGTGAAGAAGAGTATCACCGCGCGATCATAGAATACCGAAAAGGAACGCAAGACAGATTTGGGGTCAACAGTGGCTTCCAAAACATCTTCCGATGCAGATTCAGAAAAGGCTGCCTGATTATGTTAAACATAATCACCAAGTAAAGTGTTTGCAAACTCTAGCAAATGCTCCCAGTCAACATCCTGAGAGTCTGCAGAGTCTGAAGCAACCTGCGCATAAGAACGATCCCGATGATCCATTGACGCCTCCAGAGTGTGCTTGGTGCGTTTGCCTGCAGGCTGAAAGTCAGGAGCAGTGGGCGTCTCTTCATTGCACGGAACCATATCATCGGGTTCCTCGGTATCAGAGTCCGGACCAAGCACTGCCACCGTTTGGTCTATAAAATCCAAGTCCAAGCCGGCCATGGTGTATTGCTGCGTATACCGGTCAAAGGCTGAACGAAAATCTCACGGGAAGCAGGACTGCACCGGCCGTTCCGTGTGGCAACCTGGGGGTGACTGGCTGCTGGCCCTTGGTGGCTCAGGGCGGGCAGCAGGCAGGGGGCGACGGAACGTCCTGACAGAGGGCGAGCTAGGTTAGGTGAGGTCTATCCTGCGCAGGGTCGGATTGCAGGTCCCCAGCTTCACGCAAGGTCCAGTCGAGCCTGCGCTGCCCTGGGGGAAGGGGCCAGGCGGCAGGCAAGGCAGGGCGGCGAAGAAATCACAGGGCAGGGCAGCGCTGCACGCAGACAGGTCAAGGACGTCACGCAGGGGGCGACGAAGGGCGACGGGGCAGGGGGCGACGAAGGGCGCGCAGGGGGTAGCGACGGGCGACAGGGCAGGGCGGCGCGCAAGGCAGCGCAAAGGCGTCTGAAGCAAGCGCCCGTGTTCACGCTCTCTCTCTCTCTCTCTCTCTCTCTCTCTCTCTCTCTCTCTCTCGCGCACCTGCAGGAGACGGCGGGCTGCCCTAGACGAGCAGGCGAGGCAGAGAACTCGCTGCCGCAGTCAGGTCACGGACTGGGTCGCCATCGCCATCGCCATCGCCTTCCTGTTGCGCGCCATCGCTTCTCTCTCACTCCACATTAATCTCTCTCTCTCTCTCTCTCTCTCTCTCTCTCTCTCTCTCTCTCTCTCTCTCCACCCACTACAATACAGCCTAGACTGCCCACACCTGGAGCTCAGCCGAGAGGAGGTAAATCGCATCACCAGAATGGATATCATCCAGACAGACACCGCCAGGACATGGGTGACCCCCACATCGAAACTAGGAACCAAGAAGGCTTTCTACCGAGAACACTTCCTGCATATCTCCCCGGACGGCTTCATCACCCGCCCAAGCTACATGGACATACACTTGTCTCACGGGGTCAGAAGTGCCATCGGACAGATCCGCACATCCTCACACCAACTACGGGTCGAAACGGGCAGATACGGGGCCAACCCCCTCCCCCCAGAAGATCGAATCTGTCAGCTCTGCCATCTCGAGCCAGAGACAGAGGAACACTATATCTGTAGATGCCCAGTGTACTACAAAAATCCGGGGACGCTTCCACTGCCTAATCAGCAAGGGATTCGGACCACTCTCCAAGGTGATGGAATTCAAAGACCAGAGATGCCTGGGGCTCTTTCTACTGGAAATACGACGCCACAGAGACCACCTCCTACGAACCACGAAGCAAAGACAAGGAGCCACCAACCAACGCACACTCCCCACCACCGAGGCCCCACCAACTACCCTCCCCACCACCGAGGCCCCACCAGCCCAACCAGCCTCCCGGCCCCCGGGGACCACCTTAGAAATAGCCATGACGAGAGGTAAAGCCCAGCGACCACGCCCTGCCGGCCCCCGTCCCCGCAGAAGACATTGGTCGAAGATACAAGGGATACTACGCCGCCATCGGATGGCCCTGCCCCGCCGTTTTAGCCTCTCCATGCTAGACCGACCCATGCGGGACATCTTAGGATGAACACCCCAGGAGCAGTTCCACACCGCACTGGGAGTACCTCTAGATTGTATCTAGTCCAGATATCATTTTGTACCTACTCAATTTAGTTCAACATAGCATAAATGTTAGCTTCACTGGGACTTTTGAAATCTCCCAGACATTTGTATGCAACATTTTGGTCTCATAGGCCAACTTGGCCTGTTGTAGATGTTAATAACTCACACACACACACACACACACACACTCTCTCTCTCTCTCTCTCTCTCTCTCTCTCTCTCTCTCTCTCTCTCTCTCTCTCTCTCTCTCTCTCTCTCTCTCGCACAAATAGCGCATCGCAGAGAACACATGCCCAAGGTATTGGAGGCTCGCAAAGAGGGAAAGTGGGTTGTTTATAGGGATGGACGAGTCATCATCACTGACAAAAGGACTTCATGACGGTACGAGGCCTATGAGACACTACGGATGTCAATATGGAACTATAATGGAGCCCTACGCTTGGATGCTGGTTACTTTGAAGATAGCTTCCGAAACATAGATATAGCAATGTACACAGAAACACACCAATGTATTGGTAGCCGACTACCAAACGTGCGGGGATACAGGTGGGAAAGTGCATTTTGTCTAGCAACTAGAAAACCAGGAAGCACTAGGGATTCTGGAGGTGTGGCCATACTATACCGGGAAGACCTCAAAGGGATAGTGCAAGTAATGAAAAGAGATGATGATGCACGATATTTATGGATTAGGATACATGCAGGAAGACCACGGGATATATTCATCGCAATATGCTACTTTCCTCCTGCAAATTCTACCTATGTCACACATGATGGATCTCCCTTTGATGTACTTTATGAGGATATCATGAAATATGCTAGCACTGGGGACATATTATTAGTAGGTGATTTCAATGCACGCACTGGAGATAGACAGAGTGACTTTTATATGCATGATAATGCCATGTTCAAAGAGATCGACATACATGAAATAGGCCTATGCAAGAAAGCCTAGGATAAAGAAGTGTGTACCTATGGGACACACCTATTGACTTTGGGAAGTGCACATAGACTAGCCATCTTTAATGGTCTGCCACAATGGCCAGGATCTGACAATTTGACATGTTGGAATCACAAAGGAGGGGCAAGTACTGTGGACTACTTGATGGCTCACCAACATTGATACCAGACAGCATAGCAGCAGATCATGCTATTTTGACATTCATGCTCTCTTGTGTACATATGAAACATGAAACACCATGCCTCCCTAGACATCCCAAATACTACTTTACATAAGACACCTCACACATCTATAGTGGTTCTCTGCAGACCAACTTACATGATTTGGATTTGAGTAGATCGTTGGAAGAATGTACAAGGGATTTAGCAGAGGCCATACATGGATCAGCCATGTATGCATTCCCACACACCTCACCCCGAGGTAGACCCACACGATCTACTACTCCCCAAAATAGCTGGTATGATGATGAGTGTAGAGTCACCCGAGCTCACTTACAGAGAGAAGTGGAGCTAGGCACTCAAACACATCGCTAAGCAAAGGCATTCTTCAAACGCCTTGTGCGAAAGAAGAAATGAGACTACTTAGTGAAAGCAGAAGCAGAGATATATCAGCTATTTTTGGGGCGGGATAGCAAGAGCGCATGGAAGATGTTTCATGAAAGACCCCATACAGATTACATCACCACATGCTTGGCTTGACTATGGGAGCCAACAATATGACCTGCCAGGACAGCCACCTATGCAGCTCCCACAAGCTTGTAGGCCAACACAATTGTCTTTCTTTACATGGAAAATGGTTAGAGATGCAATTTATAGATTACAAAATGGGAGGGCACAGGATGAGGATGGACTAGTAGCAGAACATTTCTCACATGCTTGTAACATATTAGCACCCATATTAGCACATATGTTCAATAGAGCAGTATGTGAAGATTTCCCTATGAGTTGGTCAAACAATACTATAATCCCGCTATTTAAAAGTGGCGATCCACTACCCAATCTATACCGTCAATACCAAAGGAGACAACCAGCCCTCCAGACCTACCACTATACGATGGGGTGTCTATGCATTCTATGAGGCAGTGACAAGTCATGTACGAGCACCTGGGGAGCTATCAGATATGTTTGATAGTACCATAGGAGTGAAACAAGGATGCCCACTTTCACCCACATTATTTGGTCTATACATAGATGAAGTGTCTGATTACATAGACCGAGGAGGACGAGCTGGAGCCAGCCTGGCAGGGGTGCTGATACCGATATTACTGTATGCAGATGACATTGTTCTCATTTCAGACTTACCGAAGGGATTGCAATGCTATCTAGATGCTTTGCATATCTTCTGTAGAGACAAAGGCCTCACAGTGAACCTTGGGAAGACCAAAACCATGGTTTTCAATACTTAGCAGCATGGGTAACTAGATCTATGTACCAGTTCACATTTGGGGGAGACATACTGGAGCATGTGAGGGAATATGTCTATTTGGGACTCACCTTCTCTAGCCCACGTTTTTCATTGAGGGGAGCATCAGAGGCACGTCTGGCATGTGGATACGCAACACTAGGGGCACTCAAGAGTCAATGTACCCACATACAGTTCCAAGAGCTCCGCACCAAACTCTGGTTGTTTGACACCCCAGTCACACCTACATTACTAAATGGAACAGAGATATGGGGTTGCAGCTTGTACCACAGGAGTCTTAGCCCACTCACTGATCAAATTGGAGTAGAGAGGGATTATTATGATGGTTGGGATAGCATGGAAAGGCCATTGATCATGATGATAGCATGCATGATTAGGAGTTAGCCCTCCACCCCACATCCCATTGTCAGAGCAGAGCTAGGGGCAACACCTATAGTTACAGAGGCACTCTTCAGGGCAGTGACCTTTTGGCACAGACTATGGGAACTTCCACACCATAGATACTCTAGATTGGCACTAACCTCATCTAGACAACTAGCAGCAGGAGGCGAGAAGAACTGTTGGTTTTCCAGATGGCTATTTGGATGAGCCTACATGGTTTGGATATTGACCGTCTTCCACCTTTGGATTATAGCCTTGACTGCCCTACACTTTCTCTTAGCTGATCAGAGCTGAACCAGGTGATCAGAGCTGATATCTTGAGGATTGAGACAGCAAGGACATGGATCCATCCACCACTCCCTCTAGGATCGATGATGGTTTCACTACTCGGCCAGCATATATGGACACCCATCTCTCCCATAGCGTACGTGTTGCTATCCGACAGATTCGCACCTCCTCACATAGACTTCAGATGGAGACAGGCAGATGAACAAATGCCCTAGCAGAGGATAGGACTTGTCAACTTTGTGGTCGAGAGCTTGAAACGGAGGAGCACTACATATGCAAAGGACGGTACCATTGCCTCTTCCGTGATGGATTTGAACCTCTTCGTCGCATCATGGAGTACAAGGACTAGATATGCCTAGGTCTTTTCCTCCTGGAGCTCAAGAGGCGCCGAATTGCACTACTACAAGACAGGAGGCCAGCTCATCCAGAAGGACACACATAGAGAGCAGTGACAGACTTCTACAAAGCTGACCCCATTGACACTACTAGCCTAACAAAGACAAAGCCACCCCGCCAGACACCTTACAGGCCGCAGCGTGGAGTCACATTGAATAGAGCCATTTCCCTTCGTCGAGCACGACGACCCCGTCTACGAGGACCACATCCGAGAAGGCCACACCACATTCGAATCAGAGCCATTATCACAAGACACCGAAGACTCACCACGAGGCATATCAATGAAGCAGCTAGGGACCACATCATAGCTAAGATCATGTGTAGATCTTGAGATCAACTACAGCCCATAGTCTCCACCACACTTTTTGTACATGGCTCTATCAGATCCGGTTCTCCTTTCCTTTCCTTTTCTTTTCTATCAATGAAACAACACTACACATGGTTCAACCCTAATATAGTCCCACCGTATAGTTATTTTCAGTATTGTTTCATAGGCCACCCACTTATTTGTAATGTTATCTTTACCTAACTAATGAGATGACATTAGACATGGATGTACTCTGGATCTTGTCTCATAGGCCACCATGGCCTTATGTAGACGTTAATCTCTCTCTCTCTCTCTCTCTCTCTCTCTCTCTCTCTCTCTCTCTCTCTCTCTCTCTCTCTCTCTCTCTCTCTCTCTCCGCGCCCTAAACCAAGGCAAAGTGGTGCAAGATGCAAGCTGTGTGAAAGGGTTAGGCAAGGAGCACAACGAGCCTACAAGCCCTCACATTGACAGCATGCAAGTCAAGAGCACAACCTAGCGCATGAAAATTTTATAAATACTCTAAGCCCTACATTCTAAGGCTTTATGTAGCTTTTCTTCACCTCATTACACAGTACTCTTAATGGAGTGTGTCCCGACTTTCTAATGAATCTTGAGATGACGAGTGTGTCCTAGCTTTGCGTTGATCCGATTCCATGTTTCTTTCGTTAACATAGCCGAGCTTCATGGTGATGGATTCAACTGGTGACAAGGGAGAGGATGATGTCAACATTGCTAGTGACAATGAGGCTCTGAGAGAGGGGATCATTCTGACCTTTTTTAAGCTTTATTCGAGCTTTAGAAAAAATTTACAATGGTTTACTATAGGGCATTACAAAGGAGAGGAAGAAGAGCAAGGACTCTTCTAACTTTTTGTCATCCTCAAATTCATCCATGTGACGAAGGTTGAGATGGCCTTGAAATCATTTGTTTAGCCCTAGTGACGTTGCCACCCCTCACATAAAAAAATTACTATGGTTTAATACTATAGGGCATTAAAGAGGAGGAGGAGAAGAGCAAGGACTCCTCCAATTCATCATCATCCTCAAATTCTGACTCAGATTTCAGCTATGTGACAAAGGTCACAATGGCCTTGAAATCATTTGTTTAGCCCAAGTGATGTCACCACCCTTCATGACTCTCTAGTGCCACAGAGAGTGTGAGTAGGTGGTGGTGGTGGGCCGTGTTAGTCTCATCCATATGCAGTTTTTGCGGACCCTAAGCATGGCTTTCTATAGGCATTGATGAAGTCTAGTAGATTCAAATCTTGGAGTTGGTTTGACTCAGTTTCATAGGAGGTGAGGCAAAGAGCAAACTTTTCCTCCTAGTTTATTCCCGCGTGAGGGGGTAGTTTAGCGGTCTATAGCCAAAGGCAAGGAATCCATGGTCATGATATGCTTTCCATGGAGATGGTTCATAAAAGGCATGAAGATTCAACTATCTCTACTCTCTATGGTCAGGGATTAGTATGACCAACATCAACATCAGCGTCTTTCCAAGGCACCTTGGCAGTTGCTTGATCACCCATTGCTTAGATATCCACGGTGCTATCTGCCGGTCATTGTTGTATGTACCATGGTGGGTCTTTCATCATTGTATATTTTATTTTACTTATCACCCATGATTTAAGAGAGGGTGTTAGCATTATACATAGCATGGTTGTATGGGTAGTCTATTTGAGTGCATTGCATTTCCAAGTGGGTGGCACATTTCAGCTGGCTAACCTGTATGTTTGGCCTCCTCAGTTGCTGGCCGACCTAATCATTATTTTGCTTTATTTCAGCCTATTTATATGCCACCTCTCCTCCTCCATGTTTTTACTGTTCTTACATGTACATTGCATCTGATGTAGTAACAACAGTACTAGTCATACTTATTTGTTTCTTGTCCCCTTATTGAATATCAAAAAATCCCAGATCAGGAAGACAACAGTACACCTGCCAGAATCTTGAGGTCCTTTTCAAGAAAGAAAGGGAGCCCATCTTAGGTCACATATGACAGGGTTAATTTTGATAACCTTGAGTAGTTGCAATAACTAATTTTTCATTTCAAGGAAATAAAATACCTCAAGAGCGTGAGCCTGTGCCTGCGCATTGGTCCGCACACGCAAGTCTTCAGACATCTTTGCAATATGATTTTGCAGCAGCAACCGCTCATCTTCAAACTCCTGCATTTTTCTTTTTAAGGCCTGCTCTAGTTCTTTTTTCTCTTTTTCAAGTGATGCTGATCTGCAAACGGTCAAGTTAGTATAAGGGCATACGAAGTAGCATGTAGTGAAATGTCCCAACTGAAAGAGTATTCTCAATCCTCATTTCATAGGAAAATTACTCAACACTTTCTCTTTTAAGTGAACGTCACATAACTGAGAAAGTAACTTCAATTCTTTCTCTACAATGAAATTACTGTTACTCCCAAGCACCATGCATAGCTTTCCTTATTCACCAGGCCTAATAAGACTTCAGCAGTACAAGCTTCGTAATAGAAGACATAGCTCCAAAACCAATAGAATGAAACAGCATGCACCAAAGTGCAGTTCCCGAGCTGCTTTACTCCTGACTCATGTGATATTATGTAAATGGACAAGCCATGTTGTTGATGATTACTGAAGATAACTAAGGCTAGAAAAACAAAAGAGGCTTCCATCTCTTACTTGGTAAGGTTGTGAATGAACGAACATTTGATGAATCAACTAATGTTTAGGATCTGATATATGCTAATTGCTGTAAGCTGCTACAAAGTTTTCCTTCAAACCTATTCTTACTTTTGTGCAAGACGGCGTTGAAGTTCCAGAGTCTGCTCCATGTCTTCATGCAAAGTGTTGAACTCCGACTCTGCACGTTTGACATTTTCATGATTTTGTTTCATGTACAGTTCCAATCTGCCTTTACATCATCATCAAAAGCACAGTTGGAAAAAAGAATTGAAATTCACTCAAAATGAATGCAAATTTCTGGGCTTCAGAAACAAGGATATTTACTATCATTCAGGAGTTAAAGTATTTTCAAACAAGTCCCACATACTTTTGATTATGGATCAAAAGAGAACTCTGTCCAAAGCTAAAAACACACCTATCGCGAAGCTGTTGGTTTATAGCCTGGAGATGTTGTTCACTTTCAATATGTGCTTCCAGATCCATCTGCAAGGATTCTACTTGTCGACGCAAAGTCGCAGCATCTGATGCAGGAGGCATCATCAGGGCTTCCACTTTTGAGGAGCTTCCAACTCGAAGTAAGGCATGATGTGTTCCAGACCCGCTCACTGGATTAGCAAGAGTTCCACTACAATCCATCAATGAGCTTCTGCAGGATGAATTAGAGCCGTCTATTCCTGAATGACATGTTTCATCATTTATCGTTGTGGCAAGTGGCTTGCTAAAGGCAACTGTCTTGTTGGGTGCAGGAGCTGCCATTCCTGCAGATGATGAGTGTTGACTTGGAAGATTGGAGATGCCTGACATTTGCACCAATTCTTTTGATTGTCTAGTCCCACCACTTGCAGCTCCAGTCTGGACTTGAAAAAAAAAAAGCAGTTAGATTTTTTAACTTATCAATTCTGAGACTTGCTTTTTAATAATTACAACAATTGCTCGAGAAAGAGCATAAAAGAAGTGGCTTAAACAAATAGTGTACATCTGGTGGCCTACTTTCTTCAGACTCCTCTATGCAGCTTCCTCTCCCCTTCCATGGGCAATAGTTCCATGATGAATAAATGCACCAAGAGATGATGGGACCTGTGTTGGTTAAAGCTGCCTGAGGCTGAACTTTGATACCAGGATGAAGTTTGAAGAGGAGAAAGAACGATCGTGAGTTAATCCTATGTCCAATGTGATTCATAGGGAAGGAAAAAGGGCCACTTGGCCTTGGTTGCCATGGATTTTGCAATGAAAAAGCATGGTGGATTGTACCTATGTAGATAGTGGGAGCCAAGCGTTAGGTGTGAGAGTGCGGAACAGAATAGGAACACAAACAAGGAGAGAGAAGGAAAGAAACAGACTGCAAAGAACGAAGAGGATCAAGTGATACATCTGCACTGAATCTGAATGGATGCTGAACATAACGAGTAAATTGATCAATTCCTGAACGCAGCCCAAGGCATTAGTGACGGCACCGGATTAGGCTGATGACAAATGGCAGCACCGGAGACAAGCAAGAGGCTGAAGTTGGAGTGTATTGTCCAAAATCTGCAAGAGAACACCTGCATATATTGGCAGCAGCCAAGCAACCTCCTATAAATAGCAAGAAATGCCAAAAACTAGCCGACCTTGTCAAACTGGGGCCAAAAATGCCTGCTAACTGCATTTTGCTTAATAAAATAATGCAATCGCCACAAACAAAATGATATTGAACCTCAATGTATTCATGCAAGTATGAAACATAGGTTCACAAGACCTAGAGCATCTTCGTTATCGATGCGTAGGTGAGTGGATCCTATCTATGGAAAGCCAATATTCGCAAACAATCGGTGGAGCCAAATGCCCTCTTGTGCAATAGAACAAAGAGCTCAGTACTCTACCTCTATAGAAAGTAATGCCACAATAGGTTGCTTCTTACTGCTCTATGAGATAGCTCCCAATCTAAAGGGAGAAAGCATAGCCTATAGTGGAATGTTGAAACTCAACATTCCCTACCCAAATCTAAGTCACTCCATCCAGAAAGAGTGACCCTCTCTCCATGTTGAAGATGGAGATGGCAACAATCAACTCAACACACAGTGTAGAAAGTAGAGAGAGTGAGATTGTAGACACAGCTCAACATACAATTCATTTACTAGTGTATAAGTGAAAGTACAAAGTACAACCCTTAGACCTTAGGGTTGTGTGAGTGCCTTAAGGTACGTTCACATCCAAAAGTGTATAAAGTGTAGTAAGTGACCGAGAACTGTGTAACATAAACACACAAATAGAGAATAATGTGACTAGGGAAAAAAAACTCTCTTACGGAGAGTAAAAGGTGCCCGAGTGTCCTATTGCAGATCATCGACACTCCTCTATGAGCATAGGCATGAGTCAAACCCAACAAACCCCCCTGGAGTGAAAAGTGATCAGCAAATTTTTCACGAGGAAGAGCTTTGATGAAGATGTCTACCACATTGTTGTTGGCAGGATAGTAGACAAGGCCGATATCTTCTGCATGTAGCCGCTCTCTCTAACAAAGTGACAATGTATCTCTGTGTTTCGTGCGTGCATGAAACATTGGGTAACAAAAAACACACTGCAAGTAACAAAAAACACACTTCACAACTTGCCAATGTGTCACACGTGAGCTATGCATATATCTGCTCAAGGCTGAAACTGCAAATTGAATATCTGGCCTTGTGTCACATAAATAAATGGGACATCCAACTACTGGAACATATGTATTAATGTCAAACGGATCACTATCATCATGCAAAGACAACTTGAGTCCAGTCTCCATCAGTGTGCTAACTTGCTTACAATCCTAGAAGCCAAATGTCTTAAGGACTTTACCAATATATCTGGACTGTGACAATCCAATGCTTCTAGCATCATGAATAAACTAAATGCCCAAATTATAATGCAAATGCCCCAAATCTGACACTTCAAAAGTTTACAGCAATTTTTTCTTGAATGCTGAAATCTGATCAACATGTGTCCTTATGAGCAAAAGATCATTCATAAAAAGACAAATGACCAGCAAGGATCCCCCCTCTTTGCATGACTTTGATGGGCTATTAATGAACCCTTGGCTAAGTAAAAAGACATCAATTTTTGCATATCAAGCTCGTGGAGCTTGCTTCAAACCATACAAAGCCTTTTTCAACTCGCATACCAAGTGTTCGGATCGAATTGCAAAACCCATGGGCTGCTAAGCATACACTTCTTCCTAAAGTTCCCCATGTAAAAATGCAGTTTTAATGTCAAGCTGGTGCACAATCCAACCATAATGGGCAGCCAACGCAGCCATACACCTAATGCTGGTCATACATGATGTAGGAGAAAATGTCTCCTCATAATCGATGCCCTTCTTTTGCGCATAGCCTTTTGCCACAAGCCTAGCTTTGTACTTATCAATGGATCCATCCAATTTTCTTTTCAGCTTATAGACCCATTTAGTACAAATGGTCTTCTTTCCAACAAGCAATGTAGCTAAATCCCATGTTTGATTCTTCATGCTAGAATCATATTCAACTTGCATTGTTGCCATCCAATGCACACTCAATTGTGCATCCTCAAAAGAATTAGGCTCATCATCATCAAGTATGTTTATTGCCATAACAAACTCCATAGCATCAGCATGATCATGCATACGTGTTTGTCTTTGAGTATAACCAGCAAGAGGAGCATCCAAGTGACTGTCTTTTAAAGTTTGCAAGTACAATCTAAGCATTTGTCTAGCCTCTTCATTATGTACATGCTCTTGATGAACCTCAAGTTCAGCATATTGCTGAATATTCAGATCAACCATAGGCTGAATTTCTGCATTGTTTAATGGAGCAACTGGCTAAACATTTTGTTCATTCAATGCAGCTCCAGATGTGTCACCAAAAGAAATAGGCAACAGCCCTTCGAACGCATCATTTGCAACCTGATATGTATCAAAACCAACAAGAGATAATTCTAATTTTTCATCAAAAATCACATCCCCACTGACAAAGACTTTCTTGGAACCAGGATCGTACAATCTGTACCCTTTGTTCTCACTGTTATACCCCACAAACATGCACTTGACAGCCTTATTATCCAACTTCTTTCTCAATACTTTGGGAATATGAGCATATACAAGACACCCAAAAGTACCAACTAAAGGTTTAGGACTGTTCCAAGCCTTAAAAGGTGTGACATTTTTCAATGCCTTAGTAGGGCACCTGTTCAAAACGTGACAAGCACATATAACTACTTCCATCCAAAAACCATGCAGCAAATTTCTAGCTTTAAGCATGCATATGGCCATCTCCATGAGTGACCAATTTTTCCTTTCTACAGCCCCATTTCTTTGTGGAGTATATGTATTAGTATACTAATGCGCAATGCCTTTTTGCTTCAAAAAAGTATTCAACAAAGAAGGCATGTATTCCTCCCCTCGGTCCGAACGGAAAGTCTTAATCTTACAGCCTGATTGATTTTCCACAAGTGTAGTAAAAGCCAAAAGCGCATCATATACTTCTAACTTTTTCACCAATGAATAGACACAACAAAAGCGAGTAAAGTCATCAATGAAGGTGATGAAATAATAACATCCACCTAATGACTTAGTCTGCATAGGTCCAGATATATCCAAAATGCACAATCTGCAACCTGGCCGTTGCCTTAAAAGCAACATCATGAGGAAAAGAGAATCCATGCATTTTTTCCAAAATGCATCCCTCACAAATATGCTCAGGAGGTCTCTCCAAGAGAGGTAAATCATCTAGCATCTAAGTACATTGCATAAGCATCAAACCACCATAGTTAACATGCCCCGTACGAGCATGCCATAACTCTACCTGTGACATAGCAGGAGTAATAGTAGATGCCAAATAGACTAACTGATTGATCGAATGAGCATCTAACTCATAGAGCCCATGACATAATGTGCCAGTCAATACCAAAGTCAAGAATTCCTTATCCCTGACCATGCATTTGTCATCATCAAATGTGACTTGCATTCCACACTTTGCTAAAGAAGAAATGGACAACAAATTCTTCTTTATTGCTAGTACATATAGTACCTCCTGCAAACAGAGAGTAGAGCCATCAATGGCTTTCAAGACAATCTCTCCAATATCTGTAACAGGATAAGCTGCATTGTTGGCACATTGCACAGATTTGCCAACAAGAGGTGCAACAACAAAGGTAAACAAATCCCTGCGGGATGTAGTGTGCTTAGAAGCACCACTATCAAAGAACCAAGTGTTAACATCCTCTGTAGAGCTGAATGCTCTATCTGCCCAAAAAGAATCATAACTACAAGTGTAAAAACAGTGGTTATGGTCAACAACATACGACGCGGACTCTATAGCAGTAGCAATAGAAGGTGCATCGGAAACAAACATCTTAGACTCCTCCTTTTTTACGTTGGTAATGTGTTTCTTGTATTCTATGATGTAGTGACCTAGCTTTTTACAATAATAGTACTTGCCCTTATTGGCTTGCAAGCCCCCCTGTGTTCTTGTTGCTCTGTGAAGTGCCTGAACTTCCAAAACTCTGCGGAGCATTCCTAGACTGACTACCCTTACCCTTCTATCCTTGCCATAAAAGCTTGTTCTGAGGCTACGACATCCACCCCACTATTCTTCCTTGTTTGCTCTTCTTCCAATAGCAAACTAACCAACTGAAGAAAGGTGAGTGGTTGCAAAGAAATTCTCATTGTGAGATTCAATGCTGTGTGAAAGGCCAAGTAAGAAGGTGGCAAGGAATTCAAAGTAGTAGAGATCATCTGTGTATCAGAATAATACTAATCTACATTCATCGACTACTCACACAAGTCCTGAATTTTGTTAACATGATCATGCATAGCATCACCTTCATCCATCTTCACATTTTCAAGCTCCTTTTTCAAGAAAGAAATATATGTCTCATTTTTTCTAGTAAACATTTGCTCAAGTGTAAGCCATGCTACTCTTGAAAAAGTAGCAGATCGTTTATGCAAGATTATGGATTACTGAACTACCAATGCAATAAGTGACGATGCTTGGGCATCCCGAGTGTCCCAAGCCTTCTGTGCAATTGTTCTTTGGGGTAGTGGCCGAGCTGGAGATAGCCTCTGACCATGTCCTCCTTAGGGAGGAGTTGCCACAACTCCAAGGCAGACTTCTTCACCACTAACATACTCCCAATAGCAATGAGCACATTCTTCATTATGAAGGACCACATAGAATAGTTATTGCCATCCAATCTATCCTCTTTAGATACATAAGTGAATACATCACTTTGTCCTTGATTGGCCATGATACGTGTTACTCTTCCAAATGGCAGAAGAGTAATAACCAAAGCTTGAATAACATGCAAATCTGCAAATTTCCAGAAATTACAGCAAACCATGAAGCTGAATTAACAAAACTGTGTTACTCTTCCAAACGGCACAAGAGCCAAAACCAAAGCTTGAATAACCTGGAAATCTGCAAATTTCCAGAAATTACAGCAAGCACCAAGCTGTAATTAACAAAACTATGTCACACTTTATCACTACTATCCCAATGTGCTGAAATTTGTACAGCACCCTGTCCAATGCATGAACAGTGCCCAGCCGCACAAAAAAATGCAAACAGCCATGATAAGTGTTACTCTTCCAAACCGCACAAGAGCAATAACCAAACGGCCATGATAAGTGCTACTCTTCCGAACAGCACAAGAGCAATAACCAAAGCTTGAATAACCTGGAAATCTGCAAATTTCCAGAAATTACAGCTGTAATTAACAAAATTGTGTCACACTTTATCACTACTATCCCAATGTGCTGAAATTTCCACAAATTTCAGCAAATGGCACCCTGTCCAATGCATGAACAGTGCTCAGCCGCATGAAAAATGCAAAAGCCCAAAAATTTAACTATCCAATGTGCAAAATTTCAGTCAATTTCAAACTGAATCTTCAGTATATGTGCCAATGTCCGCCAAACATGCAAAAGCCCCAATTCTTTTGACCAGAATTCCAAGAAATTTCTGAGATTCGTGCCCAAAAGCACTTGTTGAAGCAGAAATGCACCTTCCCTGTAGAAGCCCTTTGCTGTAGCTCTGATTTCTCGAATAAAATAATGAGATATACCTATGGCGATCAAAAATGAGCCAAATAAGAGCTCTGATTGCCGGAAATGCAAGTGAGGCTGCCTGAGCTGGCAACCGACGGCCTGGTTGAGCTGAAAGTGCTAGTGGCAGGTTGACAAACAGGTGGCAAACTAGCGAACAGGGCGTCAAGAGCTACTGGCACTAGTGGAACTGGCTAGAACACAGGCGGCACTAGCTGGAGCATGGGAAAGAGCTAGCTGCCCTGACAATAGGTAGGGTGGCATGTGTCGACGGCACAGCCAGCTACACTGCAAAGCAGGCAACAACTGCTGCACAAGGAGGCAGCGGCGATTGTTGGGCTGACTGGTCAGGGGTGTGTTGCAGGGTGGCACGCCTAGCGTGAGACTGGACAAGGCGAGCCTGACGAGGCTTAGAAGACTATTGCAGCTAACTGAGGCTGGCTTGACGAACCTCGAGCTAGGCTGACAAGGAGCTTCGTGAACGTTTAGCTCTAATACCAAATGTTGAAGATGGAGATGGTAGCAATCAACTCAACATAGAATGTAGACAATTGACACAACTCAACACACGGTTCATTTACTAGTGTGTAAGTGAAAGTACAAAGTATAACCCTTAGACCTTAAGGTTGTGTAAGTGCCTTAAGGTGCGGTGCGTTCACACCTGAAAGTGTGTAAAGTGTGGTAAGTGACCGAACTGTGTAACATAAACACACAAATAGAGAATAATGTGACTGGGGGAAAAACCCTCTATTACAGAGAGTAAAATGTGCCCTAGTGTCCTACTACGGATCACCAACACTCCTCTGTGAGTGTAGGCGCGAGTCAAACCCAACATTTCATACATGATCCCATAGAATCTTGTCCCCTATAAATAGCACAACACGTGCAAGGCGACTCTCCAGTGAGTCAATATAGGAGTCTTCGTGAAAGAAGACAATAATGCCACCACAAAAGGAAATGTTTGGTTGAGTATGCATAAACCAAATCAAGGAGCCAACAAGGCATCTATACCACATGGCATTTGGAAGGGGATCACTACTAGTACCCATAATGCACATGTCTGAGATAGGGATTCCCCTCACTGGGTAAAGGTGCATCCCCCTCACTAGACAACGAGGTCTCCTCCTCTAATAACACAATATCCCCCGAAGAAACCTAAAGGAATGGAAAATGACAATGACCTATTGATGGTTGTGTGCAATGGTAGCCACACACTTAGGCTAGCACCATTAGGGTACTCTAGGCTCGACTAGCTTTTACTTAGCACTCTTCAATTCCTTAGGCTAATGAGTCGAGCCCATAGGCTACTATCCTTAGCCTACTTATGCTTTCTGATTTCCTTTATTTGTCTCTTCCACTACATTCCCACACTCAATTCACACATCTTTTTTCTTCATTTTACGCGCGGCGCGAGGGGGGATGGTGGTTTGGGTTTTACTTTGGAGCATCTCACTATGAAGCTCCTATTTTCTGCATATTCTAATCTATTTTGCAAGATATTATATTTTAGTCTAGGAATAACATGCAAATTTGCACCAGTCCTTCCTGACTGGAGACATGGGAAGTTCACTATTTCTTTGTGGTTTCGTCTTCCTTGGAGACTTGCTCTTCTACCAGCATGGAGGCTTTCCCTCCCAAGGCGGATCTTGTGACATCTCTTGATGTCATCACGACAATAGGGAGACGGTAGCTTCTCCGTAGCTCCTCTAGCTAGGGTGCTTCATCCACACCCTTCTTCATGATTCTTGGCACCACACAAAGACCAATATCAAGTTGCGCTTACTCCTTTCGCATTGACATCCATGGTTTTTTCTCTTTTCTTTTTTTTTTGTTTTAGGGGGAGGGGGTTTTCTACCCTTTCTTGGTATTCTACAGGTTTCAACATTTGTCTTTGACATCAACCTCCCTTCCCTATTGTACCTATGCATTGCATGATCATCGTCATCTTTGTAAAAGGGCGCCTTTGCATTTTCCGTTTTGTGTTTTTGCGTGATTGTCTAAGTTATTTAGTCGTGTTCGTACATTCTATGTTTTCTCAGCTCAAACCCTAGCATATATATCTTCATACCTCTTTCATTCATTCTTCTTCTTTCTGTCATTCCTTAACACTCTCCACTACTATCCACACCCTGACACAGAGGACATCTCAATTCATGGAAGATCCATATGTGTTGTTTGCTGGCACCATGTTTCATCCACTCTCACGCTGCATTTTCAATGCAAACCTAGTCACCCACATGCCAAACCTTCTCCGGCTCACTGGAGATCTTCATCCTCAATCTGGCAACCATTTTCAAGCAGTGCTAACCTGCATTTTGGTACTCCACCTACCGCCAAGCACTACATGTCGTTCCAATTAGTAGTCTTCAGCCTTAAAAGTGTTGTGTTTGCATGGGCATTCATCACTCTACATACACACACATCATCTCTCATTAATTCTTCTTCTTTCCTTCATTCCTCTCAGTACTCTCCACTACTTTCCACACTCCGACATGGACATCTTAGTTCATCCCTTCACAATGTAGATCCCTTCCAAGTGCTTCCGTTTGATGAACTAGGACAATGCAATTATCTCCAAGCTCCACTTCATTGTTTCAACACGATTCAGTATTTATCATTCTTCATTCATCTTCTTCTTTGTTGTTTTTGAGTTTCCTTGTCTCAGTGTTCCTTGGATTCACGATTAGCACACTCACTTTCTAAAGTCATCTTGGTCAAGAGATTCTTCACCAATCTATTCGTCCTTAGGTAGAGCTTCACTCTTTTCTAGAAGGGCCCAATTGTGTAAGAGGTTTAGGTGATCTCCCCGTAAACCCTACCATCCCTCAGCATGTTATCAGAGCATGCTATCACATCTCTCAACATGGTATCAAAGCATGCCATCCCATCTCTTGACATGGTATCAGAGCAAAGATGCTCAAAGAACTAAAGATCCTCTATGTCAATGAAGGTGAAGAAAGGTTGGGGGATCGACAACAGTTTCATATTGCAAATTATTTCCACCACATTATTTGGGAGGTACCATTATCTTCTTCTCTCTCCCACCCTCCCTCGACAAAGTTGCCACACTAGTGCTATGGCTTCTCCACAAATGGAAGCACAGACCATCAAGTGCTCCTATTGCGGCAATAAAGGTCATTCCACCACTGATTGTCATCGTTCACCTTTGCTCCCTACCCCACTGAAGTATATGCATCTAGCTCCCAGTACTCCTTGTGCCATCTTGCCATTATAGGTGATAGAGATCATTCTACATCAACTACCAAAGTTTTATACTCAAGGCAATAAGACACATACAATGCAGACTAAGTCCTTGGGAGCAAAAGGAGGTTCCAAGACGTCACAAGGCAATAAGCCCTCCTAGAGACATCAAGGTTTTCTCCATGCACTTTCCACAGTAGCTTCCACGGCTCGCGGCTCTACAATTCACTCCATTGAGAGGCAAAGGCACGGTACCACCTTTTCAGGAATCCACTCTATTGAGACACAGAGGTTGTTCGACTCCTTTGGCTCCCTAGTCCGCTCCACCGAGAGATGAGGATTATTGCCCACCCATGGCTCCACAAGAGCGGGACATTTCCCCTTCTCTCTCATATGGCTCCATGGACACCAACTCAAATGAGGGCATTAAGGAGATTATCTGTGATACTCCTACCTCCCATCTCTCTTCTACCCAACTTTCGAGAGGCCACCTCTAAGAGTTGTTTGGCCTTTGTTCCCTTCTACCTCAAATATCTTCTTTGGCAACACTTGCAGTACTTCGTTCCCTTCCAACCTCTAATATCTTCTTCGACAAAATCAATGGTCCTTCCATCACCTATCAGACACTTCCAAGGCCGTGATCCATGAGTTTTCAAATTCACTATCTCCATCAAAGGAGGATTTAAAGGGGGCTTCATTGAGGGATCCTAATTCTCTATTTTCAAAGGGAGTCACTACTCATCGTGCAATCCTTCGCACACCTTTGTAAAAAGCCTTTGCATTCTTCATTTTTCCTTGGATGGTGGTCAATATCGAGCTGCCATCTCACCTATTGATACCTAGGATTTACAGGTTCTACCTAGATTGGGGCCTTGGAATTTCAACCATGACTTGGGTGGCTATGCCTTCACATTCTTACTTGTTGAGAAACACGGATCTAGGGCTAGTTGGCTATGGTGAACGCAAGTCAAACACACGATACATTATCAAAGTGAGAGATTGTAACTCAAATGAATTAGGTTCCAAGATAGATTAGCTTGGACTCATAAAGACAGTTTTGAGTGACTCAAACTGATAGTGTCATTGCATTAAAATGAGTGTCAAGTACATGCCTTTATAGCTTTTTGGATAGTACCACTGTACCTCACTGTGCATATGGGATTTTGGACATCTCTTCTTAGAGCTTCTAGAGCATACATCTTTGTCATATCTCTCATACAAAGCCACTTATGGGCAAGCCTCTTTTGGGCACACATTCACCCTCTATGGGCACACATCATTTGCTATTCTCAACACCCCCCCTCAAATGATGAGTCTCTACCCTTGCTGGCTTTTTCCCCCTCTACATGTAGACATGGACCAGGAGACTAGCTCTTTGGCAGCCTAGTCAAGTTAAGGCTTGAAACTTTACATCTTTGGTAGGGTTTTTACAATATCCACTATGGGAACAAATTCCTTAAAACAGTTTATCATAGTTGTTGATGGTAGCGGAAGTATCTTTTTCTTCTTCTTCATTCATGAATTGATTTTGGTGGTGGTTATTCTGCATCTGCTGTGCTCTTTTCTTGTGGAAGCATTCAGTGGCAATATGGCCAGTTTTACCACAATAATGACATGTCATCCGATTCCTATTGTCGGTGTTGAATCCTCGACCTCTTCCCTTGGGTCCAGTAGCTCCTCTGGTATATAAGAGGTTTTCCCTTGAGCTGGTCTCTTTTACATCTTTGCTTTTAAATTTGCTTTCTCCATCAAGCAGTGAGTGCTCAATATCTTTGAGCGAGAGACTCGGAACATTACTTAGAGTGGACACAAGGTTCTCATATGGATCCTTGTTTACACTTGCAAGCAGTACGGCTATTGCTTCATCTTCATCAATATTATTTTTAAGAGTTGCAAGCTGAGTTTTTAAACTCTTAAACTTATTAATGTGTATGGTCATAGAAGCATTGTCTTTTATATCCAGTTTATAAAACTGCATGAGAAGTTTTACCTTTGAATTCATTGCTTGGGTACCAAGCATTCTATCCAGTTCCTCCCAGGCGGTTCTAGCATTTCTAATGCCAGATATATGATGTAGCACATCATCACTTAGTCCCCAAGCAATGATGCCTAGTGCCTTATTATTCATCTTCTTCCATTCTTTGGATTTGAACTGGTCTTCTTCAACGAACCCGTCTTCATCATCTTCCTTCTTGTTATCTGCATCATCTTCAAACAAGTCCCATAAGTCTTTCCGCATAAGATGGTACATCGTCTTCTCCTTCCAAGCATGGAAGCCTTCACCATTAAATTTTGCTATATGTTCCACTTCAGTCATCTTTAGTAGAAGGTCTTACCACGAGAACTCTCGGGCAGTGTCTATCCTTTTACAAGAAGATAAGGGATTCGATAATTGTGCAAGCAAATAATTTCATGCGGGAAGGTCTTACCAATTGGCAATCTTGCTCAATGGTAGTGTCTAACCCCGTACAAGTGCTTCAGATATTGAAGAAATGGCACAAAATGCTAGTGTCTAAAGAAACTTGATGGAGTAGAAAATCAGTATTAAAAACTAAGATCACCGTGAATAGCTTGGAGTGTGGGAGAGTTGGTTTGAAACAAGAGAGTGTGAACAGGGGTATTTGAAAAAGGCTTATTGAAGCCTTAGAGATGAGGCTCTTTAAAGCCTTTAAAAATTTAGTCGTGAATTGCTAGAAGAGCCCGCCGATTCTGCACACGTCGCTGTGAAACACCAGGCTGTAGATTAGCCGAAAGATCTCTTACTGGTCGCAGACTTGTTGCAGATTGTTCGAGCTGAGTCGAGTAAAGGAACGAGATGATGTCGGTATCCTTCGAAATATCGAACGAATACCTTAGGGAGTTGGAGCGTTTGCAGAGGAAGCAGGAGGCTATCATCGCCAAGATCAATAAAATCCACTCCAGACTTCAGAAAACGTCTCCAGATGTAGCAGAGAAGTTTCAAGAAAAGCCTAGTTGCACCAGGACAAGTTGCCACTCATCGGAAGAAATCAGGAGGTGAACAAAAACGAAAGCGGATGAAAGCAGATGCAGATGGCTCACGCCTAGCGTCTCCATCTATCACTCTACGGTCACCTCATACATGCATAATTCCTTTTCCAAAGCCTTCAAACCCTTCAAGTGCTCCAGACTTTACCACAGGCTCTTCGAGGTAGTTCTAGACTCTCCACCTAACAACCCAAACACCAAGTCTTCTCAACTTGAGCTCTCTTCCTTTCTCTCTATTTCTCTGTTCCAAAAAACAGCCCCTGTGCTTTATGGAGTAAGCAAGCCCTTTGGTAGCACCTCCTTCCTTAAGCTTCTTCTCCTTGTACACACAATGGATGTTGGATGGTTTGAAAGATTGGGATTGGAATGAGCTTGTAAAAGGAGAAGAATGAAGGAGGGAAAATGCTAGAGCATGCACAGAAGAAGAGATTCCACCTACTAGCTTCCTAGCTCAGCCATGGCTCTGATACCATGTTGAGAAACACGGATCTAGAGCTAGTTGGCTATGGTGGACGCAAGGCAAACACACGATACATTATCAGAGTGAGAGATTGTAACTCAAATGAATTAGGTTCCAAGATAGATTAGCTTGGACTCATAAAGATAGTTTTGAGTGACTCAAACTGATAGTGTCATTGCATTGAAATGAGTGTCAAGTACATGCCTTTATAGCTTTTTGGATAGTACCACTGTACCTCACTGTGCATATGGGATTTTGGACCTCTCTTCTTAGAGCTTCTAGAGCATACATCTTTGTCATATCTCTCATACAAAGCCACTTATGGGCAAGCCTCTTTTGGGCACACATTCAGCCTCTATGGGCATACATCATTTGCTATTCTCAACATTACTAGCATGAAGATATGGAGCTAGTTAATCTATCCCAAGGTTGAGTTTAGGGCACTCTCGGCACATTTTTTTTTGTTGTTCTTCCTTATAGGTTTTCTTTCAGGCGCAATACTTGAATTACTAGGTGGAGAATGTCTCTTTCACTCCTCCTAGGGCATCTTTTTGTGCCTAAGAGGTGGTGTCAAGATACTAAAGTCATTATGTCCATTGTACTCCTATTGCTACGACCAAGAACGCCTTCAGGCATAAGTCTCGTTCTAATGGGTCCAATTTCATTACTTGATCAAACTTCATAAAACAAGTGCCCAAATCTTAGGACCTATGGGACCTCATCGTTGGTCTAGAGCCTATGTTGGACCCTGAATAGCGGTGACTTCTACCTTGCTCTTCCAATTGGGATGCTTCATCGTCATCTTCATCTATCATCATGGTTCTTGGCACCACAAGAAAAACAACATCAAGCTCCTCTTCCTTCTTTGGCCTTGACATCTAGGGTTGGGAGGGGGTTCCTACCTTATCTTGGTATTCTATAGGATTGTACTTCAACATCAACCTTGCTTCCTTGTTGTACCTCCCCTTTGCATTACATCATCTTCATTACCTTAATACTAAGGCACTTGGGCAAGTGAACGATTTCCCCACCATGAGGGACACTGTTCAAGTGGCACCTACTACATGTGCATTCTCATCATGCAGTACACTACTCTACACATCTCATTGTGCAAAGCACACCTGGGTGGACCTTGAGTTGTCTCCACCAGCAGTTATTTCTCACCACACCACCACCTCACCATACTTCCCCTCTTCCCTGTCATTGACATCCTTGAGTGGTTGAATTAGCTTATTTGTTTTGGGATATGTTAGATCTAACCATCCTTATCCATTCTCCCCACGGACCACGATTACTTAAAAGGCCACAAACGATATCCATCCTCATCAAAACGAAAAAAGCGCACTGTGGTTCCATCCACCATTGCAGATCCCGATAAGCTACTAGGCAACCAACGAGCACCCTTTTGTCTCATGCCATGGCCTCTCTGGGTTGATCACTTGGACTCCCTTGGTAAAATAACCATCACCTTTGTAGTCTTGGTAGGCCACCGAGTAGCCGATGTGCACCCTTTGTCCGATGCCCTAACTAGTTTGGGATCGGCTTGGGTAAAAATGGGCTTGAGCTTGGCAATCCCTGTTGCTCAAAACAGCTTAATTGCATCCGTTGTTCCTTCAACCTTGCATATTATATGCCACCTCAACCAACACCCCAGTAAAAGGAAAGGTTTTCTAGCACTTCCACATATATCCAACTTGTGGCTTGTGTACCTCCCATGGCTTCCTCTCATTCCAATCTTGCAGCACTTCTCAAACTCTTCTCCATAGCTCCATTTCTTTCGTCTTTATTCTCCCCTCACCCTCTATAGGATGGATCCCTTCCAATTAAATCCAAGGACCGATGCAAACAACACCCCACCAAAATGTTGGAGCAACAAGATCCCTAAGAGAGCAATTGATCCTTAGACACTACCATGGCACTCTACTACAGATCCAACCCCATCACTGATGCAGCCAATGCTTTTTCGTTTACCTATCTTGCTCTGTTAGTTTAGTACATATCATGCATTTTAGGCACATCTTTTATTCTACATTTGGGTGCCTAACAAAGGTAGTTGGGTGGGGCCCATTTAGGGTCTCTTCAATTGTTTCATGTCCCGTCTTAAGGCTTCTATATATGCTCCACTCCTCTCATCCTTGTTGTATAACATCATCTTGCATCCTTGTGGAGAGGGAGATTGTCACCACTGTTACTAGTCATTATTCTCCTAGTACTCTATCGATATTGTACTACACAACTCATACTTCATCTTAAGGATTAGATTGCCCATACCTTTCAAATTCCAGCATTCATATGTTATTTCTTTTTATCAACCTTCATGCTTTCTCTTTCACGCTTCCAATCATCTATCCAAACCCTCTATAAACCAGACAACCTATCTCTTGTGCTGGACAATGTGTTTTTTCAGCATGCAGAGTTGTTTTCCCTAGGTTTACGCCTATTGGTTGGCTGTTTGGGCTAGGACTTCTTTGCCAAGGCGTAATATCATGTCACCCACTATGCTAAATACTCCACCATCCTACACTTATGAGCTTAGATCATTCAATGGCTGGTAAAACCTAGTATTTTGCCGATTTGCAACTTGCACTTTTGCATTTTTGTGTTTTCACTATTAGAGAGGTCTTCTATGTCAGTCTTGTGGCTCTCCACATTAACTTCATTGCTGCTCCACTATTTATCTTCTCGTGCTTCTATCTTCATGGCATCTCCTATTGAGCTAAAAATGCATTACAAGCTCACTAGCTCTTTATTGTAGTCCCGAAACTCAACTCAACCAAACTTTCATTAAACAGTCCACATTCCTAGAGAGCGTCTGTGTCCCATGAGCCAAACCCCAATTTGCGAGGATCCATAATTCTCTAAATAGACAAGCTTCCCATCACTCAACCCTATCTCGTATTTTTACCAAATTTAGAGTTCTCATTCGGGTTACACCAGCATAATTCAACATTAAAAGCCACTGAAAACAGTAGAGCCGATCCATGTTGCTCCAAACAGCTTAATTGCATCCGTTGTTGCTTCAACCTTGCATATCATCCGCCCCCTCAATTGCCACCTCAACCAACACCCCAAAAAAAGAAAAGGTTTTCTAGCCCTTTCCACATATCTCCAACTTGTAGCTTGTGTACCTCCCATGGCTTCCTCTTATTCCAATCTTGCAGCACTTCTCAAACTCTTCTCCATAGCTCCATTTCTTTCGTCTTTGTTCTCCCCTCACCCTCCATAGGATGGATCCCTTCGAATTAAATACAAGAACCGATGCAAACAACACCCCACCAAAAAGTTGGAGCAACAAGATCCCTATGAGAGCAATTGGTCCTTAGACACTACCATGGCACTCTAGTGCAGATCCGACCCCATCGTCGATGCAACCAATGCTTTTTTGTTTACCTAGCTTGCTCTATTAGTTTAGTACATATCATGCATTGTAGGCACATCTTCTAGTCTACATTTGGGTGCCTGACAGAGGTAGTTGGTGTTGTGCTAAGAATTGCTCTTAGCCACTTAAACGGCCCCAAAACATGCTTATTTTAGGCTTATTTTAGCCAAAACCCTAAAACCGGGAGCGGATCGAGAGAGTTAAGTGGGAAAGGATCTAGGACCCTAATTTTCTATAAATTGGCAGCCAGCCCTCCACTCTTCCCTCAATCTCGTTTTTGCAGGTTTCAGGTGTTATCAGCTTGCTGCCCACACCCCGTTTGCAGAGGACATCTCAGCCCTTGCTGTCCATCACTGTTCCCTATAGTCTGGCTCCTGTTTCCAGCCCTCCACACGCTGATTGCTGTTGTTTCTGCCTGGCGACTGACTGCTGATCATCTGCACTGCTGCCGTACAGCCTGCCACGTCAACAAACTGCTGCATTTGCAGGCCCCAGTTGCCGCCCTGACAGTTTTCTCTCTCCTGCTACAATCGCTGCAGTTTTTCTCTCTCCTGCAGGCTGTCCTGCCTGCGTTTTTAGTCTTTCTCTCTCCTGCAAGCTGTCCTGCCTACGTTTTTAGTCTTTCTCTCACCTGCTGCCTGCGTTTTTAGTCATTCTCTCACCTGCTGCCTGCGTTTTTAGTCTTTCTCTCTCCTCACTGTTGTCTGCATCAAATCCAGCTTCTCACTGCTACATTTGCTGGTGTTCGACATCCATAGACTACCTTGCTGCAATTCGGGATCCATTCGAAGTACGACACTCTCTCTTGCTCATTATCCCTGCCCTGATCTTTGAGATACAAGAGTTAGAGGTTCAGTATTCATTCATTGCATAGTGTGTTTGTTGCATGAAAATCGTATTATTAGTAGTCATATCGTTTCATTTATTAACTGTGTTCATTGTCTCTGAGTTACCCTAACCCTAACCCTAACTGTGTTCTTTTGTCAGTCTGTGCTTTGTTGTACGCTTTCAGTTTATGCTTCTATGTTAGAGTATTTTCTTTACATGCTATCAGAGCTTGGTACTTTCTAAGAAACCTAGGCCTTTGATCTAAGAGCTCTTCGCAAGAAGCAAGAACAACAGTAGGTTCAAATGACTTTGATCACATCAACACCGATTCTGTCTCCAGAACAGCCTATGCCGAGAACCGAGCGAGACTGGGCCGATCTGCTTACTCCACAAAGTTTTGACATGGTTGAAGACACATCTAAGTACATGGAAGAAAAGATAGGCAAGCTGACCTCTGAAGAATATAAATTGATCATAGCCGATCGACGAAAGAAGATTGAGAAGCTCGACCGAAGAATTGCCCTTCAAGAAAAGCTTCTGAATGAAGGTATGCATCATTTTCACTCTTCAGATGTTGTGCGTAAGTCTGATGATGTTGCAAGGCCGTCGAGACCTCCATCAGGGATGGGTCCCCCTCTTGGAGAGCAAGATCCGGAGTATTTTCCATTTTTTCAGATCCTTCCGTCCTCTCCAGTGCAAGGTACTTTTGATTCGTCTTTTGTGCCTTCTTCTTTTACCTCTTCTGTTTTGCAATATACTGGTAGAGATCATATGGAAGAAAGAGTCCAATCTATTGACTACGGAAAAGGTCCTCTTGAGGACCAATTCTTCTAAGTTAACACACGTAGAGGAGATTATAAGAAAAAGCCAGGTAACTCTTCTTCTACCCTTCCTTCTTTTCCGTCTACTTCACATAATCAGAATGAATTTGGTGTTCCTTTCACTTCATTACATGGTGCATCATCATCTTCACAATTTCATTTTCAGTCTTTAAATGATAAAAATGAACAAAAAGAATCTGCACCTCATACACCTCACTTTCAAAACCCACCCATCCCACCACATTCTTCCGCTACTTCACCACTTCCATTTACACCATTTACATTTCCACTTCAGACACCTCATGTCGCACCGCACATCATACCGGGGGGTTATGGAAACATAGGCACATCCTTTAGGACCACATCTTTCCCTCAGTCGGGTGGTGTTCCACCTACCTCATACACACTTTTCGGGATCATTGCAGCTTGGGTATCCCACTCAGTCTCTCCCGAGTGTGGATCAATTGCCTCCACAGTTTGCCTCCATGGCATTGCTTGGTGGACCTTCTGGTCATCCTGCTATGTCCCAGCCTCACTTTGGACAAGGCTACCGTGTCCCAGTGTCTCCACCTACACCGGCACCTTATGGAAACATTCATGTCCCAATGCCTCCGTATCAATTGGCACTCATTGGACACTCAGCTTCCTGCCTACCCACCTCTTCCCTCTCTCTCTTTCTCTTATTAGACACACCCACCTCCATCATCTTACACCACCTACCCAACACCTCATGGTTCTAGCTCATCTTCTGCCAAGAATGCATTGAATAACAAGACTCATTTTAACGGGTCAAACTTTACTACTTGGTCGAATTTGATGAGACATGTCTTTGACTCACAGAACCTATGGGATCTTATGCAGGGGTTGGAACCCCAACCCGATCCCGCATTTGTTCCATACGAGGTCGTCCGCTCATAGAAGGCTAGAAATGCCTCCACTATTGTTGAGTTGATGCAGGGCTTATTGCTTGAGTTTCATTCTTAGCTTCAGCATTTTGACTTAGCGTCAAAGCAATGGGCACACTTGACTAACCGCTATGCGGCTCGGGATAGGACGCGTCATATTAATCTTGACCATGAGCTTCAACTTTTCAAAATCACTGACCGGAATGACTTGAAAGTCAAGTTGGCTGAGTATCGCTGTCTCCTCACTAAATTCTCCACTACGGGGACTCCCAAGTCTTCTGACGATCAGGTCACATTATTCCTCAATAAACTCCCCAATAAATACTTCAATTTTCTGGAAGGAATAGTTTCAAAGCCTACCATGCCTACATTCTATGAATTTGAGTGTCAGTTGTTGCATTATGCATGGTTGTTTGATTAGTTTCATATGAATTCCTCTTCAAAGGGGCTCTTCTTGCTCATTCTCAGAAAGGGCAACAAGGGAAGGGCAAACCAAACCAAACCTCCACTCAAAATCAAAATCAAACTCAAAAGCTAAATCAATCTGGGGATTCTCAAGGAAACTCCTAGTCACAACTTAAACCGGGGTAGCAAAATGTACCTAAAAAGAATAGGTATTGTCAACATTGTCAAAAGGCTGGCCATTTTTACGACGAGTGTCAATCAAAGGCACGAGGCACAACACCAAAACCTACATCTCAGACCCCCGCCCCTCAGTCGAGCGACCCCCAACAGGAGAGGCAAGGTGATGGCAAGGGGCAATTTAAAGGTCAGACTCACACTGCCACTGCAAGGGGAATTTAAAGGTTTTGCCACTGACAAGGGTCTGTATCTGGCTTCGCTAGACAATGTATATCATATCCCTCAGCTTGGGGTAAACTTGTTATCTGTTCAGCAGCTTTACCGGTTGGGGCGATCAGTTTTCTTTATAGTGACCACAGTCGAGGTCCTTGACTCTCAGACCGGTTTAGTGATTGCTCGCGGTGAGGCACAGCCTAATGGCCTATACCACATGACTCATTTTCTCACCAAGCCGACTGTCGAGGGCTCCGTGTTCCATAGCTTCCAGGCCTTAGCCACATCTCAGAAGCCTAAACACAATGAGCGTCTTTGGCATTTTCGCTTTGGGCATCTTGGTTATGACTCGCTTTATGAGTTGTCACACCGTGAGCTGGTTGAGGGCCTTTCACCCCTGAAGCTAGCTTGAGATGTCTGTAAAGCCTGTCAGCTCGGGAAGCAGCACCGTACCCCATTTCCTCAACAATCTACACATAGAGCTGAGAAGCCTCTTAGATTGATTCACGTTGATCTTTGCGGGCCGATATCCATTGCCGCTTTGAACGGTGCGCTGCACTTCCTTTTAATAGTGGATGATCATTCTCGATACATGTGGGTGTGCTTCCTCAAATGCTTTCACATATTTTTTTGCTTGGGTGCTGTTGGTTCATAACCAGACTGGTCATCCTGTCAGGTGCATGAGGAGTGATAGCGGTGGTGAGTTTATCTCCCACGAGTTTTCCGAGTTTCTACAGAAGCATGGTATTTCTCGCCAGCTCACCTCTACCAACTCCCCCTCTCAGAATGAAGTCGTAGAGCGTAGGAACCGCACAGTCATGGAAATGGCACGCTCTGCTATTCACAACAGAGCTTCCTGAGCACCTTTGGGTCAAGGCTATTAACACTTCGGTGTACATCGTCAACCGGTGCCCGACTATGGCTCTTCCTCCGAAGACTCTGTATGAGGCATTTTTTGACTCTTGGCCTGTTATTTCCCATTTCAAAGTCTTCGGGTGTCATGCGTACACACATACGCCTAATGACAAGATAGGTAAGCTTACCACTTCGGATCAGACACGGCCATTGGGCCACGCCTCTTGATCCTACTGTCCACCTGTCAAAGGATACCCTAGGGCAGCCCTTGGATGCACACACCTATCGTTCTGTTGTAGGAAAACTTCTTTGGTTAATTCACACTAGGCCTGATTTAGCTTACTCAATTAGCATACTCAGTCAGTATTTCACAGCACCTAGGATGTCACATTGGATTGCATGTCTTCGTGTGTTGTGTTATTTGCCATATACTTTTTCTTATGGCTTGACATATGGTTTTGGTTTATATTTGCAGGGGTACACTGATTCTGATTGGGCAGGAGATCCTAACACCCGGCGTTCCCATGGTGGCTACCTCTTTACCTTGGGCACGGCTCTCATTTCTTGGTCTAGCCGTAAGCAAGAGACGGTGGCAGCTTCCATGGCAGAGGCTGAGTAGCGTGCTCTCTTCAATGGCACCACCGAGGCCACCTATCTAAGGAGTTTACTGGCGGCGCTTCATTTTCCATGTGACTCTCCCACAGTTGTCTACTGCAACAACCAGAGTGCCATTGCCCTTGCAGACAATCCGATCCTCACACCACGGACACGGCATGTGGGAGTCCACTTCTACTTTTTCAGAGAGCAGGTTAAGCTAGGCACTATTCGCTTAGAGTTTGTGCCTTCATCAAATAATTTTGCAGAAATCTTGACCAAAGCGGTTAATCGGCCGGTTCTTCAGTACCTACTACCCAGGATCAGCTTGGATACACCCTCCCCTACTTCTTCAGCTTGACGAGGAGAGGATGCTTCCCTCTTGCTTTCCCTTCTAGTTTGAGAGGGGGCAACTTCTACTCTTGATCGTGACAATGATGATGATTACAGTTTTTAGACATTACATTCACTTATTCTTTTGTATTGTATTATGGGCATTTGTAGCTTCATCCGCACTCCCAAGATAACCTAATTATAAAAGGGCACTTGGACAAGTAAACAATTCCCCTACGAGGGCACTGTCCCAATGGCACCGTTGCATAGCATTTTGCATGAGCATGACCTCTTGCATCTCCCTTTGCATTACCCCATGCATTGGCATTCTGTTCATATAAACATGCATCTGTGCACATTTATCCCTTTTTGGTCTTTTGAAGTGGTCGACTCTAGGATCCACCATATTCGTAGCATAACACATGGCAATTCTCTTAACGGCAATTTTCCTACCCTAGCTTGCTTGCTTGTTTTACTTGACTTGCTAAGCCCACCATCCTCTTTTTTGCCTTTCCACATATTCACCACATGATTGGCACATACACACACTTTTCTCATCCTTAGGCACGTATTCCTATAAATTGGCAGCTAGCCCTCCGCTCTTCTCTCAATCTCATTTTTGCAAGTTTCAAGTGTTATCAACTTGCTGCCCACACCCCGTTCATGGAGGACATCTTAGCCCTTGCTGTCCATCATTGTTCCCTACAATCCGGTACCTGTTTTCAACCCTCCACACGCTAATTGCTGTTGTTTCTGCCTGGCGAGCGACTGACTGTTGATCATCTGCACTGCTGTTATATAGTCTGCCACGTCAGTAAACTACTGCGTTTGTAGGCCCCAGTTGCCGCCCTGACAGTTTTCTCTCTCCTACTGCAATCGCTGCAATTTTTCTCTCCCCTGCAGGCTGTCCTGCCTACGTTTTTAGTCTTTCTCTCTCTTGTAGGCTGTCCTGCCTACGTTTTTAGTCATTCTCTCACCTGCTGCCTGCGGTTTTAGTCTTTCTCTCTCCTCACTGTTGTCTGTATCAGACCCAGCTTCTCACTGCTGCGTTTACTGGTGTTCGACATCCAAAGGCTGCCTTGCTGCGACTCGGGATCCGTTCGGAGTACGACACACTCTCTTGCTCATTACCCCTGCCCTGATCCTTAAGATACACGAGTTCGAGGTTCACTATTCATTCACTGCATAGTGTGTTTGCTGCATGAAAATCATATTATTAGTAGTCATATCATTTCATTTATTAGCTATGTTCATTGTCTCTGAGTTACCCTAACAGTGTTCTTTTATCAGTCTGTGCTTTGTCGTATGGTTTCAGTTTATGCTTCTATGTTAGGGTATTTTCTTTACAATTGGGTACAGCCCATTTAAGATTTCTTCAATTGTTTCGTGTCTTGTCTTAAGGTATTATTCATTCATTCATCTTTAGTGTTCATTGTCTATGAGTTACCCTATTCCTAACCCGGCTGAGTTCTTTTATCAATCTATGCTTTGTCATACGATTGGATTTGTTATGTGTAGACGAGTTTTTTTTTACACCTCCAGATTCTTCTACCGATGATACACTTGAATGGAATGACTACTCTACTTGGAATGCTATTAGGAAGGCCTAGATTGTGCAAAAGCAGTTGCACTATATCATCTCTAGCTCAACTGTGAATCCTCAATGATTATCTCCATTTTCATTTGGTTGGGACAAGAATAACTTTGAGGATACTCCTTGATTGGACTTTGATGATGTCACCACATATTTGTCCCTTCTACATCTCCCAAAAATTTCTACCGATGGTCATTTCCTATGAGACTTCTTAATAAGTATGGGCAAAGCTTCACCCGATGTACAAGGCTCCATCACTTACGCAAGCTATGTATCACAAGTTCAAGAACTTTGAATTAATGCTCTTTGGACACTTAAATTCTGACACTTAGGTTGTTCACATGTGAGGTACAAATGTAAGATTAAGTTAAATGTGTGTCACAATAACAGATAATCCTAGCTTTGGTAGTGGTGGTGACATTGGCAAAAGTTATTGTGGACAGGTGCCAACCAAGATCTTGGTCAACAACATTGAATATCCCCTTGGAAATGGATTCTGATGTCATGGGGATTATAGATCTAAATAATATAATGTCCTAGACTAAGGTTTGTGGAAGTTTTCAATACTTTCACGTTCAAAGAGGTTCGTAGTTTAAAATTGGGGTTGGGCATGGCCGAGGTTTGGGCCCACACGTGTATTTTCCAGTTTCAATTGATTAGTCTTGGCGGGAAATTTTCTAGAGGCTGAGATTGCATGGGAAAGTTTGTCACTTCATAATTGGCTAAGTTTGGATGCCATGCAAGGCCATGTAAAGTTGTTTGAGGCATATCTAAGAAGGGAGATCTCAATTTTGGAAAGAAATACAGCTATTGTAGCACAACGAGAACAAGATGACTTGACGTGGAGAGGACTCTAGAGCCATTCAGACCTAAGCTCCTATGTAAGGATAGCACACAACAGTAGTAGGTAGGTCAAGGACAAGCGACAACTCCAAGATGCCATGCAACAACTAGTGACATCATTTATTGATGCATTTGATGCATTTGAATAGTTTTGGGATGCCAAGTTGGGTTAACATGTTTCTATGTAAGAATTGATCTTGATCGCTATTTGATAGCTTAATTGTAGCAATTTCTCTCTTTCTTCATCTCTCTTATCTATGCTTGATGCATATGCCATGTGATGAAGGAAATTGGAGAGTTGAGCCTCAAATTCGAACCTGATTGTGTTGCAAATTGCTAATTTGATATTCTCGCTATGTAGTCAACAAGCTTTAGGATTTGCATGGCAACAATTAGAATCCATGCATGAGTGCCTCTCTAATTGACAAAGGTTTTTGATGCAAATTTAGTTAGTGGACAATAGAATGGATAAGATTATGGGTCTACAGGTGGGTTAATTTGCATGCAACAGCAAGGGGCGATTAAGGTTATATGTGCATTGGATCAAGGGGCAAATTAAATTAGTGATGGCTACTTATAAAGAACAAATTGTTATTCCAAATATTGATGGGAGAGTGGCTCAATCTATAGAGAAAGAATAGATCCTTAGAGAGCAATCCCTCTCAGATTTCAAGCTTCTTGGGGATTTGAGTCAATTATAAGTTGTACCACAAGTATTTGGATAAAATGCATACAGAAATACCACAAGGGACACCAACATTTCGTGACCAATTGGGTATTGGCTCGTCTCAATTTCATAGAGCAATCTAGCCCAAAGTGGTAAAGTGTTAAATTTTTAGTTTATCATTTATTATATGAATCTATTGCTTGCTGTAAATTGTTGTAAATCAATGCATTTTAGGTTTCCACTGCCCTTCTGTAAAAAGGAAGGCTACTTTCAAGGTTGCATCGCCAAGATACATCGACTCTTTGGAGTAGGTGGACCCAAGGCACTTGATTGCAAGTCAAGATTGCAAGCAATTTGATGAAATCAGCAAACATGTCTTCTTAAGCAGCAAAGAATTACATAATGATGATGCATCATCAAAATAACTCAAAATAATGCAATGTCTAATCTTAATATAGGCTTTCAGCATGGGTAGCATGCCGTAAATGTTGGTTTTGTTCATGAAGTTGGGACATCAATGCATGTAAATGCTGAAAATCAGGAATTCTGTATTTCATGCTATGGCTAGTCATGGTACTACTTTTTTTGGCATGCATGACACAATGTACTTGGTGCGTAACCAATAATGTATGGATTGCATGGACATGTCACATATCTATCCTCAAATGGTTGGTGAAGTGCAAAATCCCATAAACAGTCACTAGGAATGGTCCTCGGTAAGCAAATAGGAATATTTGGCAATGTATCTAATGCTCCTAGTATGTTTGGTACACAAGCAATTGCAATTGGTCAACTAGATGCAATATTTAATGCTGGTCAAGCTAGAACTATAGCAAATGTAGCATTTTTGCAGCAATCTAAAAGTATAGAGGGTCTATGTGATCCAAAGGGGAAAAAGGCCTAGAATCCAGTGCGGGTTTTGTTGCAAGTGAAGCTAAAGGTAAAGTTTCCATATTCTACTTGGACAAATTTCAAGATTGTTTCACCTATGGATGGATGCAAATAAATGGAGGAGGGTAACCTAGTGGATCATCCTCAATGTTGTACTTTACCTCAATGTGTTTTAGCTAGAGCCAACTTTAGATGGGACTTATTCACACTTTGCAGAGCAAGACATCCTAGAGTATTGCCTAATGCTCAAGGGAAAGGTAACACATTACACCTCCACTTTTCCTAGTACCAGATGGCTAGTGCATATAGTGGATCTCGTGTGCACTTTGTTTGCATCCACGGTATTGTAGGTTAACACTATTTCTACCATTAGGATCGTTATTCATTAGCATACTAGTTTGTTCCATGTACTTTTAGATGTGATGCACATTTACAAGATATGTATGGGACACATGGATGGTATGCGATGTATGTTTGTGGGTGATGGAAGAGAAGTACATTTGCATGAGTTACATGTGATGTGCAAGTGATGCACATTTGAATAGGTTACTCGAGATGTATATGACGTAGGTGATCCATGCAATACATCTTTGCTATGAGGCATTGTTTATGCTCAGTTTATATATTACTTTGCCTTGGCAGTCAGAACAATGTTGGTTTTGGGTAATGGATTCATCCCTAATCATTTTGACAATAGTTATGGTTCATGTGTATGAACTATAGCTTAGCCTTGCTAGCTGGAAATTCAGAATGTTGTGGACATCAGTTGAGTCAACCAATAGGTGCACATATTGTTTGATTATAATGTTGCATGCTTTGCCAATGGTTAGACATGCTTCTGTCACACTACAATGCAATTCTAGGACAGATCTTAGTCAAGAACACAGAATATCCCCTTGAAATGACTTTGCCATTTGGGTGTCGTGGGAGTTAGAGATTTAAGTGATCTGATATCTTAGACTAAGGTTTGCAAAAAGTTTCAACACTTTCACATTCAAAGAGGTTAGCAACTAATTGGGGCAGGGCATGTCCAAAGTTTGGGCCTACACACGTACTTTATAATTTTAGTTGATTACACTTGAAACGTTGGAACTATCCTACACAAGAAGACCAAAAAGAGGTAAGGCAGGATAGAGCACTCCTTATCCTCTTTAAGCCAACATCAGTAGCACCACCTTTTCATCCACCTCCAAAGCTACAAGGCCATGGATATACTATTCTGTTTTTCCCCAAGGAAAGAACATTCATATTATCAATACATCAGAGGAATTCCTGGTAAGGCCAAATCAAAGTACAAGGAGCTTTATAGAAAGTAGCTAAGTACATCACAACCATGTGAACATAGGTATCCACCCAAGTAATGCACCTGGCAAGACTTGAACACACAACCTCATAGTAAGAGCCAAAGCCTTAACCACTAGGCCATGACTTTTGGGACACCCACCTTCTTCCCTCACACATCTAAGTGTTCCAAATGCACCCATTCAAGGCCCTTGGCAGTGCGAATATCCTTGCCAGGTGGGCAGCAAATTACACTATTGACCAAAGATGAATGAGATGTCACATGGAGCCCCAAACCAGTAAACCACTGTCACGTACATGAGACATTTTGTAGTTGATGTTAATGTATGGTATACATTTGTATGCTCATACAAAATGCTAAAGTAATACCTTAATCCCTTATCGTCCACACTTGAGGATTTACATTTGCCAAGGAAGCAGAAAAGAATATTTACGTGTTAGTCCCCTGAGTGCACACAACAAAAGAGGAAATGCTTATAAATAATAATGTCAATATGCTAAAGATCAAACAATGTACAGAAACAATAATAACATCAACACATTAAGCATCAAATGATGTACAAAATTTCAAAAACATGTATAATCAAAGCTGGAGTCTCCTCATTCAAGTCTTAAGTTCAACATACTGCAACAATCAAGTTCCTGCAACCATGGCTCGAATTTTGTGGGGCAATCCTTTCAATAGGCTTAAAATTCAACCTGCCTCCATCCTAGACTACCACACCCGTCACAATCAATAGAAGGAAGCAAACTAAAACACCTGAAATCTGCAAAAACAAGATTGTTTTCTGAATGGAGAGTGATCAACAACGGTCACTCTGCTGTAAACAGCTGCAAACTGCGGGTGGAAGGCTGAAAATAGGTGCCAGATTGTAGATGACAGTAAAGGACAGCTGAGACTGCAATGTCCTCTGCGAAAGGGGTGTGGGCAGCAAACTGAAAACACTTGAAACCTACAAAAACGAGATTTTGATGCAGCTGAAGAAGAAGAGAAGTGGATGCCGAACCCGCAACCGGTCTTTGCCGTCACTGGAGTAGAGGATCTTTGCCATTGTTTGAGCAGATCCAACTCCAATACCATGTCAGAAGATGACATACTAGCGAGACGATAGGGTTTGCAGGAACACGAAGTGAACTTGGCAAACACTGAGAAGAGAAGAGAAGAGAGAAGAAACTCTAATGAATGGAATGATGAAGATCTAAATCATGGAGTGAATGTGATACAAGGGAACAAGGGTGCCATAGCACAAGGAAGATGATGAAGATAGCCACGAACCACGAACCGCAATGTCCTCTTGAAGGGGTGTGAGGGTAGTGGAGAGGCCGGAGAGAAGAGGTGACAGACTAAATAAATCAACCATGAGGAATGAATGAGAGAGTGGCCTATAAATAGGCACAGTCAGTTTAGATGGAGCCCCTTTTTGGGGCTGCAAACTCTAAACGCAAAACGCAAAAACGCAAAATCGCAAACTGCAGGTGAAGGGTGAAGGGTCTCTCAACAGATACTTAATTTGGCTGCTCAAATTTGCCACCCTTCAAGATTTTTGCTCGGAGTATATATGTACTCTCCTTATACTCCAGATTGGATATCCAATCAAGAGAGCCATCAAATAAGAGCATAAAAAGCTTCAATTTCTTTACTAATCCTGATATTGAAAAGCTCAGCATATTGATCATAAAATTGTACGACTTCTTTAGCAAAATTTGGATCAGCTTGCACAACCTTTGAATCTTCATTTGCAAACATCTTACTATAAATTTGATCTCCAATAGGCAAGGCAATACCTTTAATGCAACCAAGTTGAACCTTTTGCCTTCACATTAGCTACAAAGGGTCAATAATTAAGGCAAAGAGGAGGAGGCAAGTGGGCATCCCTACCAAATGGAGTGTCTCGAATCAAAGCCTTCAATGTACAAAGAGACAACCTTTTTTTTGGTTGTGTGCATGCGTTTTGGTTGGTTGCTACAGCTTCATTGGCAGCATTCAAAGAAAAAAGAAAAGGCACCTAAGATGCAAATGGGTGGTTGGAAGGATGCATGCCACCAAAGCAAAGATAGGTGCTATGAAGGAAGCCAAATCAAAGTATAAGTATCATGCTAGAGCTTCCTTTTGGACACAAGTAGGGGATAGGGTGAGCAAGGATTTCTTCAACTACAGGCACTAAACATTCTAGACTCTTATAGACTCAGGAGAGAAAATGAATCGTTAGCCTAGGGGCCTCAATAGGTTGAGAAAGTGGCCATAGATTGTTACACTACCATGCTGGGTTCCACAACTAGACCTCCAAGTTATGAGAGAGACAAAGAGATTTTTTGGCAGAATACCAAAAGCATGGCCACTTAAAGTATGAGTAGACATTTGATGCGCCCCTTCTCAAAGGAGGAGCTTGTTGATGCTCTAGTAGCCTTGCCATCATGCAAGCGACTAGGGGATGACAGATTTGGTAGGGCCTTCTTTTTGCACTACTTGGATTTGGTCAACATAGGACTTCTTACGAACTTCCGAGAGATTATGCAACTAAGAGATATGCTAGAGAGCTTGTATGAAGGATCGATTCACCTCATCCTGAAAGGCAATGGAGACAAATTGGAGATCAATCATTGAACACCGATTTCTTTGTTTGGGATTGTGTAAGATCCTTAATAAAACAACCAATCTTAGATTCTTTCATCTCATGCCAAATACCATTCACCCTACTCATAGGAATCCATAGCTCTTGTGTGCTCTAAGAGATGGGACCTTATTGCATTACTTCTCAACTTTGAGAAAGCTTATAACTGATTTTATTGGGAGTTCCTAGAAAGCAGCGTGCTGAGGATGGATTTCCTGTTGCAATGGGTCAAAGGAGTAGTAGCTCTTTATTCCTCAGCTCATATCCAAGTTCTTGTTGGTTGTTCCAAATGTGACAGATTCAGCATTCAAAGATCAGTAAGACCGGGTTGCTCCCTTGAACCTTTACTTTTCATATATGTAGCAGAGGCCATGACTCTTTTTCGAGGGAAGGTCTCTATGGCATTGGGTTGCCCATTCAACAGTTTGAGGAGCTTTTACATATTGAGTTTGCAAATGACACAACTGTCTACTTGGATGGAGATATGGAGAACTTTAGGGTTTTATGGCTGCAATTGAGATTTTTGTAGAGCCTCAAGAGCTCCTATCACTTCCAGGACTGCTGCATTTTCTTTTAGGCTGATGAGTGCCACTTGTAACACCATCCAGCCATCCTTCTCTTCTACCAATCATCAACATTGGTGGTTGCATTGCTGTGTTGGCCTGCTCATCATCACTGGATCTCTTTTGCTACTCTCTGGCATCGCCTCAGCCTCAAGGTCCCTCTCCACGTCAAGTACTACTGCACTTTGGGTCTCCCACTGCATGCATGGAAAGAGGGGTAAAGGGTGCCACCCAAGTTCTGTGCATATCTCTAACTCTCTAACATAGGTCCTGGCATCTCCTCAGCCTCGAGGTCCCTCTCCACATCAAGGGTGCCACCCAAGTTCTGTACATATCTCTAACTCTCTGTATAAAAAGTGATGAACTGAAAGAGAGCCTCTAGCTTCATGGGTGGCACAGCAAACTCTGCTCTAAGAATCTCATGTGGAGGGTTTGCTGCATATCATCCATAACATCAAAATAATGTGGAGCCTCTCTATTTGTGTCCAAACTGATGTGGCTAGGCCTAGGGCCCAGACCGCTGCTGAGAACATAAGAGCTGGAGTGACCAGGGTATCAAATAGCCACTGCCTGGTATGAGAACTAATGACCTTTACTAAGATTGACTATTTCAATATTTAAAGAACATTCTTTCCTGCAGTAACTACTTCAATATTTAAAGAACCTTCTTTCCTGCAGTAATGTCTTAACTCTGCCCCTGCTAGGAGCTCTACATTTACATAAGGCTGTGATAGAGGGCAACTCAGAAACAGATTCCAGTGTCTCAAAACAGCAACCTGGTATTGTGGCTTTTTGCTGAGATTCATTGGGTATTTGGCCATTTGATGCTTGGGCTATGTCAGTAAGTTTTCATACTACAATTAAAGAATGCACTGCTCCATACAGACCATGATTTCATGGTGGAAATGCAAATCTGCATGTCTGAATTTTGAGTTCATTGAGGCCTCCTTCCTACTCTCAGTTTACCCCATAAATTGATTCCAATGATCACAATAGCCTGCCCCATGGAAATTTCTGCTTAAACATCCACTCCATGGCCTACAGGTATGCAGAATATTCCGATGTTGGACACTTTCATTGTTTCAATACAGGGCGTATCGATGTTTCCACAAGCAGCTTTAATGTTTTCCACAGAAATCAAATAATCATAGTGCCAAAAAGACAAGAAAATGTTCAAATTAGGGGGAAACAGTAAGGGACATTGCAATTGTGCGTTCAGAAGAGAAATTATGAAAGAAATTCTAGAAATTCTTACCATAGCAGCAGTGATGAGCCAAGCGTTCAGCACGGGACAAGCAGAGAAGAAGCGCAATCTCGCGAGATGTCAGCCAATCGAAGCCCAGAGAAAGCAGCGAGGGAAAGGGAGAGGGAGGGGAAGCTCTGAGCTTCCCAAAGGCTTGTTCTTGACAGCAATGCCACGCTGGCGAGTCCCTCTAACTAAATTTTGAATTCCCACTATCAACAGCAAGGATTGGGCTAAGGGACGTTTCACACTTGTTTGGGGGGAGGGGGGATTAGGTTCACTCGCAAAGATCAAAGGACGAAATTTTAAAAGATTACTTTTACACACTTTTTACATACAAAAGGGTATTATATAAAGGTATTATTTGTAAATTGAATAGAAAAGATGTGTATTTTATTTCAAAGAATTTTACAACTAATAGATTTTTAAAATAGACCTTGAACACATGTGATATTAAGGGGTTTACATGTGTTGAACCCCTTGAGTGTCCAAACAAGCGAAACATCCAAAGGTAAATATCCCATGCGTCAAGCATAAAATAAAAGAAAAAGTTGTCCACATAAGTAAAATTTGGGCAACCCGCGACACTTACTCAAACCTTACAACTTTTAGAAACTATATTTATCAAAGTTTGAACCAATGACGAGTACATCGATACTCTATTTGATTTCCAATGAACTAATCATACCAAGACACTTGTAAAGGGCATGACATTCTTAATAAAGAATGTCAATCAAGGAAACACCGACCACTACTTTTCAGAAAAGTATTCATGTTTTGATTGGTATGAATCCAAGCTAAGGTTGTGCCCTGTTATATATTATGCAGGGAGAAAAATAACAAAATAGAGAAAAAAGTTATGTGGGTACATAATGAATGGTATCATTATTCTTTATTATATTCACTTATATATAACTATAGATTGTGTACATATATAAGGGGTGCCTACTTAGTTATTCGCCATTGGCCTTTCCCAAACAATTTTCCACTTAAAATCCAATGTGTATTTCTAGGAGTACAAGAAGAAAGTGAAGATACTATCCAATGTCTTTTAGCACTCTAGAGTATGCAAAGTGCTCCAAAAGATAAACTCTTTGTGATAAGATTTACAAGCTTATCATCTTGACAAGCTCAATGCGCTTGTTCTCAAGCATCTTCCTTATGAAGTGGTACTTTACCTCAATGTGTTTTATCTTTGTTTGAAATGCAAGGTTCCATGCCAAACTAAATAGCACATTGACTATCAGAGTGCAATGTAGGTCTCTCTCGTGCAATGCCCAAGTCTCCCACTAGACTCGTGATTTATAACCCTTTGAAAATAAGAAGTAAAAGCAAGATGTGAGCAAAGGAAAATAAAACAAGTAGAAAATCCAAGCAAAAGCTCAACTATAGATGAAGAACATTTTAAAATCATTGAATGAAAAAGAATGTGAATTACAATATAATTTAAGACCTTTTTGTGTAAGAGAATTGAATATCAAAGCCTTACAAGTAAGAGCAAGCATTCCCATTAGATTAAATGTTCAACGGGATAATATGAAAATTCAAGTGAGAACTCATAAAAGAAAGAAAGACCCAAAGATATTAACAAAACATTAATATTTAGCTCAAAGTAACTACGTGTTTCCATGTAAATCTTTACAAGATAATACATAGTCAATGATTTTGGCTCATTTAGAGGACTGATATACCTATATCTTATCTTTTTAGCAAAACCAACAACAACAACGAGGAATATTGATAGTCAAGTCTTGGGTGGAACAAGGGTTCCCAAAGGCCCCAAGAGGCCTCTTGAGACCCTCATGGCTAGTCTCCTCAAAGGGAAAATAGTAGCAAAAGGCTATTGGAAAAGATATGGACATGAATTTCATCATGTTGCTTGTAATAACAATATTGACAAAGTAGCTATCAAGCATGCAAGGATGTTTTTATTAATTATCAGCATCGTCATACATACTCAAGTTGCAAGAGGTAAGAAGATGATCAAGGCTCCTAATTCTTACTTAGTAGAACAACATGGTATATGAGCAGCATAACATATATTGGGACCATTGGTGGCTATTTCTTGGAGCCTCTCAAGCATTATGGTGTATCCATAAAAGAGCATTTGTTGCATATTTTAAAACTATCTAAAATATGAGTGGACAACAGCTCAAATTGTCTCTAATGGCTATCCTATACTGGTAGTGACTAAGAACACTCTTGATGTAGCACTGAAGTATGTATTTGCACCTACCAATGCTTGGTTAGTTTTTATGAATTGTTTTCTTTTTGCCTCATAATTTGCCTCTGGCAATGCAAGCTCCTTGAGGCGGGCCTCCTCTTTGAGTATGGTAGAATTATAGTCATCCTACATAAAAAATCAGTACACTATTCTTAGTTATGGTTAAATTCAAGATACCACAATTTGTTATGCTAAAAACTAAAATACTATACCAATTTTTTTACCTTCCACACCAAAAGAGATATTAGCAAACATGGGTTCTTGAACCATGGATCATTGCCATGGTTACTTTTGCCTTCATTTTCATACTCTATTTCAACCCATTGTCTTTGAGAAGGGCTCATCCTTTCCAAAATGCTTTGTTTATCGGCGATGCCAAACTTTTGGAACATGAAAACTTCATGGCCTAGGTTAGGTTTGACATGTGCTCTTGTTATACTACAACATTGAAAATTGCCTTTAAATTTTAAGATTCAAACATAAATAAAACCTATTCACATTCACATAACTAATAAATGAAACCTATTAGCACTCACACGTAAATGAAACCTATCGATATTAAAAAAATCTCTTAAAATTCACACATAAATTATCTTTATATTTTGAGATTCACACATAAATAAAAACTATTAGCATTCACACATAATTGATAATCTATTCACCCATTTGAAAAAGCTAATAGTGATAAGTATACTTACGCATTTGATGTATCCAATACTAACAATAGTTCTTCTTCTTTTTTCTTCTCTAGCTTGAATGAATTGACATAGGACTCTAACACGTCGTGATATATATTCACTATAAATTACATACATCAAATAATAAAATAAATAATTAGTCAAAGAATAAAGTATCATCACAATAAACAAGAGAAAGCAAGACAATGCATAGTTACCTTCCTTTATCCTCTTCATCCATATCTTCAACCTATGATTATTGTCCCATACCAAAAACTTGCACCCTCTTAAATCAACCCACTCATAAGTCAATTCATCTTCAAACCTTTGGTTAACTTCTCTCCAAAGGGGGCCCCACTCTTCCAATTTTTGGGGAGATACATCCATTAGCTCATCAGTGGGCCTTCTCAAAGAAACCAAAAATTTGCCCATTGTTTCCATATATGAAGCATTATCAAAAGATGAAATCAACCATGTAGCAGAACTAGATACAAGCCTTATAGCCTCATAGGGCACAAGCCTACACAAAGGGATAGGAGGAGGAAAAGTAGACCTCCTTACAAAAAACAAGGTCAACACATCTAACATAAGCCCAAACTCGACATTCTCTCCAATGTGTCTATCATGCTCACTCACCTCTTTCTTTTCTTCATTAGCAACATCCTCATTCACCTCTTCATTTTCCTCATGTATATTTTGCAAATCTAAAGACCTTCCCTGTGTTGTTTCACCACACTCCATGGTGGTAGTGTGGGTGCTCATAGGATAAGCATGAATGTCATTGCTTGCTTCATCCTTGCTATCCTCAAGCGCTTTATCATCAATGAAAGTACATTTTTTCTTTGGTTTTCCACCCTTGTTATTTGGAGATTTAGAGAATGCACAGGAGGATGCTTATTGATCGATACTTACTAGTCTATTGTATAGAGGATCTTAACCTTGTAATTGGAGTATCTACAAAAAGAATTTGAAAATAGAATATACCATTTTATATGGAGCATTAAAAGAGTAGCTTAACCATTAAGAATAGAATATGAAAATTTAAAAGAGTGATTGAATGACATACCTGGACGGCCCCTTTTGCTTTGACCTCTCCTACCACCACCATGTTGACCTCTAGCCATGCTCAAAAGCACTAAAACAAACCATAAATCATTTTAACAATGAAGAAAAGCTAACTAAATCACATGTTTTATTAATTAATCTCCACCAAAATATGACCTTTTAACGTAGACAACACAATTTAATAACATTTATTATTTGGTTTTAATAAATGTATTAAATTTTGTTAATCATTTGAACCTCCTTATAATATTTTCATCCCCGCACCCCCAAATAGGGGATACTCCCAACCCCTTGTTAGCCAAAAATTGTATGTAAATTGGCTATAGGAGAGGTTTAAGGGGCGGTTTAGGGAGGAGGGGCTGAGAGGGGAAGTGGTTTAAGGAGGAGGGACTACCACGTAGATATGTGATGGTGATAGATGGCCATTCTTAAACCCTCAAAAGCTATTGCTTAGATATGTAGATGACCTCAGGATCATACAACCTCAAAAATGCTTCTTAGGCAACGTGACAGATAGAGAACGCCGCCTGCAACCATGCTGTGGCCTTACATCTTCACAAGGCCTCCAACATAGAGGTCTCAAAACAACTATGCCTCCTTTCGCCTTTACTTCTACATGACAGCACTGGCTTGGTTGCCCCCTCTACCTACTACGGCCACCAGGGCCTCAAACCAACAACTCCCCGAACCACAACAACTCCCCGAACCACACCAACAATACCATGTGGACAGACATCTAGGGGGTGCTGAGGGTTCCCTCTTCCCGCCTTCTCCCTCTCCTCCTCCTCCCTCCAAAGGGGATCGCACCCAACCCCCAATAGTTGTTTGCGTTGACACAGATAGCCCCGGGTGTCCCAAAGGTCTCCTCCCCTCCCATTTTTTCAGTTTACCGTCTCCTTCTCTACCTTCCCTTTCCTTCTCTCCCCCCCCATTTTTGTCCTCTCATTGTCTACCTCCTCTTCCATTTTTTTCAACCATGAAGGAAAAATGAAACTTGAAATATGGATTTTCAGCCATGGGGATGAAGTGTGGAGCTTATTCCATGAGTTTGATGGAGAATGTTGGTATTCTTTGAGCTTGTTTTAGGGGCTTCCCTCCTTCTTGCTTCTTCTTTGTGCCCTCCAACTTGCAATGGGAGAGAAGAAGAGAGAAATAAAAGAGAAAAGAAAGAAGAAGAAAAAGGAGGAGGAGGAGGAGGAAGTGTTTGAACATAGGACAAAAAAGAATATATCTTTGAAATTATTACACACAACTTGGCAAGAGGTAAGTGCATATTGAACATCCATCACGAGAGAATGTTTCTCTAGAACACTGAAAATTTATTTACTAAAATAGGTAAATGATGACAACACCTGGCATATGACAAAATAAAACGTGCTAATAAAAATTTGTGCTAATCATGACCTCAAAATTTTTTTATAAATACTTGCTAGATTTATTTTTAAGAAGACATGGATTTTATAAAAAATTTATTGAACCAACTCTTGTGATTTTTCAATATGAAGAATTTTTTTTAATGATTTGGCTCATTAATGAACTAATTCGCAACTTCAACCGTCACTAAGAACTTGTCCATGGAGTAATAGCTCATTTAATATATATTTGGTGGGGAGTAACAGACTATTATTTCTACGCTCAAAGAAATTGATAAACAATAGACATGCTATTAGATATAATATTTCGCCTTCGTAGCTCCATTGTTTGTTGAGTTTCAAACAGGCTTTTGCGAGAGACGATGGTAGAAGTTACTCTTCAATGGTTAATCAGCTCCCAATCACTGGAACGTATTGTGCCCATAAGGGATGGAAAGATTCTTGTGAGCTCTTATTTTCTTCAATCACTTCTACCCCTGACCGGAAGCTGGGACATTTGCATGCTATTTTTCAACTTGACGCTTACAATGAAGAGATTGCGGCTCATGGCCAACCAAATATCAATGGTGCATTGCAATTTTTGCTCGATTCTTCTCTTTCATGTCAATATCAAATAGTACATTGTGATGCCACTTTCACAATGGACTAAGGTGAAGGACTATACATTGTAGAAAATGGCAAACAAGCTCATTCACTTTCAAGACCTGTGGTAGACATTTCATTCGATTCCTTCGTAGAGACGTCATCTCAAACTTCTTTGCCACTTATAACAAATGCTTTTTGTGCACCCGTATCAACTCCAGCTATTGACTTAGAGTTGGATGATGGACTTGATAGTTCTCATTTGTTTCCACCAATAAAGAAAGAGATTTTACCTTGAATTGCTAACAACCCAAGAGGAAATAAGTTGAAGGCTTTATTGCAGATGAGTGAAGGCTGTTTTTTTGTTAGTGAGATTCCAAGAGAGTACAATGGTTTTGTTGCTTTCGTTCTTCTACCTACATATGGCACATCTTCAAACATGGATGGGATGCATTAACAATATGATGGTCATGTTTGGACAAGATCCCATCCAACTAATATCTTTCGTGATGCTACTTCAAGAATTAGCCATTGCCTTGGAGATTTGCATTGTCACCGAGTAAATTGTCCTCACTATGAGAGCAACAATCAACATAATAAAATGTATTTTCATGGTTACCTTAACATCACAGTGAGCAAGGGGCTACTTGCAAGTGAAGAAAAATATTTAATCACTTGTCACTCTTGTAGTAAAGTTGTCACTTGTTATGCAACTTGTAATTGCAAAGTTTATTACATTTTGCCAAAGGACACAAGTATGGAGAGATTGATGTTTCATGTAGGCACTCACACATACAATGTGCAACTAGGGACTTCAATGGCTGCAATAAAAAAATAGTTCACTCAATTTTGCAAGTGAATCAACAATGTGGTGCTAGGAAGATTCAAATGATTGTAGCAAAACAAATTATCATTGAATCTTTGACAATTGTTGGTTCAAAGGTGGAGGGAGAACAAGAGCTTACAAAATTTTTGGAGGAGTTGATGCCATTGGTTCAAAATCAAAGGTTATTTTTGGTTATTCAAGTCTGTAAACCATGGTTTGTAGCATTGTTATTGGTTTAACAAACTTCCTTTTATTGAGGTTGTAGGTTCAATAATATCGTGACTTGCTGGAAAAAAAAAAGAAACATGTGTTGTTGGAGATGGCTTTGATAACATTTTGGAGTTGAAAAAAATATGCATGTTTCTTTTTTTCATGGCAGTAGATTTCTAGGGCAAGGAGGAGTGGGTGAAAAAAGTTACATTTTCAAGATGTCTACTAAAGGACTCGGCTCTGGAGTGTAATTGGTAAATCGAATGTGATGCTCATGAAATAGAGACCTTTGCAAGCCTTGGGTTCACTTTTGACTTTACACACAGAATAGATGACTGGGTAACAATGTCTTGTTCTATGTACGCATTCGAGAACCTTACTTATTATCAATTTTCATTGACATATTTTAGTTGCTAATCACTGTATTTTTTATTGCAGCTTGAAGGGGATCATGGTGGTTGCTATTTGTGATACAAAGGAAATGGATACAGAAACACAAATTCTCTTTTTGGAGATGCCTTAATAATGTGATGCTCGAGTGTGGACACCCTCCTGCAAACTTTGCAAGTTTTATGGCGGATGAAGTAGGTACAAATTGGATGGTGATCCACACGTTTTTCAATGGTGGACATGAGAATGTGTTGGAAGGAAGAGAGCCATCATGTTTGTTTCACTTGTAGGAAAGCTTACACTAGCACACAACAAAATACATACCTTAAGCATCACTTGAATTTATGTGACAGGTGGCGCCTTTCAAAATCCATTGAACAAGGCAAGAGGAATGACACATCTATACAAAATTGGTGGTAGCAAGTATTGGCTCGCTTGGTTGCCCTTGTCGTTTGGCTCCTAGCAAGATCACTACCCTATCGCCTTTCTTAAACTTAGTAAATCGCTTTGGCATGTCTTGCGGTTTTCTTTGCTCTTCACCCTACATATCCCTAGGCTGCTTGTGTCGCTCTTCCTTCAACCTTCAATGCCTTAGGTGGACTTGCAGGTCCCCTTTAGTGCATCTGGTCTTAGGTGGTTGTGACACCTTAGGATCACTGTTTGAACTTACCTTCGACTCAGAATCAAACTCTTCGTCTTCTCACTAGAAGAGGGAGTCTCACCTGGTGGTCATAGTTCGAACGGTGACTTTGTCCCAAGCACTAGCGAAGCGCTTGGATGGGCAAGGCTTGCTTGTTCGTAGTCTATTGCCCCTATGTGCTCCAGCCAGGTTTGATTGCAATCCATGCGCATGACTCCTCTCTCGATTCTAAAGGCACTCTTCCTACGTGGTTTGGAGTCAGCTCGAATTTGCTCTATCACCCTTCCCTCAGTGTCGTATTCTAACGTATCCATCTCTCCTTCGCTTCCATCACTGAAGGAATAACAATCCTCGTATTTCTCGCTAGAACCATCCTGCTCCGACTGCTCGTCGTCTCCTAGGCCTTGATAGGGCTTTTCCTTCTCGTCCATGACTAAGGCCCAATTGTACATTAAGTTTAAGTCGTACACTTTGGTCCATTGCCACACCTAGGTTCATCCAAGAGATCTTGGGGAGGTTTGAGGTTAGCGGCTAGATTGCCAGCTAGCTTGTTTGTCAGATTCTCTCTTGTTACTTGGGACATGGAATTTGACAGGGTGGCAGGGTCGTCCGTTTGAGCTTTTGGCCATCATGCAGATTGGCACTGAGGGTGTGTCTCTAGGCTTATCAACTGTCTTAGTAGCTTTCTCGTACTCCTCACTGTCTGAGAATGGAAGATCTATCGTGATGAGCACATGCATCCAATCTCGCTCATCTTTGGGACAGGGGATATATTTGGTCAGTGTCCCATAAGATTTTCTAATCTGCGCATCACCCTTTAGCATGGTGGAGATGGCATCCAGGTCGACTTGTGTGGTCTTCCATGTATCCATCTCTACTCTCACTACCTCTATTTGATTGCCTAAGAAGATTAGATCATTACCCCAGTCTTTTATGACCCGTGCATTGCGCATCCAGGGCCGGTCAAACAGGATGTCATAGTCCACCCCCTTCATGACTATAAAGTCAATCAAGAGTTGGATTCCTGTGATCTTCAATGGTCACAGTTCTTTAACACTCCAAATGACTGCACTTTCATTCCATTGGCTATGGTGACATTGAACCTAGCATTCTCAACAAGTGGGTTACCCCAAGCCTGGAGTACTACATGGCTAAGCACACTGACTCTTGCTCTCGTGTTTACAATTCCCTTTCTTGTTGTGTCTCCTAGAGCTAGGACTAGTAAGACTGCATGCCTTTTGGTGCCTTCCCAAAAAACATTGATGTGTAAGGATTTCAGCATTGAGTGCAGCGTCAAACTCAGTATTTGTGTTTCCACATCATGCTTGTGCAAGTTACTGGCAGTCTATTCTGTCGATCCCTCAATCCACAACTTCAGCTTGTGCCACAGCATCAGATGCTACCTAAGCAGATCTCCTAGGATTAGAGTCACCAAGGTGGTCACTAGCATGATGAGGAGGTCATCAACTGCTTGCCTCTCTCGTAACTCTGTGTTTCTTGGCCAATGGCCCTCATTTGTTTGCTAGCCTGTAGTGTGTAGGCTCTGTTTAAAGGCACCACTTGAGGTATAGCTGCATCCTCGACTTTCGTCGTGGAGGCGAGACTAGTGTGATTACACTTGAGAGATCATTGACCCATCTTCCAATATGGGCTCAACATCCTTTAGGTGCTCCTGGGCTTCTTTTACCCACTTCTTGTCCTTTTCAATGGCCTCGAGTTGGCGTTTTGGGTTGGGGTACTCCCCCTACTCCTTGATCTTTGTACTCCCCTTCTCAGTTGCCTTTAGAGTTTACGTTTTTGTCTCTGTGTCTGTCACCCTTTTTTTGATAGGCAACATTGTGACACTCTCGATCTTTAGCTTGACCTTTGCTTCAGCTTTCTTTCTTCTTCGCATATGACTTTTCTTTCTGATTGAGGCTGCATCTAAGTTGTTGGGCCCTCGCAATGATATGCTAGCTTGCTTTGTCCGTGTGCGGGTCATGATATGCAATGGGATGGGCGTGGCCTCCCCGTCTAGTGCAAAGCAGCATTTGAGTTGACTACAACAAGGAATCAACCCCACACCTTGAGCAACAACAAGGATGGTTCAGGAGGTAGCAGGAGGAATTGAACTGCATCAATGTCTTGATTTTCGAGGGGACAATGTGACTGTAGCAAGAAAACATGGGATATAACATACCCATACTTGATTAAATTTTTGTAGTGATGATATGCAAACCCCTTGATGCATCGAGAAACACCCAATTTATATGCACATGATTGCCTAATTCACAATGTAAATATATTAAAAAAAGGAAAAACTAGTTGTTTGAAAAAAATATATTTAAAAGTGTTAGTAACATTTGTTATCTTAGGCTAGTGATTAAGAAACTAGGTTGCCATGATAGTGATGCCATCCCCTCAAACACGTCTCCCTCCCCTCTTTCGCATAGATGGCAGCCTAAAGGGCTACCATGGACCCCCCTCTTTGACTCCTCCATCGTTGCAACTTCCCCGCGATATACACCTCCACCCCTACCATAAATCCTTGGTCCTGTCCCATCTCGACCAGCTCAAAAAGGTATGTCTCTCTTGTTGATGTACTATGTGCAAACCAACTATCACCCTCCTCCTTTGTACTACCATCCTCTTACTAGACTCCATGTGGATAAACCCACATCCCTCCCATGATTTCATAGTCTGGCCATATGCATAATAATTACCTTCTCCCAAACCCACATGAAAATCACATTATCCTCTCCCCCTAGCCATCACATATGTAAGCATCCTGTCCATAGTATTTTTGTCACACACACACACACACACACACACACACACACACACACACACACACACACACACACACACACACACACACACACAACCAATAACCTCTCTCTGCAAAGAAAGAGAAGACAACAATATGTAGGTCATCGTGTTGGGTGGAGAGAGAGAGAGAGAGAGAGAGAGAGAGAGAGAGAGAGAGAGATTCCATAGAAGAAGAAGGATAAGGCTCCACGCATAAGGGGGGTATCCAAATTTGTGTTTCAGGTAGACTACAACTTCCTAACCTTCTTCTCTCTTATCTATCTTTCATTTCAAACCCATGAGGTATTTCTAAATCCATTATTCCTTTGTAGGAATTAGCTTCATGAATTTGAGGAAAAAGAAAAGATCGTGTCATTTCTGTATCATACATTTTAATAGGTTGCACCGACTAGTTAAAACATGGGAGGCTCATGCCTTTAGAAGCATCAATAACCATCCTAAAGCCTTGAAAATTTCTAGGGAAGGATCGCTACAAGGGGAAGGGACTTAAAGAGACTATGGGAGCTTATAACAAAGAGTTATTACCTTGTTAGGAAAATAGGGTTGTTTAGAGTTGTGTTGAGCTCCCAACTAATAGTGATACTTCAGAGTCTGTGTAGCCCATGACATTAGTATCCTAGCCACCATAAAAAATGCACATATTTAGTCAATACTCTTGAGCTCCCTTCTCGCCATTGAGGGCGTTGAAGAGCCTCCTGCCATGTATCTGGCTTAGAATGCACTATATAATCGACTGTAAACAATGACACAAATGAAGCTTGAGGAGCAAACCAGGCAGATCTTCTAGGTTCCTCCGGAGTAGAATCTGGTGGTAGGATCCCCGAATCCCACATGGTTTGCTGGTTTTGCAAGGTAACACGTCTCGCGGTTGGGACAATCAGACTCATTAGAATCGCTTGGCCCATCGGCTTCTCGAACACAGATGAAAATTGGACCTTGTCAAAATCGGGCCCTTGGCACTCGGACATGCCAAAATCGGATACTCCGAAATCAGACAGCCAAAATCGGACGTCCAAACCTCTAAGGATCGAACACTATCAAATCAGACATTGTCAAATTGGGCAAGAATCCTGACAGGAGAGACTGGAAAATCTAGCATATCTCGAGTGAGGCAAAACACCTCCTGCAAATCGAGGAAGGCTCCGGAAGCCTTACAGACAAAATTGACTCTAGAAATCGTAGTTCGACGACTACTAGACATGACCGCTGATAGTCATGTTAGATTTTAGTCCCTATTAGAGCTGTGACACAGATCCCAGACCCCCATTTGACCCTGATCAAGTTGAACAATGTAGCACAAAGCCTAGAGACAAGAGAGAGTGGCCAATGAGACTGAGCATAAAGCCCTATTTGACTAAGAACTTAGACCAGAGTGCAAAAGCTACACTTATTATCCTGTGTTTGCACTCACATTGTTTTCAACTTTTGAAGTGCACTTGGAAAAGTTGAAAGCCTAATTGCGCACAGTGCATGGAAAAGAGCAATACACATGCACTGAGTAAACTAAAATTGAGGGTTGGCTGTCAATAAAAAGGAACACACTTAGACCTAATTAACAGAACGAATCCGCCAATAGGAGGCGAAGGCCATGCAAACAAGGTAGTGGTAGTCGAGTGGATAGATGAAGCAACTTGATTGAGGAGAGAGAGAGAGAGAGAGAGAGAGAGAGAGAGAGAGAGAGAGAGAGAGAGAGAGAGAGAGAGAGAGAGAGAGAGAGAGAGAGAGAGAGAGAGAGTGTGTGTGTGTGTGTGTGTGTGTGTGTGTGTGTGACTTTGAAAATATTTCAATTTCTCAATTCACTTTTTCACTAAAAATGAAAAGGATGGAGTGATATTGTAGAGAGAAGGGGGGAGGGAGGCATTTGTCAATATTTCAATTATTTAATTAAACTTCTATCAAAAAATTAAAAGAGGGAGTATGGGAGGAATATGTGTGTGTGTGTGTGTGTGTGTGTGTGTGTGTGAACCTTTGTGATGACATTATTTGCACATGCAATATACATGATGACTACTAATAATAATTTACACTCAAATTGTCATGATGATGTTAAAGCTAACTAAGCTAACATCTACATATGCATAGGTATATGTGTGTATAAGATATTATAATAAGAGCTTAATACAAAGTAATGATGAAAACGATAAAATTTCACCCTTCATTACAATGGATGTCTTAGGAGAGAGAGAGAGAGAGAGAGAGAGAGAGAGAGAGAGAGAGAGAGAGAGAGAGAGAGAGAGAGAGAGAGAGAGAGAGAGAGAGAGAGAGAGAGAGAGAGAGAGAGAGAGAGAGAGAGAGAGAGAGAGAGAGAGAGAGAGAGAGAGAGAGAGAGAGAGAGAGAGAGAGAGAGAGAGAGAGAGAGAGCTAATCTCCCCAATTCTAATGTCATTTCATGGTAGCTTCACACAATAGCCAAAAGGGATAGAAAGAAAAAAGAGAACATCTGATAAAGAAGATGTAGTGGAAAGAATCTAGAGCCAATGAGGAGCAAAGGTTGTTTAATTTCTAGTATCCTTGATGGTTTCTCTTTAACACCTTAATTAGCTTCCAAGTCTTCAACAACTTTTCTTGTGTGAGGGTGGTGAGGTTTAACACTTACCATTAATGAACTGCTTTGTAGTTTTTTTGGAAGTAAATGGATTTTCTTAACCAAGAGGCATACATCTTGTTAATATTCTCTAAATCAAACAAGATTCAACAACCTTTTGATTACTTTATCATGCCTCCTATTTGACAAGTTTGCATTTGAAGAAATCAATGATAGATTGTATGCAAAAGGTAAAGTATTGAATGTAAACAACCATCACCTTTTATACTAGAGCCTGACCATTGACAATTTTTCATCAAATGAGACCAAGCATTTACCATTGCACTTCCCCATTCAGGTTGCTTTATTTTCATCTTCTAAGGCTTAACCAACTATCTATCCAGCCAATTTATAATTACTTGCCTCCTTCTAATTAGCTACCTCCTCCCCATATGTAGAAAATAAACTTAATTGAAGCAGCACATTCTAAGATTCATTAATCATCTTCTAGACAATTGAAAACTCTAAGAAAATAAGTTTATGAGACCTAAATCACCCCTTCACTTAGAAGTGGTTATCTAATCTCAATAGTTGAGCATTAATCCTCACATTCCCTATATCAACTTGGTCATAGCTATTCTCACACCATTAGCATGCACTCACACACTCTTGACCTTCTCTCATTTTCTCTACATCATGCACACTATCAGATACACATTCTTTCTCCCTCCAACCCATGGAATTGAATACATCATTTGAATGGAGAGAAGAAGATGCATATACATCAAATCAGAAGTAAGGAAAGTGTTTACAAGCTCATTTGAATGGCAATCCATAATGTATTAATATATAAGATAAAATCCAAATGTTGTACAACCAAGGGTAATAATAACTGAACTTGAATTATGAAAATAGTTTGGATGTATTGAACCTAGCCATAAATATGTAGCCATCTAACTAGCTAGCCTCACATTGATTGTTCCCCTCAACCATTACTACCTTGTCCCTAAGAATAACCCTACCATGGCTTAGCTCTATACTACGCAAGGGGGTTTGGCATGATCCCCATCTCTTTACGCCTCATCCATCTCGTAAAATTTCTACCATTGAAGTCCCTCCTGAGTTTGTTGGTCCTTCTCTACCAAAAACTAATCTTATCCCACAACTTCCATGGATCACATGAAAACCTAAGTAGCATTAAATTCGAAACACAATTAAAAATCATAGTGTTAGGACTATTGAGATCAACTTTAATGAATTAAAATGTATGAGCACTATAAATACTTACAAATACATAAATTTGTAAGTTGGTATCAATTGCATATACATATGCACATTAAGATACACAAAATAAATTTAATAAAAAGGTTAGATACCATCAAAATAGGCAATAAATCCTCTCCTTTCCATCCTCCCAAGATGGGAGGTATGGCATACAAGAAAATAGGTGTTACTCACATGTTCACATGGTCCTTCATGCATTGGTTCATACTTGTGAAATTGAACACAAAAAATGTTATGCTTTAATACCTTATGTTATGGCCACTCCAATTTGTAATATGTCCCCCTCCAAAAATATTCCTACGAGTCCTCACATATTGATGCAGGTCTAGTATTCTCAAAAACACATGAAAATAAACTATATTACAAAATAAGGTGAATTTTTCATGAATATAAGTTAATAATGCAATGATGTATTAGCTTTCCACAAAAAGAAATCACAACAACAACATCAACCAATATTTCCTTTGTTCCTTTCTAAAAAAATGTTAACTTCCAAATTGGTCACCTTTGAAATCTATACTTTAGGGATATGTGAAGGACATAGAACTAAGAACATAGGATATAGGTGAAATGAAATCAAAAGTAAATAAGTACATAGTTGTTATCTATGAATATGGATATGGGGAAGGTCAACATAGTACAAATCAAATAATTGCACTTGCACTAAAAAGTAGAAAAAACACCATTATTGGGAACAAAGAAGGCCACTACCATCCCAAAAAGAACAAAAAACATTATCATCATGTTGCATTAAGAAATTAGCATGATAGATGAAGGCTAGAACAAAAACTGAGAGATTCACAAAGAAGCCTCTTGTACAAGATAGGTGAAAAACTCACATTAGTCTTCAAGGAAAATAGTTACTTGATAGCCTAACACCATGCAAATGGGATTGTAAAATTGATTATGATACCAATGATGAGAAAAAAACAAGACAATAATGATTATAAAATGGGGCAATAAAGGCCTTGGTCTTCATTGAAAGGCTTATGGTATTGGACTCGCTATTCCTTATGGTATTGTGACTTGTAAATGATGTAACATATAGTATGTGTTTTGTACAATTACAACTTTCTTTAGTGATGGAGAAACTTAGCAAGATATATGTGTATTTTAATGTGAAGTCCACATGTACTAAGTGTCATATATTTTGATTAATTTTGTGTTAGGTTTGCACTTATCATCTAGTATGTGGTCACATTCCTTTTGCTTACATGCTCCCATTGTAGGATGAGAGGTGGGGCCTCTAGTTATAAGCTTGATTTTGATCAAGGCCTATGGCTAGTGACTATTATGAGGAGATGGTTCCATGCTTGTGTCTTGATTGCAGAGACTGGTTAATGGCATTGACGTGCTCATCAACCACTTCAGCTCGAGGTTGGTCGATGTCATGATGCATCCGCTTTACAAGGACAAGAAAAACCAAGGGTATGTGATATATTTTTTCATTGTAGAATTTAATATTTTGAAAAGATAGTGTGTTGATAGACATACTCTAGGATTTCCATGTAGTTTTCACATGTTCCACTTATTGGGGGGGGGGGGGGGGTGATATTATGTAGATTAGATGTGAAGCACATGCATAGGAAATGAAAGAAGCATAAACTTAGTATTTATCTCACCTCCACATAATTTCATACTAATAATAGATGTAAAGAGATAAGAGCATGATACAAATTGGGTGCAATATCCACCACATGTTGAGAGGGCTCTCCCAACGATTTATTTTTTCTATAAAAATACCTTATGTCCAAAATAGCCATTTTTACAAAACTAGCAATCAAGCTTTTCTAATTTGTTTGTAAAGAAAATTATTGCACATGTGAGTAGTCATATGGTCAATGAATATGATAGCTTTGGTTCTAAAAGTTTGGTGTAATGAGTTCAAACAAAGAAGGAGGGGTATAAACTAGGTGAGCAATGAAGTTTCCTTAGAAGATCGAAGAAGACTAATGTGGAAGGTGTTATTAATGTTCCAATGAGAGACAAGGTAAAGTTTAAGTTTTACTATTAAATTTCTAGAAATTCTAAAAGGCCTATAGAATCTAGGGGCAAGTTTGGCACTAGAGCTTTTCTCTAGGCATTTCACTTGATGTTTTTCACTTCTCAACCAAATAAAATCATGTCTTTAAATTCCATAGCCTTTTTTATTTGCTTGAGTAGTGTGAGGTTCTTTGGAGTTAATGCTCATGTCCTAAAACTTCCTCTTAGAATAGATAAATGGCCTTGCACAATGAGACCATCAAGTACGAATTATTTCTATGTAGTACTTAGCTAGTAGCATGGAAAGGCAAAGTGTTATAAATAACTTGAGATAAAGAATATTCAAGGGGTTTACTTCATGATGCTAAGCTAAAATTTAAGAAATGAAATAAGTATTATATTGAAAGATATCATAAATAGTGGTAGATTTTGAATTAAAGCTTTTGTATAGACATGTATGTATGCATATTATATGTTAATAAATAAGAGCACATAAACATATGTAAGACAGCAATGAGTAAGGCTTGTTATTATAATGGTTAAACAATTTAAGAAATACTATTATATTATTAAAATGAAATATAAAACATATATTCATTAGTGATTGACTATGAAAGATGGCATGCAATGTATTAATATATCTTTACATTTTTTAAAAAGTTTCTAATCATAATCCAAAAGACAAAATTTGCTCAAATGATGGAACTTAAAGTAAATCCTATCTTTTAGTATAAGAGATACACAATACTGAGTAATCCAAGTTAGCTTTAAAGTTGATAATAATATTATATTTATTTTTCAAATTATATTAATATTTAAGCAAATTTGTACATAATTATAAGCTAAAGTTGTATTGGTAATAATTATTGATGGCTATTTAGTTACAATATATTCTAAGTTGATAAATTTCTTTAGTCAATACATAGAATAAATATATACTTTGTATTTGATGATTTATTTGTCTTGATTCAACTCCTAATATTGCACTCGTTTGAAAGGTTTATGTACAGTGTGTATACTCAAAAAGTAGAGTAGAAGTATAGAAAGTGAATACAATTAGCTGTTTAGCATTATAAAGGGCAATATATATGTGGGGAAGCTCAATCTCATGTGGAGTTGGGATATAGATGTATATGTGATATGTCCAACATGTAGAGTTGACAATAGATGAGTTTGGCCACCAATTTTTAACAATTAGGATCTGTTAGATAGTGGATATCATGCTGTCCAAAACAAGCCTGCTAGAAAAAACTACTCATAATTTTCTATGGGTGGCTCTAATTATTGAAACATGTGACATGCCAAAACAAAGCTCATGAAGTATACTTTTAGCACATACAAGTTACATATGATTGTTATTAATATAAGGTAAAAATTATTCTAAAACAATGTGTTGTCTACAAGCAGTGAGCGATCCAAACTGGACCAAAATAAGCTTCAACCAAAATTGCATCTTTTAGGTAGGGAAGCTCCTCCAAAATAGTTACTAGTCTCTAGCAGGCTTCTTCCAAGGGCAAAACCCTACCATTTAATTAGATATTCTTGAATTGACCGATTTCTCAACTTATTTTCTCTCTGTCCAATGATTGTCTTAGGAGTATACTAGATGACGCCCTCTTCATTTATGGATGGTAGCTCCTCCACATAGTCTTTAGGAGACTCAATAAAAGGTTTCATCTGGCTCACATGAAAAATATTATGAATCTTAGTGGAGGAAGGGAGTTAGAGATGACAAGCCAAGTCACCCACTCCCTTGACTATTTTGTGAGGCCCATAATAGTAGTGTGCCAACTTGTTGCTAGAGCCATCCTTTAGTATGGAGTATCGGGACTTGGGTACCTTTAGGAGAACCAAGTCACCTTCTTGAAATTCAAGGGGGCACCTTTTTTCATCACTGCATAGAGCTTCATGTGTTCTTGGGCCTTCCTAAGATTCAGCGTACGTTACTAAAGTAGGGCTTGCATGTGGTCCAATTCTTCTCTTCCATGAGGGTTGAACTTCTCACCAAATATGACCATAGGAAGGGGCACCATGTACCCATACATGGCCTCAAAGGGGGATACTCCAATGCTAGCACAAGTGGAGTTATTATAAGTAAACTTAGCCAAATGGAGCCAAAAGTCCCACACATATTGTATATCATGATAAAAAAGTCTCAAGTAGATATCAAGCCACTTGTTTACCTTGTCAGTTTGGCCATCCATCTGGGGGCAGTATACCATGATAAAAAAGTCTCAAGTAGATATCAAGCCACTTGTTTACCCTGTCAGTTTGGCCATCCATCTGGGGGCAGTATATCATGATAAAAAAGTCTCAAGTAGATATCAAGCCACTTGTTTACCCTGTCAGTTTGGCTATCCATCTGGGGGCAGTATACTATAGATGAAGCTAATTTGCTCCCCACGGAGTTGAAATTGTCTGCCAAAAATGTCTCATAAATTTGGCATCCCTATCATGCACAATGACTTGCGGAAGCCCATGCAAGTCAAAGACATGCTCCATAAATTGGCTGGCTACTTAAGGTGCAGTATGTTATGTCTTGGTGGGGATAAAGTGGGCTCCTTTGGTGAGTTGATCCACTATCACATAGATGCTATTCCAACCCTTGGTAGTGGGCAAGCTAGTGATGAAATCCGTCATAATGTACATCCATTTTCCCTCAGGGATAGGCAATGGTAGCAACAAATCCCCTAAATTAAGAGTGATGTCTCTATTTTGTTGGCATAGCACACATCTACATACAAATTCCTTGACATGCTTTCATAGGCTCTTCTAGTGGTGGATACTCATTGCAATCATGTCATATGTCTTAAAGATGTCCAAGTGACCAGCAATAAGTGAACAATGTATCTCTTCCATTATTTTTTGTGTGAAAGGAAATGTATGAGGGATTACAATCTTGCCATGTCAACATATGAGGCCATTTTTTACTTGATAATGGGAGTTCTCTTCCATGATACCTTGTTGTGATTTCTAAAAGATAGGGTTGAAGTCATCATTAAGCAAGTAAGCCTCTTAAAGCTCCTCTATCCACTCACTATGAACCTAAAAAATAGATGATACTTTGCATGCCCACATACAAGAGAGTGATACTTTCCTAATATGAGTGATCTCAAATTTGTAATTCTGTAAGGTTTCCACCCACCTTCTTTATTTAGGAGTCAAACTTGATTGCAATAAAAAGTACTTGAGCACTCAGAGATCACTTTTCACTTTAAACTAGCTTGCCATAGAGATAGTGGTGTCACTTCTTGATAGCATAAAATATGGTTAGAATTTCTTGGTCATAGACATGGATTTGCCTCTCCTTTTTATCCAGTTTGTGACTCTCAAATGCAATGATACTATGCTCTCACAACAAGAAATCACCTATCCCCCTCCCATTAGCATCACATTGAGGAGTGAATTCTTTAGAAAAGTATGGGCATGGTGCATAGAATCGGATGTTGTATGCGAGCGTAGTGAGCACCGAAAGGTCCCCAAGAACAGAAGAACTCTACTTTTGCACAAAAAACAAGAGAGAAGACTTGCACGACATGAAGCAAAAGACTAATTGGGTACAATCTCCCCCCATGCCTTGTGTGAGCACTCCACAAAGCATGTATTTGATATATTATTCATCTCCAAGCTCAAAAAAATAGCCCAATTTATAATTAGCATGCTTTAGTTTTTGTGTTTGCTTTTGTCTCACAAAAGATTTAAAGCTATTGGGCACCCAAAGAGTCGGGCTATGCCCAAATACAATGTCCAATAACAAATATTTAAATCATGCGTCCATGCGCATATACAAAATAATAAATATCAAGCGCTTCAATAAATAAGCGCGTCGAAATAAATATTGGCGTCACGCCTAAGATGCACATCCATAAAAATTGATAATTTCTTCTAAATAACTTGAATACACACTATCGCCCAGTGCTTCCCAACGCCACCGCTGCCTGCTCTACACATCAACTGCAGCATTCACAATTGTTAGAAAATAATAAAATTAAACCAACAAAAGTGAATACCTAGCAGTCTTCAGCTACAAAATAAATAAATTGGTTATAACTCAATCCTAACCTTAATTTATTACGAGTGCGCACTCTAAACTCATAAACGTCCATTAATTTAAATATGTATTTTACAGAATCACACGCTATGGACTCAGCCACTTGCACATTAAATTAACAAGACGTCCGAAAAGGATAGGTATTCCCATCGACTTTTTGCATAAGGAATCCACCTTGTGTATGAGCCCCGACAACACATATAATTTTACGGAATCCACCACAAAACCTCACGGAATCCACCATGGAATATGCCTTCTGTCATCATACCCCTGGGGTGGGATAGCAATTGTCCTCAATTACTATTAGCTCAATGTGGAGCTAGCAATGAGGGGTAAGCACTTAGGTCTCGAGCGTGCATCCATTGAGCCTCTTCAACAGTATGAGTTTTAAACTTAACCAAATATCTAGAATATCTACGGCTAGTTTTAGTGGTCATAAAGTCAGTATCTAGAATAGTTTCCAGCTCAAGGATTTTAGTTTCTTCTTCTAATAAAGGAGGGTTTTCATAGACAGGATGTACATGTATTTGGCCTCTAAAAGGTCGTAACAAACTAATATGAAAAGTGTTGTGGATTTTCCAGTGTTGTGGTAATTCTAGTTTAAATGCATTGTCATTGATTTTGTGAATGATCTTGAAAGGTCCATAAAATCTAGGAGCTAACTTTACAACAGGGTGTTTGTCGACACTTTGTAATCTTCGCTTTTCAATACGTAACCAAACATAATCATCAACTTTGAAACTCATAGCTTTTCTTTTCTTGTTGACTTGTTTTGTATATGATTGCTAGGATTTCGCAATCATATCTTTAACTTCATAAAAAATAGTAGCATGCATGTTAGCAATATCATCAACAGCAGAGCTGGAACTTTGTTTGACAATGATGTAACAAGTCTAGGTAATCTATATCCATAAATAATTTCAAATGGTGCTTTCTGTGTAGCTGTATGTGGTGTGTTATTGTATGCAAACTGAAGTAAATATAAATGTGTATCCCATGTTTGTGGTTTTGAAATTGTGTATGCACGCAAAAGATCTAAAATAGTACTGTTAATAGCTTCTGTTTGCCCATTTGTTTCAAGATGAAATGCAGATGAAAAATCAATCTTTGTTCCTAAATTAGCAAACAAAGTAATCCAAAAATTATTGCAGAATCTAGAATCACGGTTAAAAATAATAACTTTTGGTAAACCATGATTAGTGAAAACATTTTTTAAGAACAATTAAGCAGCTTGAGATGCAGTTAATGTTTTCTTACATGGAATGAAATATGCTTGTTTGCTAAACCTATCGACAATAGTCCAAATCATGTCATGATTAGCTTTAGTATTAGGCAAACTAGTGATAAAATCCATTGATATCTATTCCCATGGTCGTTCTGGAATTGGTAAAGGCATTAATAAATCATATTGTTTACCATGGTGTTCTTTAACTCTTTGGTAAATTAAGTATTCAGATACAAAGTTAGATACGTCATATTCCATGTGTGGCCAATAAAAATCTTCAATCAATGTATGCAAAGTAGAAATAATTCCTCTATGGCCTTGGTATGGGGAACAATGAATTTCATGCAAAACAAATGATCGAAATAGAACAATTACACATAATCTTTTTTCATAAAACACAAATCCATCAATGTAGGAGAATGAATCAATGGGAATCCAGTTATTTGCAAGTAATTTATTCCAATCAGTTTGAAAACTAGGATCTTGGTCATAAATAGGAGTTGAACCCACCTTAAGGCCCTCTGCCATATCCATACCTTAAGCCCATCCTTCTCTACTTACCTTTACCAAATCAATCACCACCTCACATCGCTACATTCGCCGCCTCACATTGGTACATCCGCCCTTCCATATGTGCGCCTTCTCAATGTGGCGTCTGACATAGCCACGATGAGAAAGGAAGGGAAAATGAGACTCCCCACACTGGTTATATCAGGGCCACAAATTTGAAAGAAGAGGTCAAAGGACCTTCTGACACACAAGCAAAGGTAGGAGAAGAGCAGAAAGCAGAACTAGTCAGATTAGCGTCTGAGTAATTGCAAGTAGCGGAGGGAGAGACAGAAGAAGCTTAGATAGCTATGGCGACAGTAACCCCCACATTGCTGAGCAGCTCTACATTTGTCAACCAAATAGCTCTGAAGACACAGAGTGAGTTGTCCAAGCATGTGGAAAATATAGAGGCACGTGTGATGATGAGGAGGATGAGGGTGAGAGTCCTAGAGAGCATCTCGTATGGTCCCGACCGCCCAAAGTACTTGGGTCCCTTCCCTGGGGTGAGGCCTTCCTATCTAACCTCCGGTGAGTTCCTGGGAGACTACAGGTGGGACACCGCGAGGCTATTGCAGCTCATGGATGGTCTCCTAGACTGGCCGTATGGAGGTGGCTAGTCTATTGCAAGTGCAGGTGGGGCCATCATCGAGCGTATGGTGGGGGACTTGCATGCCCTGCAGAGTGATGATGTGAATGACCAGGCCATCTTTGAGATGCTACGGGTGCTGCAGCTACTTGACAGGGACCTGGAGCTTGTGAATGTAGCACACAAGGAGGAAACACTTGTAGAGAGACTGCAAGCCTCAAAGGTTCATTGCAAGTAGGCTGTGCTCATTGCTGATTCACTCTAGGGTTTGTTCTAAAGGGACGATTCCCTGCTTCATAATTATGAGGATGATAACTTCTACCTAAAAGAAATGGGTGTCCTCTCTCTCCCACACTCACTCATTCACACCTTCACTTTCACACTTCAAGACTAAAATCTGTTTGTATTGAAAAAGGCCAATAGAACCCTATATGCTATGTATCCCAAAATCTATGTCAAAGAGAGCTTGTTAAGACAAGGCCATGAACTCATTATTGTATCCATTTGTAAAAGACTGAAGAAAAAAAGAGAAGTACCATGCATCAAAAAAAGGGATAAAGAACACAACAAAGGAAAAGAGAGTGAAGACAAAGACAACCAAGAAGACCCAGAAAATTGAGAAAAGAAAAGAATGCCAAAGAAGCACAAAGAAGATAAAGAACTTTCCGCTGCTGACAACAAATAATTTCCCATAGTGGATCTCCCTTAGTGGATCGTGTTTCCCATAGTGGATGTAAAAACCCTACCAAGATGTAAAGTTTCAAGCCTTAACTTGACTAGGCTGCCAAAGAGCTAGTCTCCTGGTCCATGTTTACATGCAGGGGAGGCAAAAGCCAGCAAGGGTAGAGACTCATCATTTGAGGGGGGGACTTGAGAAATAAAATGATGTATGCCATAGAGGTTGAATGTGTGCCCAAAAGGGGCTTTCCCATAAGCGGCTTTGTATGGAAGATAGACAAGATGTATGCTCTAGAATCTCTAGGAAGAGTTGTCAGAAATCCCATAAGCACAAAGAAGAAAAGTGGTACTATCCATCAAGCTATAAAGGCATGTACTTGACACTTATTTCAATGTGTAATGGCACTATCAATTTGAGTCACTCAAGATTGTGTTTATGAGTCCAAGCTAATCTATCTTGGAACCTAATTCACTTGAGTTACAATTCCTTACTCTGATAATGTATCGTGTGTATGATTTGCGTCCATCATAGCTAACTAGCTCTAGATCCATATTTCTCAACACTTAGATGGGTTTTTAGGATATAATTAGGTACAGGTGCACCAGGACGATAGGCCAAAAACTACTTTTGCCACCGAATGGGGGGTGTTCGCTTATATTGTCATGACTTTTAGGCTAACTATTCTAGTGGCTCATACTACTCCCTCGCACTTCCTCCCTCAGCCACACACAAGCAAACAAAGAGAAGATAGAAGAGAAGAAGGTGAGTCTCTTGTTGCCACACACCAAAGAATCAACTCTCATTCACTTTTTGAACTTTATATACAAAGCCCCAAATCATTTTTGGGTGGTCATACCCTTATCCCCTCTTTTACACAACTAGGTCCTTTTTCCCTTTGTCCTCCTATCTTCTTAGCTTCCTTCCTACTGCCCATCTACCTTTGCAATTTGCACACTCTTGAAATAAATCACGGTGCTCTTTGTGCCCTTTTACAAAAGTATTGACTTGCACTTTTTCTTCTGTGCCTTTCTCCTTGATTTAGGATTTTTCTGCACTTCTCGTTTTCATCTTCCATTCCACTTCTGCATTGGCCTTGCCTTCTACTTTTGATTTTCTAGATTTTGTACCTTGTTCGTCTGAGGGTTAAATGTAAATAAACCCTATGCCACAAGATGCATTGCTAGATGGTTCTTGTTATTTTTAAAATTTGATTTTTCCATTATTGTGTGTAAAGAAAAAGAGTACTTCGTTGTTGATCACTTATCACAAGTGACCAATGGTAAAAATGCCATATGAGTTAATGATCGATTTTCTAATGCTCATTTGTTCCACGTTAACCAAGAAGCACAACTCTTTAAGCACAATCCCACACCTCACTAGGCCAATGACATTGCGCTTGTTCTCGAGCAAGGCCTATTGGAATGGCCAATTAAAAAATCTCAACTAATACATCTCTTGATTAAGACTAAATCCTAGCAATTGATCCCTAGTTAGTTGTATCACCTAAAGCAAGATGGTCTTCTTTGGAAATGCATCTGTGATCATGAAATTGAGGATATGCTACAAGAGGTACATGGTGGCATTGCTAGAGGACATTTCAACATGATTACCAAAGCATGAAAAGTGCTTCAAGCCCAATTGTGGTGGCCCACTCTCTTTAAGAATGTGGTCAAATGTGTCAAGCATTATGACAAGTGCCAACGAAGCAAGTTACCTATCCGAAAGGATAAAATGGAACATACACCCCGTCAATATTTTGAAAAATGGGGTATAGACTTCATGGGACACATTAGCCCACCAACTGCACAATACTCACAAGATTGATACATCATTGTAACCATGAATTATGTAACTAAATGGGCTCAGGCCGCCATGGCAACTTGTAAGAATGATGCATGAACCACAACATGGTTTCTTTGGGAGCAAGTCATCTCATGTTTCAATTGCTCCATTGAAGTCATTAGTGATCAAGGAACACACTTTCTTAATAAATTGATTGAGCACTTGCTATCTATATTCCTAGTCATCCATAGGAAGTCTAATCCTTACTATCTCCAAGCAAATGGCCAGAGAGAATCCACAAACAAAGTTCTCATCAATGTATTGATCAAAACTATCTTAGCATCATGAATCATAAGCTCCTGATAGCATTGTAGGGCTATCAAACAACTTACAAGACTACCACAAAACAAAACCCATTCTAATTGACATATAGTATAAATGATATTATCTCCATAGAATTCTTAGATCCCTAGCCTATGCATTGCTAACCAAGAATGCCAGAAAGGCACTAGAGCTTGGCAGGATTGCCTAAAAGATCTTGAATGCTTAACTTGAACACACATACTAGCCACTCATGCCTTGCTTATTGAAAAAGCCCAATGAAGGGTCTGCTTTGATGAGCATGTCAAGCAACGATCTTTCAACAAGGAACTGTTGTAGCTCTTCTTTGAAGGTCTTTTAAAAAGTTTGAAACTTTGAGACCTTGGACCCTTCCACATTTGTGTAATTAGTAGGATAGGGGAATGTTGAGCTAGAAATACTAGATGGCCAACCCATCATCCACTTTAATGGCAATAGAAATAAAGAAGTATGACCCACATGGACACATTCCTAAACCACCCATGGCAGTTGATGACAGTCCCTTGCTATGAATAGTCTTGGTTGATGTACATATTGATTGAGTGGTCAAACTATAACACACTTCCTTACTACTATTAGAAAAACTTAGGCCAACTATAGTTGCAACGCATGGATGTAAAGTTGAATCCATACGGGGATGACCTTACTCCTTGTTGGGAAAGTGTATATTGATAGTCACCATTGAGAATGAGAGTATCTTACTTCTCTTCCAACCTCTGAGAGGAGTGACACTTAAATTCTTTTGGGATGAATGTTCAGTTTCTTAACTAACTACAATGTTTACTAGATTGATAAGTGCATCCATCTATATTTAGCAAATACATGCGTAATCATAACCTTCAATTCCAAAGAGGTGTTATCTAGCCTACTCACATCACCACCACATCTCAAATCTGAGTCTACTCACATCACCACTACATCTTAGACTGCCCAAATACCTAAAACCACAATGATCTTAACCCAATTCTTAAAAGACCAAGCCTACAAGATGTTAACTATCAGCTCCACCACTCAATGAAAGTGGCAATCCAAAACCTCCTCATGCAACTCTTTGCATGGTGCACCATGAAAATAGAAGTGAAAACACACTCATCAACATCTCTAGCCACATAGTAACATGCGCATAACTGCTCAATGGATTCCTAAGGTCCGTTTCAAAGTGCAAGGGTATTATGAAGGTTGTCATACACTCTAGCTACCAAAATTAACCATGATACATGCATGGCCACTTACCCTACACACCCTTGATGTGCTCTAAGGTTGTGACATGGGGAAAGAGCTAGGGCGTTGCCTAGGTGTAATGAATGTGTACACACTTTTCTTTTATTTCTTCTATTTGTCTTTTTTTCTCTTTTTCTTTTTTCTTTTTTTAAATAAATAAATATGCAACAAATAATTGGGTACAAGAGAGGGATAATTTATTCAAGTAGTGGTCTGATGAGCATATGCTAGAGACAACCCTTACTAAAAATACACTTATTGGCATGCTCTCGTAGCTACAATGATGTATTTGGGTGAAATGGTTCCATATACATAGTAAATCTACTATCCACCATGTCCTCTAGAAAACTAGGTACAATAGGTTGACAATAATAGGGCACAGAGATAAATGCGGACCATCACCACTCAGTCAATTCTAGCATTTGATGTCCGAAAAAGAGTGGGGTAGCTTGTCTCTATAAGGGATTACCAATTGTCAAGGAAGCTTGATGAGGAGGCGGAGATAGATGCATCTCGTGATGAATGAGGGATTTATGAAATTAGTGAATGCTCTTGCAAAATGCATAAAGGAGGGATCATGTCAATAGGGCATGTCAATAGGCTAGAAAAAGTAAGTTTTGTCAACATAGGTTGTTTTGATATTGGGGTTCCTTGGGAAATTGTACCTACCATGCTCCTTTTCTTGATACTCTTAGCCATGCCTTCTTGGGGTATGGATAGAAGAGTGGATTTTCTTGCTCTTTCTTTCGAGAGTAAATGAAGTATTTCTAGGCTATCTTGTTGCCTTCTAGAATGGGATAATGTCATTTTAATAGATCTAGCCATAGTTTGCTAGGCTTCCATTTCAAGTACCTCAGACTTTTGATAAGCTTTCACATCTAAATATTTTGGCCACTTTGTAGAAATGTTTTCAATTGTTCATATGAGCATTTGTACAGTGCAAAATGGTACTGGCTTCCTAAATCTATTCTCCTCATTTACCTTGAAATTGAACTTCACAACAAGGATGATCTCCTAGTTCTCCTGGTATTGCGACATTGTCTCCTTTGATTTCTCTTCCTCTTCCCGTGGTAGGAGCTTATGGGGAGTGGGATACTCTATTACTGTCTATGACTGAGCATGTAAGGTATAGATCATGACCATGTAGGCCTCCTTCTAGTCTAGGTCTTCCTCTTCATCTATTGGGTGGTCATCTAAATCCCCTATGTCAAAACATGGTAATTTTGGCAAATCCATGGGGAGCGTGATTGACTGTGGGTAGCTCTAAGGTTATGACAGGTTGACTAGGGTGTTCTAGGTTGTATTAGACCTATTGCAGTGAGGGTATGTTGTTTATAGCACTTTTGTCTCATTTATCGGATTAGCTCTTCCTAGATTGGCCCTTCTATCATTAGATTGATTCTTGGAATCCTCTCTGTACTTTTCAAGGTGGTCGAAAGTAATCCTAGTTGGACCTTGAGTTCTTCTAGATTTTGAGATTGAGGCATACATGTCATCATCATAGCTTCCCTAAATAGCTCTTATTGATTCACCATGACTAGTTTGCAAGCCTCTAATTGGATTCTATGCTAGCTTTCACTATACATGATCACTCTTAGTTCATTGGTGAGCTTTATCAAAGTAGCCCCATAGAGCCTCTATGTGATATTTTCTACCATGGTCATAGCCCTTGACAAGCTAGTGAAGATGGTCTCCTGTAAGCCTACATATGAGGTACTCCATTAACCATGTCTGCCCTGGCATCAACAACAATTCATTTTAAAGAAGACACAAGATTATGTCTCATTAACATTGCAACATATAATTCTTATGTTAGAAATGTTCTAGTCTTTTAAGCATAGTCGATATCCAAATTTTAATAGAATACAAACTCTTATACCTAAAAAAAGGGGTACACTATAATTTTTTTTTAATACATTGCATAAGGGTAAAAGGGAGGGATTATATTACTCTTGCACAAGCTGTAGATAGGGTTTTTCCAGGATATTTCGCTCACAACTAATGTTTGTCCTTTACAAAAGTGAATTCCGTATGCTTTGAAGGAATTTTGAAGGCCTTGACCTTTGGGTCCTTTTGGGTTTTTCAAGAATTTTTCTCGCAACTAATGTTTTTCCTTTACAAGAGTGAATTCTCTAGGCTTTGAAGGAATTTTGAAGGCCTTGACTTTTGTATCCTTTTGGAGTTGGTCTCTTGGTTTAGTCTTGGCAATCCGGTCTTGCCTTCCTCCCCCTATAAAATTGTATCAAGCTTTCTAGCTTAGAAGAGTAGGTTATAGTGTGTGCTAATATAGTTATGTTTTATTTGTTTTATTATTATGTATTTATATACGCTAGACTACTGAGGTTGAAAAATCTACCAATCATATAAGTCCAGGTTATACTCAAGTCCACCTAGATCATCCAGGGCATTAGGTCGAATCAATAGCTCAAAAAGGTAAAACGTGATGTCATTGGAAAGTGATGTGCCATTGAACCAACTCATAACATGGAGCTCTTCTTCAATTAGAAACTTTGGTGCCCCAACAGGAACACCAAAAAACAGGGAAACTACTACAAGAAAATCTTTATTGTCACACCAACAAGCATGTTCTTCATACTTTGATTAACCACAAGGAGAAAAAGAATACCAATCTTCACACAGCATCATATAGCAACTCTCCCATGGATTTATCACAATAAAACTTCAACATATCCTTCATATTCTTCATAGAAACCATCCAAGAACTAAAAGAACACAAAGGAATGATTAACTTTGAATAGAATTCATCAGATAGTCACTACAAGATACATGCCTCATACCAACATTTAAAGCGATAAAAATGTTCACAAAAAAATTTGCCCCCGTCGTCATTAAACACATCAGTATTAGCGGCTCCATGGAATCGTTACTATTGGTATCGCTATCTGCGTCCTTATTGGTGTTGCCAATAAGGACGCCAATAGGGACGGTTTGCGATGCAAATTGTGATGCCAATAGCGACGCGTGTAGTAAATTTGCGACACTAAAAGCAATAGTTACAAAGGAAAAAGGCAGCACGCTGCCTTGCCACATGTAGCACTATGTGCTGTATTTACATTCTGCAAATGGATTACATGTAAAGTGTACAATGGTTGTCAAAATGAAGGCAAAGTGTACTTGAATCCACAAGATTGATACATAAAATAAATACGATATCCCTTAATGAAAGTGCTCATGGAATCATGGCAAGATACAAAGGATGATAATAACATAGTGCATAGAAAATGCCTACATAAATCACAAGATCAAAAAAGAAGAGTATGTGCGCTCCATGAATCCAAGTGTGAGCTATAGATCCTCGCCATCCGAAAACTCGTCTCAACACAAAGGAGCATCAAACGAACTCTGCAAAAAAAGAAACAATTACACATCAGCCCACCATACAATAATGCATTTTAATTAAAAATAGTAACTACAGACAAGAAAGATGAGTGACTTACTTGGCCACCATGTGCATACAGTCTATCAATCAATGCAATGAGACCGTGTCTCTTTGCATATCGAGTCTCTAGGCCGGTGGAATCACGATTTGTAATGAAGTGCTGCAAAGAAAACAAAATACAAATGTTAGAAACACGATTGTCAATACAAGTGATATTCAAAAAAATAAGCAAGAAGAATAGAAGAAAAACTTACAAAGTCCTCCAGATAAGTCTTGTGGCCGCCACTCCCAAGCACTGCTATCTCCAATGTCCTAGAGAATTTGTAGCCTCCTCCCTGAGTCGACCCTAGCCATCTTTGTCTAGTCACTCGAGCTTTAAGGCCCCACTCTTAAGTGCCTTGCATGTGTCCGATCGTTTGTGTGACATGTACGCACGCATGTACTCCATCATCCAGCCTGTGGAAAACCTATCTGCCCACTGTGGGTACCAAAAACTCCTCATGCAAGGATGCTACTATGTAGCCATTGCTCCCCTCCGGTATGTTCTTCCAATGATCCAAGACGTTGTGCCGAAAAACTTGTTGGCACAACTCTCTCATACGAGCCATTACCCTCTCCCCTCATCATTCATGATGATGGCTCATGTCCTATCATCTACAAGGTATCCATACCCCTCTGGGGTATGTCTAAGATGAGTTCTCTCCTCCCACCTGTGACCGTGCTCCTGGGCATATCCAGGAGACCCATATGCATCTGGTGTACCCACGGGGGTGGTGTCTCTTGGAGAGTAGCACCCACAAGGATGCCACCTGCAGATGGTTTTGGAAGCCCACATGTGTGACAAATCCTACAAGTGATGCAACTCCAGCAAAATGATGAGGCAAAGACACTGCATCGGTACCTCCATAAAAAAACCTGATCCACCCTCTCTCGAACCTGCTCGAGAGCGAGGAGTAGCACTTGTATCTTGAGCTGACCGTGGGCTCACCGCATCCACGTCTCCGCAGCATCCCCCAGAACCACACACTCCATTTGGCCCAAGTCTGAAGCATCGGCCTCGTCTACTGGAAATTGAAGCATTAGAACATGCCGAAGTAGATATGATGGAACGGTCTGATGGTGTCCGAGACAGCTGTGGTCCGCCATTTCTCTAAATTGAGCCATCTGATCTAGAGACATACATATGAAGATATCCTACAACTTGTCGTCTCTCATCCCTCGACTCATCGTGCTGTCCAAATATCCACAAATGTCACCCACACATACAAAAATTGATGTTAGCATAATCAATATAAAGATTCAAGCAAAGAATGGTAATATAACTCGAAAAAAAATGATATTACTAAAAAAGTATATTCTAGAGTACCCTTATAAGCGATTCATCAATGAATTGAGTAGGTGGATGATACAAGTATGGCATAGCCTATGGTCCCATGTCAATCTCCTGACAGAACTCTGCATACACTAGAAGGTCGATAGAAAGTGTATTACTACATCAACTAGTCCCCAAGAGCATAACAGCATAATAGCATCTCCAAAACTACATCATAAAGTAATTTTGTTGATGTTACTGAAGTAAAACCAAAATATATATCTACAAAATTTCTTGTTCACAAGCAAATATAATGGACTGTATCTCACAACTAATAATATCTCTAGATAGCACAATGTAATAGTACATACCTCAAAATCTATGCTCTAATAAACAATTGGTGTATACAATGCTAACTAACAACAAACTCCAAAACTATATAATTTGCAATTTGCAACCACTATAAAATAGTCTACAACCTGATGCAACTTGCATCCAATGGTCTACAACCTATGACTTATACTATGCAACCCATACACAACATCTGTACAGTGAATGTTGTAATTTGTGACGTGATTTACATGTTTTCAATAGTTTGTGCAAAATTGTAGGAAATTATGAAAAATCATGTGCAATACTCATAGATAAAAAACAAAGCCTAAAATACCTAGAATGCATAAAGATGGAGGGAAAGAGAGAGAAGATACTGCATATTGGTTTCTCAATAGCTCTTTTGTGAGTGCCACTATATTGTCTTATTATTATCATGAAATATTACAGCTCCTAAAGTAAAGAAAATCACAAAAATTTGATTACAAAAGGACTTAGACCACATAACTTAATAACTTAGCTACCACCTTAAAGGAATGTAATTTCCTTCACATTCTCCATTAGCGACTTACCTCTTTCAAGTGTGCTCACCAAAACTAGTTCTGGACCTTCCAAAAAGCATATCATTCCTAGTTTTCCACAATGCTCTAAGTACCATAGCTCTTAGGTTTTTTTGTATTCTAATTTATTTATCATTGAGACTCCCCTTATCACCAAAAAAGACATCTCTTATCCAAAATGGGCAAGAAACCCAATCCTATCCAAATCTTTATTAACTTAGGACAACTCTAAGTGCTATAGCTTTCAATTTTTTTGTATTCTAATTTCTTTATCATTGAGACTCCCCTTACCACCAAAAAAGACTTCTCTTATCTAAAATGGGTGAGAAAACCAATCTATCCAAATCTTTCTAAGATATCTCTTTTTAGAGTCGTCTTGCACCAAAGTGACGAATTGAACTACAAGTTTCTATGGTCTTTTGGGAATCAATAGTAATGGCATGCAATATCATGTGCACATATCATTACAATGAAGGAGGGTGGTTAGGGGGGGCTAGAACCACTTTTTGAAAAAGTGGTTAAGCTTAACTTTGAGCTGTATTTTTCCTCTTCTAGCTAGGAATAGCACTAGTAATGGGAATAAGCTAAGGAATTTTGTGTGGGGAAAAACTCTTCTTAGTGGAAGGAAAAACTAAATTCCTTGCATCAATAGTAAGGCTATTTCACAATTAGAAGCTGGTGACAATGAAGGCACTTTGGCAAGGTAGGGAATGTGCAAAGGGTGATCCCTCATTGGCAATGATGATCTAAATCTCTTGCTTTGCTTACTGTGAGAAGGGGTCATATAGATGGTCTAACGCATGGGATAACTCTACTTTAAATTTCAAACTCATTTAGGAAATTCATATTGACTATAACTAATGAAGAAGCCGACTTACGTCAATAGATTATTGAGAATGTCAATGAGAATTGGCCCTGGTCCTTTGTAATCAATGTTGATGATCTCTTGTTGTTTTCGCAAAACCATAAGGGGAAGCCATTGATCAAACTCAACAAGAAGAAGGATTTTGAAGATAATTCTATGCTATGGATTGCTAAGCTATCTACAACCTAGAGCAATCTTTTCCCCAACAACACCATTGAAACTCAAGACATAAGAGGTTTGCAGGTTTGGAATGCTACACCATAACTGAGGTTGAACTTACTGTTGTGGAGGGTATTGTTTGTTAAAGTACCTCTACTATCAAAGAAAGCTTGTGTAAATTCAAATAGCTTTTGAACTATACTTATTTTTTAGAAGGAAGGAGGAAATTGTGGGGCACTTATTTTGGGAGTGCTTAGAGATTAAGCCTATTAGCATATAAAGGACATAAGAAAATGGCACTGACTTAACAATTACCAACCTAGTAACTAGGCCACCGGAGAAATTGTCTCACTTTTGCATATTAACTTGAATTCATTATAGTAGCCAATCAAAGCATTACTTTAGCATGATCTCAATGCCCATATGGTGTCTTATGTATCTGAATACTCTCTTTGGCTACATCCAGATTCCAATAGACAAGAATGGGGCTCTTGCCATCTCAAGAAAAGCAACTTTATGACCCAAAAAATGTTGAGAAATTGGCATGGATTGAGAGCAAAGTATTCAATCATAATTGGTCAAAAGAATATTCAAATTATCATCAACAAAAAGTTGTATTGGAAAGGGGAAACCATTAAGAAGCCTTATAGTATGAAGTGAATCATCTCTCATGCCTTATCAATGTTCCTAAAGAAGAGGATCCATGACCACAAAAAATACTAATGGCCTGACAAGACATATTTGGCATGTTGACCATTTGAGTACAAAGGGATCAGAAAGCCCACTATTTATAGACACTTTTGTAGATATGTTGGTGAGAAGAGCTTTGATCATTTCAATGATGCCATACCTTCAAATCTAGCTTTGGTTAACACCTCCAAGCTGAAGTCCCACCTCACCCTATCATTGGTCTTGTCTAAATCCATATTTAACAATATAGCCTCTTGCCCATCAATACTTTATAAGACAGATTTACATTCTAATAGGACAACCATGCCCTCACCACTTCCTTGCAACTTCAAAATCAGATTGATTGCACCATCATTGATTTCTAAATCAATCAAAACACTAAGCCTAGTGTGGTTTAGAGAAGATTACATAAATAATTCATGCATTCCTCTTGAATGTCCAAGAAAAGTTCCATTGAGAGTCCATCTAGAATAGAAGATTCCCCTTCCTCATGGTTTTGACAACATACAATCCTTTATCCTTTCTAAAGGGTCACCCAAGGGATAAAGCAATATTAGGCAAGACTTGAATCTTTAGGAATTTATTCACCAAGTCTTTCAAATGGTTTCCCATTACTAGTTCATTTGCCACAATCACTATTGATAAGTGTTGGCCAAACACTCTTGCCATATCCCAATTTGAATGATATTTTGCACCATCTTGACCTTGGATCATAGTGAGGGAGTCCTTAGATGTCATTTCCTTAAGAGCATTGAAAAAGAACTTATTAGGAGCATCATAGAAAATATCACACCTATCTCTTGGTTGGATTGTAGCACATTCAATTCCATGGAGCTCTTCTCCTTTAAGGAAATACTCAATAGCTTATAAAAGAGGAAAAGCATAATCCCATTAACACTATCCACATCAAGAAGACATAAAAGACATTTCCAAAATATAGCTACTCTAAATTTCTAGCCTTCATCCTACCATGTTTTTTAGCAATTATTGTCACCATTGCGCATAGGCCAACCACCTTTTAGAAGGGTCTATCACTTCTTTAGCGGTCTCTACCTCAGCCTTTTTAATTTTATGTTGTACTAGCAGAGACTCCCATGCTTTAGCTTCTTTCTATACTATGCATGACTATATGTATTAGCATTCGACCTTTGACATGATCATGTTCTAATCTTGAAGAAGAAAAGAAGTTAGCTCATCAATCATCTCTCCTAAGAAATCCTAGCAATTAGCATGTTCAACTAAGACATTTGGGACATACATACCAATAATGTCAATTCTTTTACCACCAAGAGAAAAATCAAAGCCCCAATAATGTAAATTGTGCCCACGACCAAAAGTTTCTTTGGACCTCGAGAAGCTTTTGATTAACAAAATAATACTAGCATGGCCCCTTGCTATAGCATCATGTAGGCAAACATAATCACCAAAAGCTAGGTTTTCCACATCACTACCTTCCACCTTAATCTCTTGTAGTGCCAAATTTTGGACTTGTATTTCTTGAGGAATGCAACCACTACACTCTTCTACCTTAGGAACACATTGCCCTCACATTTCATAAATGAGATGAAGCAATGGTGGGATGCATAGTCAATGTAATGAGAGAGATAGAGAGATAGAGATCACCAAAAAAAATTGGTGGATACTAAGATACCCTTATTTTTCATTTAGCTTATTTATATTTTGAAGGGAAAAGCCCAAATGAGAGCATGAGCAAGTAGAAGCAATGAAAGAGTGAGCTATGGCAAATGGAGTAAGAGAGCAAGAGAGAGAGACTCAAGATATGGGAACTCTAATAGTCACAATGTGTGGCACGCCTTCCCTTATTCAAATGGTATTGAAATAATAAAGAATGAAGTTATAGTGATGGATGCCCATCACCTGCAATGTATAGGTATTCGGACCCGCCACTTGTAGTATACTGGTATGCAAGTACTATAAATGTAGTAATGTATACGCGATGTAGGTACAGGCACATTTACCCCCAACAACCTCCCACTTAAAGAAAAATGTGCCCCTAGTGAGGAAAGAGCAAGAAAGAAGTGACAAAGTACAAATGTACATAAAGTACAATAAGATGAGGAAAGACATCATCTCATCCTATGCCCATCAACTTCCTAAGAAAGACAAAACGCTCCACTGAGAAACTTTTGGTGAGCAAATCTACATGATTTTGGTGAGTTGAGATTTTGACAAGCTCAATGGACTTGTCCTCGACTACCTCTTGGATAAAATGGTAACGCACATCAATGTGCTTTCTCTTTGTATGGAAGACTGGATTCTTGGCTAGTTAACTGAATAACACTCAGAGAATCCGAATATAGTGTATGGACCACATCAATAAGACCAAGGTCTACCACCAGATAGCCTAATACCAAAGAGCCTCCTTACAAACCTCTATGGTTGTAACATACTCTGCCTCTGTAGTGTATAGGGCTATGCATTTTTGCACCTTGGACATCCAAGAGGCAGCACCTCCAACAAAGATAAAGATATATCCAGAGGTGGACTTCCTATTATCTACATGTCCTGCATAATCAGTGTTAGTGTACCCCACGACTCATGTCTCCTAGCTACCATAATATATGCACATATCTACAATTCCCTTAAGGTACCTCATGATACCGTCATGGCATCCCAATATTTCTTACTAAGTGTATCCATATAGCATGCCACAACTCTCATTGCAAATGCTATGTCAAGACGAGTAGCTGTCATGGCATACATTAAACTATCCACTACAAATACATAAGGGATGTTGGCCATCTCAGCGTTTTTCTCATTAGACTGCAAACAATCAGCCTAACTAACCTTTACATCAGAAGGTAAAGAACAACCAATAGGCTTAACATCCTGCATATAAAGCAGCTCAAGGACCTTTTGGATGTACTCCTTTTGCAACAACTAAAGGATCCCTTTAGGGTGATTACGTGTGATGCACATCATGAGAATATGTGAGGCCTATCCCATATCCTTCATCTCAAAGTTCTTCTTGAGCTGATCTTTCAAAGCATCCAACTCATCATGAGCACTCCCAATAATCAACATATCATTCACATAAAGTACCAAAATCATAAGGCTACCATTGCGGGCCTTCTTCGTGTATAAACATGAATCCATATCATTGCGAGTATATCCTTGTGAATGCCTGATTGTGGTCTTAGGCCACTCGAGCATTATCTGCTAGCTATGTAGATGGTTGTACAGTAACACGAAGGTCCTCTTAAAATATCACCCTACATACCTCAACAACTTGCTTAGGGTTCTTATGCATCTTCTCCCTATTTTCTCCTTGTGCAAAACAACATCATGGCTATCTACGGATGACCTTTCGAGCTTGTGGATCCCATAAGTGATATCCCATCTCACTTGTATCCCCATAACCAAGAAATATGCATTTCATAGACTTAGGATCGAGAGCCTATTTCAGTTATCCTTGGAAACATGGCAGAAAGCCTCACAAGCAAAGATATGCAAACAAGCATATGATGGATGTTTTCCAAACCATACCTTCTCTGCAAACGAGAAAGTCAAGAGCAGTACATGGGGATTGATTAATCAAGTGTACGATAGTAGTAACTGTGTTTTGAGCCAAAAGTTATATCAAGACACCTTAATCCAAATTTGAGTAGACATGGTTTGATTTTAAAGGGGCATGCCCCAAGATTTGCAAAGTCATGATTATTGAAGGAGCAAATCATCAAGAGATGAAGAATGAGAAAGAAATACATACCTACAACCCATGCCATCATGCGCACTCATCTCCTCAATAATCATGAGCTTTTTCCACTTTTGAATGCATATACAAGTCCTACTCTTTATGCTCTTCAGGATAATACCACTCTTGAAGCCCAGCTTAGAGAAATAAGAAATGAGAGATTTCAATATTTATCTCTTCTTCTTCTCTACACACATGAAGCTAATATTTATGCATAAGGCAAGATGGAAAATTGGAATGGATGGAGACATGAAGGGTGAATAGATGGAGTGCTCTGTTGAAGCATATCAAAGGCTTTCCAAGTGTGTTACCAATTATTCATAGCATCAATGGCCTTAGGAAGTGATGATTCATACATGCATGTTACAACATTTGCAGTTTTTTCATACAAGGGCTTATATTTTGCATACATTTTATTCTTGTGATGATTTATTACATTTAGATGAAATGAATATAGTTGAATTCTCTATTTTCATGTACATGCTAATTTTTAAACACTTTGTATGCGCATGTGGCATACACTTGGTGCACTACATGTTACATCTTGCATACACCAACACATTGCAATTGTTTTCTCTTGAGACTGAGTGTATGTAAGAAGGTCCGAGCTACATATAGTTTCATGAATGTCAAGTGGGGCAAGTGAGAGAGAGGAGAAAAAGTGATATTTTGAAAAATAAAAGACAAGACTATGTGGAAACCAACCCTAACCGAATAGAATGCATGTAATAATGGCCAGAACACTTAGTTCGAGGTGCCTATATTCATGTTACAATGGGTGTTTACACCTTGTATGTTTGGGATGCTCCTTGCTCAAAGTTTGGAATGAAGAAATTAGGGAATGGACCACAAAATGCAATATTTTAGTGTAGTGTGAGATTCTCTAGTGAGTCTTCCAATCGCTGATGGACATAGAGCCGTGGGGGGTTGGGTTGTAGAGCCGAGAGCATGCTTCAATGTGAGAGAGCCACTATCAAGCTTGTTTTAGGTCTTGTTAGGTTTTTAGGAGCACTCAACTCCTCTTTATGTAATATATATCACAAAAGTTCTAGTATACTTAAGAGATATACTCCCCACCATTACCATTCCTCAAGCATTTAAGCTTGATGTAATACATATCACAAAATTTTTGGAATAATTGAGAAATATAGTCCCTAGGACCTTCGGTCAACTCAGAAACCATTGGCAAGTGACAAGTATATGACTTTGACTCTAACAATGATGTGAGTAAAGATATTTCCTAAATGGATATATCCCTTTCTTCTAGCATCATATATAGCAAACTAGTCCCTTTGAGGAGTAACATGAAATGATACCCTTGAATCAAGATTCTAAGAATGCATCCCCAATTGTAGAGATATCTAGCACATCACCATCATGATTGCTTATGGTGTTTAGCTCTTCAATCTTTACCTTCTATGTCTCTTGTTCCTTACTATCGTCATCACGTATTTTTTCTCTTCTATTCTTGCTTTTCCACTTGAAATAATCTTTCTTGATGTGACCCTTTTTATTGTAGTAAAGGCATCCACTTCTTTTCTTGTGTAAGAGTTACTCCTTTGAGTTTCCCCTATCATGGGATTTTCCCCCTTGCATTTGATCTATCTCTAACTATAAGTGCATTAGAGCTCTTATAACCTAAATTATTCTTTCTATTCACCTCTTCTGTAAGAAAGTTACTTTCCACATTAGCATTGGTCAATCCACTAGCAGGTATTGAGTTACTGCTTGCAATTCTAAAAGCATCCCTTTCAAGTAAAGTGAAGTAAAAACATAGCCTTCACAATCCTCAGATGCAATATTTTGTGTTGATAACTAACTAAAGATAGTGTTAAACTCATTCGAATGACTAAACGTAGAAGTCCCCTCTTTCATATGAAGGTGAATGAATCTCTTTAGCAAATAAACATACAATGTGATACTTTGCTTTTTATCGAAGTTGCATAACTTCTTCTAGACTTGTGATGCAATACTTTGCTTCTCACAAAAATTGCACAACTTATTCTAGACTCTGTATACACCACCATCACTATTCTTTACATTGAAAGAAAGCAATTTAGATATACTTAGCATGATGATGCAACATGCAAGCTCATCCATACATCCATGTTCATGCTTTTAGGCCTTTCCCCTTTGCATTTGATAGGGTTAACTTACTTTTTTTGCACCAATATATTGTATATATGTCCTTTCCAATATGAGGAATTCATCCCACCTAATTTCTCAATGTTAAACAATGCATTTTTCAAGCAAAGAAAGAAGGCATATTCACTGCAATATGTGCCAATTAACAAGCAACCTGGATACTATCAACTACAAGACCAAGAAGACCAAAAAACTACAAAATTGAGCTTTTTTTTAAACTAAAACTAATGGTTTGTAGCTCCCAAAACATAAAAAACATGAGAAATGGCATGAATAGCTTAGATCCTAAAAATGCATCAACATAGGGAGCAAGAGCAAATGCACCACACCCGACAACCACTATTGAGAGACTCAAATTTGCCTTTGATGGCATTTTTCAAGGCTTTCTTTGAATCTTTCCATTCTCTTTAGCCAACCATTTAATATGATGAATATCACCTCTTTTTCCATTTATATCTACTACTCATCCTATCAGAGGTCCTATTCATGCAGCCCTCACATGTAAATATGGATCTTCTTTTGTGATCTTCTTTTTCACTTCATGTTCTTTCAATGAGTTTCACTTATTTTACTTCTTTTACTTGATACTTTGACATGTAAATAAGATAGAGGTGATCATTGTTAAGACTTCAAGCTCGGCTCTACTATCTTTATGTTGTGTGTACCCGACACTTAGCTTGTCCAACTATATCACATGCGGACATTAAATAAGTCGGTGACTTTAGACTTAGTCTGTACTTGGTGTGAATGGTCTTACAGACCTTAGTGTGTTGTATTCACTTCAATTAGATGAGTTAGTGATATAATGAAGAAGAGAGAAGAGAGCACACTGCTCCTCTCTGTTGGTTCAAATCTCTATCTCTCTCTTTCAACATGGTATCAGAGCCATGAATGGGCCCTGTGGTGGATAGCATTTGTGAAGCAGACTTGGAACTTGAAGATTCAAGATTCTTGACAAGAGGGGCTGCCATTACTCATGTTGAAGGTATGCATTGCATCATTTGGTTTACCATTGCTCAAGAGGTTGTCTGTGACTTGTGTGGAGCGTTTGAAGGCTTTAGTGAGAACTCAAGAGCAAGCATTGGTCATCATTTCATTGTGGAGCTACTGCTATGATCATCATACCAATCTGCGTGTTTGCGCTTGATGCTAAGGGAGTCTCCTTGGCTGCCAACAAACTCAACAAACACTTACTAGGCTATGTATTGGTTGGAAATGCTTCTTGGAAGGTCCTTTGATGTCTTGATATGTTATTGCTGGGTCTGGAAATGATATATGAGCTAGAACAACTAGTTACAGGTCTGAAATTGAAGATTGTTTGCTATATACAGACAACATACAGCATGTATGTATCTCTGACATGAGCTTGGAGCTCTCTAACATACCTTGAAGCATCATTGGAGCATAAATATATGCAAGGAGGACATATGGATTTGATTTTGTGCCTTGGAGTTGGAATTTTTTGCTAAAATACTCAGATCTGGAAATTTTGCACAGGCTGAAAACTGTCATTTACTGTGGACAGCAAGCATTGTCTTTTACTGAAGCAATACATGACATTAAAAGGCTTCTGTTATTTGTATACCCTGGCATATGTTTGCTGAATGTCTAGTGGATTAAAAAGAGTATTGGAGGCTACTAAATGCTAAAGGTTGAAGTTGGAAACAAATACATTGCATCTACTTGGTTGGTTACAAATAGTAAATGCATTATATGATATTGCTTCTTGAAGACAGAGTTTATGGATGTCGATATGGTCATGTATTGACCCCCTACACACAGTAGCAAATGTATGAAGTGATTTGAGGATATTCTTGAGCTAAAATACACCTTGATTGTCAGTGTCTTGGCTGTCTGCAACTAGTGAGCATATTTATAACACTTGTACTTGATGTATATGAACCAGTTTGTGCCCGTATGATCATGTATGGACTTCTACATGCACTAGCAGATGTCTGGAAATTTTTGGAGCATGTATGACATCTATAAACTTCTATTTTGGCTGTGAATTAGGTGCTAGTTATTGACAGTCTGCAAATTTCAGATTGCATGTTTTCTTGACTGCAATAAGGTTGCATGAGACAATGTTAAAGCATCTACATGGTCTATGTGTTGCTTGATGTACCTACGGGTTATGCCACATGTTTGTGGATGGAATTGAGATGTTAAGGGGTTGAAATACTCGGGTTTTAGCAATGAATTTGTTGCAGAAAACTATCATAAATAGTCAAAGGCTGCAGTTAGTCAGTTAGACTTGTTGGCTTGCTGGAAGTCAGGCAATGACTAGATATTGTCTAGTACAATATGGCTAATGTAGATAGGACCAACAACATAACCCAACTAGTGGGGGAAAAGCTTGATAGTAACAATTATGCCATATGGAAGTTCTGCATGGAGAACTTCTTGATAGGTAAAGGATACTAGGAGTTGGTGAAGATTGGAGTAAAAGTTGAACCCGAGCTCCTAGAGAGGCCTACAGCTGATCAAAGACGAGCACATAGAGCTTGGACAGAAAGAGCTCGCAGGGTTTTACATTGGCTATCTCTATGTATCTCGGATGCTATGGTGATGCAGATCATGAACTGCAAGTCACCAAAAGATGCATGGAACATTCTGATCTAATATTATGGCACAACTACAAGTGCGAGGAAGATACAGTTAAAGCCAAAAATTTAACAACATGGACAAAAAAGGCAAATCTATATAGGATTATGTCACAAAGATTAAGACCATTGCGGATCAGTTGGCATCCATTGGCACACAAGTTGCGGATGAAGATGTGGTTGCAGTGACATTAAATGGTTTGGGGCCTGAATATAAGCCATTCAATACCTCCATATCTGTGCGGGCTGCAATGCCAGATTTTAATGAGCTACTTGCATTGCTCATTCATGAGGAAGTTGGGTTTTGCTACAGATTCTAGCGGCTCCAAGAACAAGGATGCTATCTTTTATTCAAATCAACGCGGCCGTGGCAGCCGTAGTAGAGGTTATAGTTCTGGCACAGGAGGCCAACAAAATGTCTCATATGGCAATAATAACCAGCAAGGTTCAAATGCACAAGGAGGTGGAAATTTTAGAGGCAGGGGGAGATCTAGCCCTGGAGGCAGAGCATCCTGGTAGGAGCAGTGCCCATCTAACAATCCTAATAAGGATAAGGATTTTCACTATTGTGGAAAGTACGGTCATATTTCCAAGGACTACTGGAAGAAGCAGGGCAACCAAAGAGGCAAACAGCATGGACATTATGCATCGTCCAGTCACGCAGAAGACACATCTGGGGATAGATTGTTTGCCATGACATATGTGAAAGACAGGCATGTTGAGAAGTCTCATGAGGATGCAGTTTGGTATATTGATTCGAGGGCATTGAATCATATGACATCTCATGGTGCTAGTTTGCAGATATGGTGCCTAAGAAGAATGCCTATGTATGCACAGGGGATGACACACAACATAGCGTAGAACATAAAGGCAAAGTACATTTGGTAATCCATGATGGCAGGAAGAAGAACTTACATGATGTACTACATGTCCCATCAATTACTAAAAATTTATTATCTGTGGGTCAGATGACTGAGCAAAATTTGCAGGTCCGCCGATTTAACAAGCAAGGATGCTTCATTGAGGAGTTTGGTAAGCCTGCAAATTGATTGCTCATGGTCATAGGAATGGCAGGATGTTTACTCTTGATGCCACTTTGCCACAGCTAAAATCAGCAATGTTTGCCCATGGCTTTGGCACAGTTAGAGACTTGGAAATATGGCATAAGAGAGAGGTACATGTTAATCTTCAGCGGGCTGCAAATGATACAGAAGAAACAGCTTGTGATAGGTTTACCCAAGTTTCAGTATACAGATATTGGTCATATCTGCGATGCTTTCCAATTTGATAAACAGTCAAGGGTGCCATTTGTTATGTATGTAAGAAATAATACGCGACCATGGTAGTTAGTTCGCTCTAATGTGTGGGGGCCAGTCTATAATGCATCCATGGGAGGCTCCAGGTACTATGTGACATTTATTGATGATGACAGTCGCTATACTTGGGTTTATATCTTGAAAACAAAGAACGAGGTGTTTGTTGTTTTTTAGCAATTTAAAAAGCAGGTTGAAAAAGAATTTGACTATTACATCTCTTGCTTGAGAGATTTGACAGCGGTGGGGAGTATGTGTCAAATGAGTTTGACAGTTTTTTGGTTGAAAATGGCATACATAGGCAACTTACATGCAGCTATTCTCCTCAACAGAATGGGGTAGCTGAACGAAAGAATAGGGTATTGATGAAAGCTGCTCGAGCAATGATGAATAAGAAGAGTATGCCGCTCTATTATTGGGTTGAGGCTGTTATGAAAGCCATGTATATCTTGAACATGACTCCCACTGCAGGTATTCATGAGATGACACCATTTGAGAAACTATATGGCTACAAGCCTAATGTCAGTCACATGAAAGTATTTAGCTGTCTTACTTATATGCACATACCTGATGAGAAAAGGAAAAAGCTGGATCTGAAAGCACATAAGTGTGTCTTTGTTGAATATTCACAGGAGAAGAAGGCATACAAATGCTATGATCCCTCTACTCGGGATACATTAGTGAGCAAAGATGTCATCTTTGATGAGATAGCCTCTTGATATGCATCACTGTGGTTGCAGTGCTATCAGATATGCCCTCTACACATGTATTTACAGTTAATTCGCAGCAGAGTACTACTTTGGCAAGTCCTAGCAATCAGATGGTACCTCCATGAACAGGGAGATTACGGAGCTCTAGCTCACCGTCCACTAACATCAATATGTTAGTGAGAGGGAGATATGATGCAGTGCTATCAGATATGCCTTCTACACATGTATTTACAATTAATTCACAGCAGAGTACTGCTTTGACATGTCCTAGCAGTCCGACGGTATCTCCATGGACAACAAGGAGATTATGGAGCTCTGGCTCACCGTCCACTGACATTAGTATGTCAGTGAGAGGGAGATATGATGTGATGGACATCAAAGGGAAAGAAAGAGCTTCTGATGATGCATCTGGTGTGATGTCACATAACCACTTGTAGATCTGTGATCATATGAGCATCCTGCCCAATTTGCATCTGTGTATCCAACCAGTGTTAAGGGCTTATATTTCACATAGAACAACCCATAATCTACAGTGGACTTAACATATCTCATAATCCGCCTAACAGCATCCAAATGTGGCTTTCTTGGCTTCTGCATGAACTGACTTATGAGCCAAACTGCATAACACAAGCCCTCGGCCTAGTGATAGTCAAGTAGATCAGGCTGCCTGTACATAGTCACATCATCAATTTCACCTCCAGTGCTAATGTCCAACTTGACATTCTGATCAAGAGGTGTATCCAGTGGTTTATATCCAACCATGCCATATTTCTTCAGGATTTCCATGGCATAGTGTTTCTACATCAGCCATAAACCATTTTCAGCTTTGATCACCTCAATACCCAAGAAATACTTCAGTTTACCTAAGTCTTTCATGTCAAATTCAGATTTTAGCATCTACATTGAGGAAAGTATTCTTCACGTCGATCTGCTGCAATTTTCGGCCTTTAGCAGTAGCCAATGCAATCATTGTTCTTATGGTTGCCATCTTGGCAACAAGACTGAATGTTTCCTCATAGTCTAACCCATAATGTTGGCCATAATCCTTTGCGACCAACTTAGCTTTGTACCTCTCTACATTGCCATCCGACTTGTATTTAATCTCATAGACCCATTTGCAACAAACAATGATCTTCTTTCCTTCTTGCAATGGTACAAGATCCCAAGTACTATTTTCAACCAAAGCATCTATCTCCTCATCCATAGATGTGCACCAATTTTTATCCATCATTGCTTCAGCAAATATAGTAGGCTCTTTGACCTCTGTCACCTTTGTCATATAAGCAAAATACTTCGCAGAAAAACCACTGTAAGTCAGCCTATCCACACTTTTGGCTTTGGAAGCAAAATGATCAATTGGAGCAACAAGAAGCAACCTACGGTTGCATTGTCTAGTACTGAGGCTAAGTACAAGGGTGTTGCATTGGCAGCATGTGAGATTGCATGGCTGCTCAAGCTTATGGTTGATTTGGACATATAGATGGATACTCCAATGCCCTTGTTATGCGACAATCTTAGTAGTGTACTCCTGGCAACGAATCCAATATATCATGCCATGACTAAACACATTGAGGTACACTACCACTTTATCAGAGAGATGATTCTTGCAGGGAGAGTCGATCTCATGCATATGAAGATTAATGAACAGGTTGCAAAAATCTTTACCAAGTCTTTGGATAAAGTTAAGTTCAGTGTTTTTAGACAATTGCTTGGTGTACAGATGTTATCTTGAGCTTGAGGGGAAGTGTTAAGACTTCAAGTTCAACTCTACTATCTTTAGGTTATGTATACTCGACATTTAACTTGTCCAACTGTACCACATGCGGACATTAAATAAGTTGGTGACTTTAGACTTAGTCTGTACTTGGTGTGACTGGTCTTACATACCTTAATGTGTTGTATTCACTTCAGTTAGATGAGTTAATGATATAATGAAGAAGAGAGAAGAGAGCACACTACTCCTCTCTGTTGGTTCAAATCTCTATCTCTCTCTTTCAACAATCATCTCCTTTTTGGTATACCATTCTTATAAGCAGAGGCCTTATCCATCGAGTCTTGATGTCACTTCTTTTTCTTCATACTTTACATATATGCTACTTCCACATGTTGGAAGGATGAGATCTTTGTTTACATGGCATTCATATACTCAAAGTCCCTCTGTATGTTGTAGGACCATAGTTAATTCTTAATTCTTGTTTTTAACTATTTTTCTATTGCAAGGAGAGCTCATATCCTATAAACTATCACTATGGCTTATGTAGAGGTAAGCCACAAACTACCTTGGCGTGACAGACTTTAGTGTTGGGTGCCTAAAACCTGGTGCGAAGCGGCTGATGATTTTAATTTGAAAACGCATAGGAATAGGTTGCTCTCATGAGGAAAGAAGTGTTTTTGGTTTTCTAAGGGCTTATTAAGAGAAAATAAGTAGAATTGGAGACTCTTTTTACAATGAGACTGCTTTATGTGGGCTAAGCTCAAAAGAATAAACATGAGAACTGCATCGCACAATTAAGGAAAGAGAGAGGAATCGCAAAACTCAAATGTTTCACAGCCAATACAAACTCGAAGTACTCATGCTGCTGTTCGAGGGGCTCAAAAAGCTATTGATGCACCTGCCAAATGTGGAATGAGAGGGCACGCCACAATTAAACCATTGATTTGGATTAGTGAGCCGCTCTATTGCCGAATTTAGTGCATCTAGACGTCTGTAGCTCTAATCGCTGGATAGATCACCTTCTTGGATTTCCTTCTCTGATGGGCTGAGGTGTATCTTGGCAGCACCCTTTCTGAGTGCCCAGCTGGCACGCTTCGTCCACGTGGCACGGTTGCCACTTGGCTTGTTGCCCCATCCATCCTCTCTGCTGATGCCTTCATCTGACAAGCTCTGCTTCTTGTGCTTGTTTTTAGGCTTCACCTTCTGCACATGGCTGACCTCACTCCACACCACCAACACATCATCTACGGGCTTGCTTAGCTTCTGCAGTGGAGCCACCTTCCATGTGAATAATGACTCATCCAATCCCAGCTTCAATGGTTGACAATCGGAGAACTCATCAAAGCCCTCTGGCTGCCTTGGACAGCCATAGATCCCTCCCACTTCAAGCTTTTTACTCTCCAGTACTCTTGCCTCATTCTTCTTCTCATTGAACTTGCCACAACCACCTGCATTGTGCACCCAATCCTCAGCCTTAATACTGGCTTTGTCATGCTCATCATCTCCTTCCTGATCAAAGGCCTTTGGATGAGCATCCTGCACCTTAAGCTCTGTATCTTGCATCTCCATTGTCTTCACTATAGGCTCGGACGATTCTCCCTCTCTATGAACCTTGCCTCTTGAAACTGACTTCAACCTTCTATAGATGGCCTCCATAGATTCTTCCTCTTCCTCAAATGACAATGTCAGTGGGTCAGTTCCCTCCCACTCTTCTCTTGAATCACAGAGGTGCTTATTCCCTAGGCTGCAATCATCCAATGCAAATGCCTTGTCTGGCTTCTCTCTGCAAAGATCATCTCTGTTCACAGAGAAGCTTCTCCTGCAAATCTCTTGGATCTCCCTAAAAGGAGAAAATTTCACAGCTGGTGGCTGGTAGTTATCCAAGAAGCTCAAGTCCCTGAGAAGGGCTGGCATACTCAGACTAGCATCATAGTCAAGAAGCATGGACCCGAGGTTGAGGACACCATGTGGACGGCCGGATGGACGTCGGATCTGCAGGGCGAGGGATTGAGCTCCTTGGAAGCCCCTTCCTCTTCTGGTGAGGTTACAGAGGAGGACTCTGACAGTGCCTAGGAGGCAGTCCTTGAACCTTCCTTGGCAGTAAATTTCCACTGTGATGGCTGCACTTTCCTGATTGAGGAGGTCTTCCTCTACTGGGAAGGTGAGCCTAGCATTCCATGTTGGGTGGAGATCATGAGAATTCACCACTTGGGTCCTCATCTTCAGGCTTGGCTTGATCCATGCCACTGCATAGACCTGCATCATCTGCCCTGCATTGATGGCCTTCTCCTTCTTCACATCTTGTGCTGATATGATGTTGATCTCTAGCTGACTGGGCTTCTTGTCCTGCAGCTCAGCTGCTGACTCGGCTTGCCATGTGGCTGCTGAGCTGGACTGGCATCTGGCTATCCACCCCATAATTCCTGATCAATTGAAATGCAGCCAAGACAAGTTGCTGAACATATATATATGCTCAAATAAAAGTGGAAAAATTAAGCAAAACTGCACTTTTTTTATTTAAAAAACAGAAAAGGACAGCAATTCGCTTTGTAAAATTAATTAGATGGAAATATGAGAAGGTAAAATTTGGCCGAGACGTGCTTGCCAGCAGTAAGAAAAAGAGAGAATCGTATAGCCATCAAGAGAGAAAAAAGAAGAAGAAGGAAGAATAGAAAATTGAAACTAGTACAGACCCATGAAGCAAAAGCAATGGAAATGAAGACTACAGTCCTCCCCCGTCCCCACCCCCCGCCCCCCCTTCCCAAAAAAAAAAAACAGCTCAAAGGTTAAGATGAAATAAGATGGACAATTCGCACAGGCAATAATTTTGGTGTGAGAATAGGAATAGAAAGGCAATGTCAAGAAAGCACATTGATCTACAAGAAATCCCTTCGAAGAATCTTAGCAGAGATGGATTAATCAATCAAAGCGCAAGCTTGCAGCTGCACGGGGGAGAGACACACACACACAGAGAAGGGGGGGGTGGGACACAGAGAGAGAGAGAGAGAGAGAGAGAGAGAGAGAGAGAGAGAGAGAGAGAGAATGTGTGTGTGTGATGAAATTGAAGGAAGGAAGCAGGAACTAGACTCGGCTGGATTGATGGTTACTGTAGCTGATAGCCATATTGTGAGACAGATTGTGAGACAGGAATAGAGTTATGGCATAGCTAAAGAAACAGACTGAGAAGAGAAGAGCTATTAATGACTTGGGGCTGCTCATCCGTCTGTGTATGTGTGCATGCACAGAGAGAGTGTGTGTGTGTGTGTGCGCGCGCGCGTGTGTGATCGAGTGAGTGAGAGGGGGATGGTGGAGGGCAAGAGAGGAGCAAGCCCTCGAGCATGGAGACCAGCCTCCCCTCTCAAACTACGGTTCAAGAATGATTGCGTATTTATAATTATTATTTTAGAAATTAATTACTCGAAGGTGATTATTATTTATTATTATGTAGCTGGGTGGTTGTTGTTATAACGGAGTTATCCAGCCTGTGCGCTCTCGAGTCTCCACACCAAGAAGTGCCCTCCTAAAAGCATCCCAATTAAAAACATTGTTAGGGTCTCATCATGTATACCTTAGGGATAGTGTAGGCATGCGCCAAAAAGCAGTTTTACTATCCCCAAGGCTATCGGCATCCCACCTCGTAGGAATATCAAATAAGTAGATAACATGGCTCCAATCTTTTTCAACTTGCCATTTGGTTGTAAATGCAAGAGCACTTTGCTCCACATATGGAGTCTCACCCAAATAAGTCTTTATTCTCATCCTCCTTTTGGAGCACCACACTAAATCTTCCTCCTATCCTTCCACAGTTTGGGACAATACTTGTGCCCATCATGCAACAGAACACCCCCCCCCCCCCCCCCCAGTGTTTCATCATACCTTAGGGATGGGCAACTCTTTACAGAGGACATATGGCACCCTTGTAGGCAATCCCCTATTCAACAGGATATCTATGCAATATCTACACCATGGAGCCCATGGCCAATGGGGAAGATGGGAACATGTCAACCATCTGGAGATGGAGAAGGATGGAGATATCAACCTAGACCCAACAAGCTAGGAAGCTATGGTGAGCAATTGGCAAGAGGTGGTGGAGAAGCTCCCTTCTATCAAGAGAGAGCCTCAAAGAAGGTGAGGGGGCTTACAACCTAGCAATTGTTCAATCAGCCCCTCTTGAAGAAGGCCAACATCTAGATGTGCAAGGACAACAAAAGCAAATCTAACCTAGTCCCAACCCAAGCCCAAGAAGATGGCAAATTAGAAGATGCTCGAATAATCATTGTTCGTTATCAGGTGTCAAACATTGTGTTTGTCCACATTCAGGTGACCTCCACCCATCAACTCTCGAATAATACTAGCCATTACCATAATTTTTGACATTTTTTGTCTTAAAATTCACCCAGGTGTGAAAATATACTATAGAAAATCTCAAAGACAAGCTCTCACTTCCACGTATCCATGGATAGCACTATTTCATTACAATGAACAAAATAGAAATGTTATAATCAATATACCTTAAAACACTACTCTAAAGTAATAAAGCTTTCTCATTCATTGACAAAATGCTATTTGATGATAGCATTGCATTGTTATAGATGTAATAGTTATGCCTTATTAAATAGCATTGTATTTACAAGTTTTCATTATTCAAAATTTTCAAGATTGAATCTATCAAATGAGCTATTATCTAATGCATTGTTAGAAATGAACACCCCTCCTTGTACTTTTGTGATCTATTTCTTAAATTGTCGATAATATGTCAGAGCTCGCATTTTCTTGTTGTAATGTCGTGTTATACACCAATAGCTCCTCAATGGTATGATTTCGTGGTAATGGGGTTCCTTGCATTGTCATCCCCAAAATTCATTCATGCTCTTTGGGTAAGGACCATGACAAGTCTCTTTCTGGGTAGTTGTGGAGCCTAGTCTCTTTCCAATTACACATTATTAGCAATTTGTCCTTGGCTTACTCCTATATTTGATGGCTTGTCATTCCAATCTACTCTAATGTAATGCACATAGCATTGTTGGACAAAGTAGATGGCTATTTGATTATTGTCTGAAAAACTTGACTCTAGCCCATCTTGTGTGCTAGAGAATTGAAATGTTTGAAGGAACGGTTTCTCTTGCTCTGTCTGATGTGCAAAATAAAGTGTCACACACAAACCAATTTGGGCAAAGCTTTCTAACATCCCTAAGGGAGAGTGGTCTTCCCTTTAAGTCATTTTCCTCTTGAGAAGGTGCTATGTTTGATAGATCTTGGTTTCCAAATCTCGCTTGCTCTTCTTAAAGAATTCAATGTGCTTCATTATGATCTAGGTTAATAGTTTGCACATTAGGTGCCACTACACATTCTTCTAATCTAAAGAAAAAAACAAGAATTCTTATATGAGTATATTGTGATAAGATTATAAATTTAATTAAATAATACTAAATTTTCTTAAATTGATTTTATTCGAAAGATACAAGCATCCTATTATCAAATGCAACTGCTTTTGTCCTCCTGCTTTTTCAGTTTCATGCAATGTGACCTAGTGAGAATATGTTGTTGAAGGAATAAAATCCGTGCCCAATCATACATGACTTGAGAAGAAAATGCAAAATTGAATCCATGCTATGCAATCAAACAAGCAATGCTCCACACAAAGAGACAGATGCACTAAAAAATAGAGTGCCCAACCTATCTACATGTGCACGTGCGTCATGCAGGATGCAAACACAGTTCCTTAATTAGGTTGAATCCTTAACCTCACCTCTCAACACTCAGCAAAGAAGACATTGTACTCCACTCCTCCCACCTATAATCTCACAGTTACTCTCAACAAAAATATGGTCCTCATGATTTCGACCAAGAAAGCTACCCTTCTCACAACTGGCAGCATCCTTCACAACCCTCAAACTCACCCAACCACCTTTCCCACTCAACCAGAGGTTCCTAACATAGTGATGAAAATCCCAACTCTCGTCTGCAAGAAATAGTGTGTGCTCAATGAAAGGTGCTCTCTACAGTGTGCGTGCAACTAAGATTTATTGCATATAGCTGCAGCAGGTCTCATGCTGTGCTAGTGCTCAATGATGTTGCAAAACGTGCATAACCTAACCCATGGCATGGATGTATTTGATAAAATCAGGAGATGACCCCGACTATGGTGTATCCAACAAGTGCAACATGAAGTGCTTATGAACCCAAATTCTTATAATATGCAAGAGATATTAGCAAGAAAATATACCTTTTCCAAAATGTTTGGCAGCTACTAGTAAACTCCAGCTCCAACCTGTCCAAAAAAATACCAAACTCGACCAAGGCTATCAAGTTTCCACACTCATAAAATCAAAAAAAACAACAAAAACAAATCCTAAGCTAGACAAGCATAGAAAATCCAACTACTGAACAACAAAACAAACAATCACATAGACAACTAAGCTAACAAAACTCCATCCTATCTATAGTTTTACTAAGGGTTTTCAATTTTTGTGAAAATGCTTGACAATAGAGATGGAAACAAATAGAAACTCCATCATTAAACACAATGCCTCAAATGGAAGATTATTGATGCTAAGTGTTGAATGGGGAAGGTAAACTTGACATAGCAAATTTCTATGGCTATAATGACTAAAAGGATAGGTCAAAAATCTAGCAAGAACTTAGCAAAATTGACAACTTGGTAGGCTTGATTAGAGGAGACTTCAATATGATGCAAAAAGAAGAGGACACTTTCACTATGGCTACAATACTACATGGGGAGGAACTCGAAGCATGGGACCAAGTTGAGCAAGCTCACGACATCACAGATGTTAAAGACTATCTACAAAAAAATGCCGATATGTATACTTTTCATTCTCTAAGCCACATTGGGTACTGGGCTCAACTAGACAAATGTTGTTTCTCCTTAAGGGGAAAATTGATTCCCTTCATTCACCTCTCTACAAGTAGATTATGGTAACCTCATATTTGATCATTCCCTCTTAACTCTAACTTTGAAATCTTTTGAGCCATGCTGAATAGAAGGATGCATAAAAGGCTAGTACTAAATGATAAACATTTCAAATAGAAAGCATTCAACTACATGATAGAGGGAGCCGTCAATCGATTCAAGTGGAAACTAGAAGTAGGAGATGACAATGCCTAGGAAGATTACACAATTGAGCCCTTACTTGTATGTTGAATAAATGGAAAATGTGAATTTCATTTGGGCTTAATGTTTTGGTGAGATAATTGCAAGAAACATTAGAGGAAATGTATTGAATGAGTGTGGAGTTACAACACATTACTATGCTTTTAAGTGTTACAATTTTTTTGTGAAAGGAAAATGAGCTAATGGTTGACAAGGGAGAGAGAAGTGGACACCTTCACCTTAGACAACAAAGTGAGTGATGTAGACAATTTTTTTGGCATTGCAGGTTGAAACTACAAGTTGGAGAGGGGAAGGATCGTTGCACAAGAATAGGGAGGAGAGATCCCTTTAAAGGTCATTTAATTACTTTTTATTAACTTTTTTTTAAAGAGAAATTAAAAAACCCTAGGCCCCTTTCGATTGTCTACTTGTCGCCCTCCACCATTGCCTATGCTCTCTATCTTGTCTCACTCCCTGGACCTTCCCATTCTGCTCGTTTTCCACCCCCAATACCCATCTTCCCGTGCCTTTGTTTACCTCCCACTTCTTCTTATTTCATCTCCTCCTGCCCCTCTCTCCTTTGCAAGTGCCTTGGTTTACTCCATTGCCCTTTTCTCTTGCACCCTCTCCTCCAACAATGCCTTTGTCTATGCCACCACGCCTTCCTCCTACACCCTCTCCTTCACCAGCACCTTTGTCAACTCCACCACCCCTTCCTCTTGCATCCTCTCCTCCACCTACACCTTTGTTTCCTCACTGCCACCTCTACCTTCATCATCGCCTCCACCTATGCCACATGTTGGGGTTTAAAGGCTACCTATGCCTAGCACCTACATTTACTTTATACACAATGCTCACACACTTGTACATTGTAGGTGGCAACCACTCATCACTATGCTAGAGATCTTGTATGCACAATTGGCTTATGTAGTGGGAGCTCACGCTCAACCGCCAAGACCAACGGACCGCTTATTGCTTCAAGCGTTTCAAGCGAGCTCTAATGGCTATCTCTCACCTAGCTGACGCGCCGTTGATCCTATGAGTATAGTGAGCTTACCTTGATGCCGATACGAGTTGCCTCCTCTCTCGCACACCCCGGTAGCTCCACGATCCTAGATGTGAGCTCAAGCATCCTCAAGCCTCCTCCATCTCCAAGCTCCATTCTCCATAGCCGCGTACGCAAGAAAAGAGAAGAGAAGAGAAGAAGAGGAGAGGAGATGGTGAAGAGCTTCACCCTCTTGATCCCTCACTCTCACACACTCACTCCCTCACACTCTCACACTCCCTCTCTCAAGAGCACACACAAGCAAGAAGATGAGGAGAAGAGAAGAAGAAGAGAGCTCTTGTTAGCCACACACCAAAGAATGAGCTTCCATTCATTTTTTGAACTTTATATACAAGCCCTAAAATCCCATGGGCACCCATCCCTTTTTTACATGACCGGCCATTGTGGCAAGGTCCTTTTTCCATTTCCCTCTTCTAGCCTTATGCCTCTAGCCTACACCCGTCTAATATTTTACAATTGGCACAGGAGGGAACCTGGCGCTCTTTTACACGAGTTTTCCAAGTTTTTTGAGGCGCCTTTCATTTAAAATTGCGCTTTTTGTCCCGACTTAGTTTTGGAGGTCGCCTGCGTGTCTTTGCTCTTTTTCCATGTTTTTTTCTGATTTTTCCTTCCTTTTTCCACCATCTCGACTTGGGGTTAACATTACCCCCCTCCTAGATAGGTGTCAGTCCCATGGCACTTCTGTGTTGTTGTAGGTTGGCAGGCAATTGGCCAAGTGGTGTAAAGGTGAGAGCCACTTGGAGACTCAGGTGCTTGTGGAAGTTGTGAAATGATTTTTTTCGGAGAAGCCAAATGGATATTGCGTGGTTGACGGGGGCCTCCAAAGTTGGTAGTTTGTTGCTTTTTGTGATGCCTGAAAGGAGAAGGTGCGGTGATGTTCCTAAGGGGAGTGCCTATCTCATTGTGTTAGTGCATTGTGTTCGTGCTAGTAGAATGGGGAGGTGGGTCTAACCGCAGGCAAGCTTGGGTGATGTCCCACACTTGAGGACCCCATTTGTGCCAAGGGAGGTGCGATGCAAGTGGCTTAGGGTGACAGCTCTAACCGTAGGCGAGTGTTACCTCCCTAGGTATGTCCTGCCCTTGATGTGCCCTAAGCGTGAAGTGGGGGAGCAAAGGGGCTAGGGGGTTAGGAGTGGAGCCGGTCGACCGAAGCCACCGGGCACGCCTAGCTTGAGAACCCCTAGGTGCAGTGATCATGCTTTATGTGGTGGTAAGTGCTTCTGCAAGAGGGCTATGTTATCCAGTCAGTGGAGAGTGTTTTTCGTGCTTTTCCTTTCATGTTGTTCTTTTCTTCACTTTTACTTCTTCTTTTTTTAAAGTTACAGTAGTGGAATGATAGTCAAGGCCTAATTCTCTTCATCTGAATGAGGAGGGGAAGGGGGTCGGATGGATTTGCTCAAAAATTGGTAGCTTTGCATTTATCCTTTCAGATTCATGCGGACATGGAGAGAGGTGGTGGCGAGGAAAGGGTGATTGCATCTAGTAAACTGGCTATCATTCATGTCTTCTAGGAGGGCTAGGCAAAAAGAGGGAAGGAGACTAGCCCTCATCATTAGACGCGCCATGGCACAGCTGTCAATGGCGTTAGGGTCGAAGAAGAGGGGAGGCAAGCCGCGCTCTTGTGGAGTCGGGTCCTGCTTAAGTAATAGCTTAAGTAATCTAAGGTAGTTACATGTAGTTACAAAAGCTGGATCAGGGCATGAAGAGAAATCTGCGAGGAAACACATCATAGAGTCATCTAGGCTTTCTGAGTTAAAGAGGAGGGTATGTTCGAAGGATACTACATTGAAGTTATAGATAATGGGAAAGTCGTAATGCCCGTGGAGGGTGGCATCAAAATCCACACCTACCCTTCGAGGGTATGCCATGTATGTGGGGTTGTTCCTCTCGAATGGCAGCGTGTTACAAAATGCCATCCAAGCGAGCATACTAATGTTGCATACTCACCTCCTCCACAGGGTTTGGCTTTTATAGCCCTGTACTGTATGTGGAACTTCGAAAACTTTGTTTTGCCAGTAGTCGGCCTCTTCAGTTCCCTAAGAGGTGGGGGTCTTCTCCCTCTCTTCTAGCCACTTTTGCCCTAGTCGGCCACCAATTGCGATCACCTCCTCCATCACCTTAAGTGGCAAGACCCTCCGCAGGCTGTTGGACAGGAGAAAGCTAAAGGTGAATGAATCCTTTTCTTTTTCTTGTCTCTCCCAAACCACTAGCTATCCATGGAATCCAGCTGGGATGTCATCAGGGCAAGGTGGGAGGGGTGCGGACGGCTGCACGGCTGGCTTGGCCCTTAACTGCTTCCTGGCTTCTTCAACTAACTTCCTACGTCTCTCTTTAAGTGTGGCTTGTCTTTCCGCAGATGGGTCCTCCTGTTGTTGCTCTTGAGACTGCGGCGAGGGGGATTGTGGGATCACATTCTCTCTGAATCTGCCCATGTCGAATTCGAGTTTTGCTTCCTCCCCCTGCCGGTCTCCTTGTTGTGCTCCCTTTTCAAATCCTATGGCATCTATTTCCTGGGGGGTTAGGCCGGCCAACAGTAGGCATTTCCTTTGCTCTTCCAGGCTCAATCTAACCTCTGCAGGTTGGGGTGGCATCTGCAGTCCTGCATGCATGGCTCTGTGTGCAATGTTAAGCTTCTTTTGTGTCACCTCCAATGATTCTCCCTCCTCTGGGCAGGTGGTGTCCATGATTGTGTTGAGGAAGGCCTTTTGTTAGACACCGAAGGCCACCTGGGCGGCTTCTACCTTGTTCTCTGCGATGATCTTCTCTTTTTCCACCAGAGCAAGGCGCCATGCCAGTATCTTCACCCTTCTTTCATTCTGTGTGGCCCACTCCTCTGCTCTCGTGTTCATCTCTTCTAGGCTCTCTCCTTGCCTTAGAGCCAGGGTCGTGAGCCTTTGTTCTTGGTCTTCCCGTTCTCTGACCAATTTCTCCTGTTCTTCTTTTTTGGAGTTCAGCTAATTGGTCAGAAACTCGATCTCGTTTTGCTGCTCCATGTTCTGTTTTCTTTCCTCGTCCGTGGCATTGAGCTCAGCCATAAGCACTTTGACTTTGGCGGTTTTTGCAATGAGCTCCTCATACTGCATAATTAGGAACTTGTATTCTTTCTACATTTTCACAAGTTCCTATGTTTCATTGTCTAGTAGCTACCTCCAATGCTCTTCCCTACCGTCCTTAGCCTTCACTTCTTGCTTGAGATCCGAGATCTCCCTTTGCTACATGGCTATCATTCTAGTTTTGTCGAGTTGGAAGGCAGCTACTGACTCCTTTTCAGCTGCCAACTCAACCACAGCTATCTTTCGTTCCTCCTTAGCTTTCTCCAATTGGTAGAGTAGCTCGGCAACGTACTCGTCGTAGTTAGCTGATGGCATCATCGTTGTGTGGATTGGTGATGTCGAGGCTTCCACCTTCTACCGTTTAGGGTCTTGCCTTGATTCTACATCAGTGGTTGGCCTCTTTTGCCCTGTGGCCGTAGTTTCAGTGCTTTGTCCCTAGGCCATTTCTTTGTTGATGAAGTATTGCATCCATGCCACGAAATTCGAAACATCGGCACTGGTCGGGATGCTGGGGGTGATGGTGGTTGGTTTGATGGGAGGCACCATGAGGGGAGGAATCGGGTGAATCAAGGCTTTGCCCTTGCCCTCAATGACAGCGGGCGGCACGATTTCCGACGCCTGTGTGCTAGAACCAAGCCCTTCTTCTCTTTGTGGGCTCAGATTCCCCAATTCATCTGCCCTACTTTGTTGTTCGATAGACCGACGTGTAGCCTCAGCCAAGTCTTCTTCCTCCTTTCTTCTTAGTTCCTCTTCTTTCTCAGCGCCTTTTCTTTGCCTTTCCACTTCTGTTTTTCGGCGTTCTTCCTCCTTTTTGTCTTTTTCTTCCTTTTCCTTCTTTTTTCTCTCCTCAGCCTCCTGTTTTGACGCCTTCTTTGCCTTCTATAATTCCTTCTTTTCCTTTTTTTCTTCATGTTTCTTCTTCTTCTCCCTCTCCTTGGCCTCCTTAAGGGATTCTTTTTTGGCCCTTTCCAAGTCCTCTTTCTCCTTCTTGCGGCCTTTGTCATCCTTTTTCTTCCTTTGGGCTGTTTTCTTCTTGGGTTTCTTGGTTGTCTTCTTGCTTTTCTGTTCTTCCCCTTCTTCCTCGGTTTCGATTCTGTCGGTGGACCCTTCTTTGTCCTGGTGAGGGGGCGATTATCCGGTGTTTCTCCTTCTCCTTCTTCTGCATTTTGTGTCTCCTTTACTGCCTCCTGGATGAGCGCAGTCAAAATGCTTCCGTAGCCGATAAATGAGGCCTTGGACGAGGCCTTCTTCCTTTCTGTGGCCTTGGAAGCTGGAGACTCTCCATCTACTGGCGTACTTCCCAAAGCCAGTGCTTTAGCCGCCTGGTCGATGGTTTTGCGGATATACCCATTCCAGTCGACTTCATCTAAGGTGTGGGCTGCTACATTCTCCAACACAAGCACGCTGATTCGATGCATTAAGGCGTTGTAGCGCTGGCTGGAGAAGAGCACGTGCACTAGCTTTGCCTATAGCCTGGCTTCAGCATCAGGGATGTCGTGGATGTTAATACCCTCATTGGTTAGCACCTCCTCTCTTTTCATTTTCAGCATGGTGTAGACATCCCTTTTCTGTTTTTTCTCTATCTTCGGTTCCAATCCCAACGCCTTCTCCACCAAGGCTGGGTTCAAGTGCACCTGTACCTGTTTAGCATTTTCTCCCCTTTCCACTGTCACGGTGCTGCACTCCTGGTTGGGGTCGTATGTCCTGAGAAACTCCACACACTTCGTGTGGTAAGGCTCTTGCGCAAATTTCTCCAGGTACTTGGTGAGGTTGCACTGCTCGATGATTCTCTTGGCTGCTTCCTCCTTCGACACTACATTTTCGATGTTCCGGATGGTCCGAAACTTCAGTTGATTGTAGGCGCGGTTTTTTAGGGATATGCCATACTACGCTCTTTCCTCCTTCGTGAACGGGAGTCTGTGGGCACGGTCTTGTTGCGACATTTTATGTTCCTGTCATAAACCGTAATTTTCGTTAGTGCTTTGCACATAGTAATTTGTTGATTGCTAAAAAAGAAAAACTCTATGCTTTTTGAATGAATTCATTAAGAACCAATGTAGATTTTCCTTTTCAGACTTTGACTTTTTGCCCTTTACTTCAAAGTTTCCATGCCCTTTTTCCTACCCCATCCGTTTTTCATAATATATGTTTATGTGTTTCACTAATTTTGATTTCATTGGCCTGATTTGATTCACCTTACCCCCTCCCCTTCCAGCTTGAGAAGAATCCTTCCTAAGATTTAGGGTCAGAAGGGCAAGGGCGTTCGGCATGGTGGTGTAGGAGTTACTTATGAAGGAGCCAATCATAGAACTGGGGGTTCTGTTCTAAGTGAGCTTCGCGGTCCAGATCAAAGGGTCGAATCCCCACTTGCATGATGTATGTGAAAACATCTGTTAGGAAGTCACCAGAGTTGACATGGCTAGCAATGTGTAACTCTTCCTCAGTCAACAAGCGATCGAGGTAGGGGTGTTCTTTGATGTGTTCTTCCATGGGTCGGCCCTGAAGAGTGGTTAACACTCTATACGAGGTTGGCGCGATATATGTGGGGTCGTATTCCGTTGTTTTGATAGCGCAACGCTGCTCAGCGTTGGTCATTATGCGGCACCCTTCAACTTCCCATTGCAGCCTAAGAGTGTACCAATGCCTCGAGAACGGGGAGTCAGTATCAGGGAGCTTTGATAACGCTGTGATTTCTTGATCAGTGATAGCAAAAGTGGTTCGTTGATCGTATGACGTAATGAGGCGCTGTTTGATGGCTTGCTCCTTGGAGATCTCGCTGTTGAGCAATTCAGCAGGCGGAGTGAAGAGCTTTTGCGAATGTGAATTCAAAGGTCTCCTAGGAGCATGGCATCGTTTTAACTTCAGTTGCAAAGGGTTTCTCCAATAGTCCTAAGTCCAAGCGGTCGTAGCTTAGTGCCAGCGACATGAAGGTGGTGTCTAGTCATTTAATGCATTCCACCACGTCATCCCCGGTGTCCTCAGCGAGGTCGGCGGCCAGCGCTAAAAAGGATTTGCATTCATATGAGGGCGTAAGGCCGATGGGTGGTCGAGGTTTGCTAGAATTAGAGGCTGTGACAACGAAGAGTTGTGGTTGGGAGTGTTCTTAAGTCTGCAGTTGGCTGCTTGGATTATGGGTGGATTAGGAGCAGCCACAACAGACGAACGGCGGACTGCATTCAGGTTGGATTTGGGGAGTCGGATTGACTTGGTCAGGTGATGACTCTTGTGACGGAGTCTATTGTTTGGGCCGATAGGCTTGTGTGACTCTCTTGAGTTTAGTAGACAACTCAGTGAGATGGAAATGAACTACTCGACGACAGAAAGAGAAGGATTAGGCATAGTGTTTACTGTGAAGAAATTCCGGCACTATCTATTGGCCACACCTTTTACCTTTTTTGTGGACCATCAAGCCCTGCTCTATCTAGTAAACAAACCTTGCGCTATAGGACACATAGCTCGGTGGCTCCTTCTGCTCTTGGAATTTGACTTCTCCGTGGTTGTACAAAAAGGAAAACATCACTACATGGTTGACCATATGTCACACATTCCCACCACGAGAGAAGCCGCTGGACAAGGCATTGTTGACGAATTACTCGACACCCATCTATTTAACCTGTCCAGTGAGAGAGATTTATTCAAGGCTGATCTAACGCCATATTGGGCGGATGACATAGTCCAAGTGCTTGAACACGGACTGCCTGATTGACCGATACGAAAAGCTTGACTTAGGCGATTAATCCTTAAGATCCAACCCTGTCAGCTGATCGCAGGCCAACTCTATAGGCTGGGGCAAGACAGATTGCTGCGTAGATGCGTATGTGAACATGAGATGCACGATGTGCTCTCAGAGGCACACAACGGCATTGCTGGAGGGCACTTTAGCGGAGATACGACAGCACGAAAGGTGTTGCAATCTCAACTGTGGTGGCCCACGCTTTTCCACGATGTAGCACGATTCGTCAAGCATTGTGACGAGTGCCAACGGAAAAAAGTCCCGATTCGCAAGGATAAGATGGAGTTGACCCCAGTTATTGCATGACAACCCTTCGAAAAATGGGGAATTGACTTCATAGGACCTATCAGTCCTGCGGCACAGTATTCATAGGCCAAGTACATCATTGTGTCCACGGACTACCTCACGAAATGGGCAAAGACAAGAGCGAAACGAAAAAACGACGCTAGGACGACCGCCAAGTTCTTATGCGAGCAAGTGATCTCGTGATTCAGATGCCCCATCGAATTGGTCAGTGAGACCAAGGCACGCACTTCATCAACAAAGTGATAGCGCATCTCCTGTTCACCTTTCTCATCATCCATCGCAAATCCTCGCCATACTACCCTCAAGCAAACGGTTCGGCAGAATCCACGAATAAGATTCTTGTCAATGTCTTGACCAAGGTGGTCTCAGCCTCACGCAGTGACGACTGGGACAACAAGCTGATGGCAGCTTTGTGGGCTTACCGCACAGCTTATAAAAGGGTGTCGATCAAACCCCCTTCAGGTTGACCTATGGAACTGAAGCGGTTCTACCATTAGAATTCTTTGTTCCTAGCTTGAGAATAGCACTTTAAGAACGATGGGAAGGGAAGGAGGCATGGACGTAACACCTGGTCGAACTCGAACGCCTCTCAAAGACTTGCCTTCTAGCCACCCATGCGCTTATATGTGAGAAGGCCCGATGCAAGAGTTGGTTTGACAAGCATGTCAAGCAGCGCGACTTTGAATAGGGCGACTTAGTGCTCCTCTAATCAGTTAAGGGGCATAAGCAGAAAATGAAATTTAGAGGTCTTGGACCTTTCAAAGTTCGTGCGATCAGCCACATAGGCAATGTCGAGCTCGAGACCTTAGACGGTGAGGGCATAGGCTTCTTTAGTGGCAGTCGTGTCAAGAGGTACTACCCTCCCACCTATCCTTTGCACGAGCCCCCGATGTTAGAACCGCTTGTCAAGATACGAGTGGCCACAATCACTGAGATTGATGATGAGGATGAGGAAGCCGTAGAGCCCGCATACCTCCATATCACGGTCACTGCAAAACAAACATGCGCTTTCAATGCTTTGATCGACGAGGGAGTAGACTTCAATGTCTTAACTCATGATCATTGGACTCAACTTGGCAGACCACCACTTCAACCCACTAATGCGAAATTAAGCCCATATGGGGCCCATTCCTACGCACTTCTCGGCAAGTGTAGAGCCGCCGTTTCTATCGAGTCTGAGACTATCCCAATGATTTTTTACGTGTTGCCAAATGCTAAAAACGTAGGCACGGAGTCGCTGCTGGGGCGAACTTTCAAAAAGTAGACTCACTGCAATGTTGATTATGAGTCACAGCGCATCCACCTCGCAATAGGCAACGTTCGCATTGTCACACCTTTCAGCAAGGGCTGCGTGATCTCATCACTTTCCGCAATGCCATCGGTAGAAATAACTGTAACCAAGTCCAAGGAGGGGGGTAGTGTGCGGCCGCCACCTCCCAGATTTCATGAATCACAGCCCACAACAGCAAAACCTAAGGCTCAACATCCTAGATTTCAATGGCAGCCTAAGCAACCGCAACCGCCGCTTAGGAGTCGAAGCTCCTATCCTCATAAAACCAAAAAATCTAAACCTAGGAGGCCAAGACACAGTCATAGAAAGCGCCGCATGATCAAGCAAAGATGGGTCCCTAAAGCCCTCTTGCATGCGCAAGGCTACTACGTGGGCAATACCTGGCTGTGGATTCCTAAGGCCTACACGGCCAAAGGCACTACTCATACGCTGCCCTCAAGCTTGATCAACCCAAGTCCCATAAACCCTCCAAACCATAAGCCGCAGAACTCTCTAAAACCACAGCCATCCGACTCAACTCACTAGATAGTCTAAGTTGTGTTCTCCAGGTTGGCACAACATTGCCCCCATGGCAAACTTAGAAGCATCGATATGCACGTGGAAAGTAATGGTCCAATCCAGGGCTCGTAGAATTGGTGCTGTGGTTAGAGCCTTTTTCAACTCTTCATATGCTCGTTGGCATGCCTCAATCCATTCGAAGACGATCAACAGCTTGTACAAAGGTCTGGCAATCAATGCATAGTTCAGTACAAACCGTTGATAGTACCCCGTATGGCCTAGGAAGCATTGAACTCCCTTGTAGTTAATTGGGGATGGAAGGTCAACAACAACCCTAACTTTCGAGAAGTCAGTGGCAATGTCGTTCTTCGACACCATGTGCCCTAAGATGCATCCATGCTTTACCCAAAACTGGCACTTTAAGGGGTTCAAGGAGAGATGATATAAGCGACACCGCTCAAAGACTGCACGGAGTTTGTCTAAGTGTTCGATCCAAGTCGAGTGGACACAGAGGTCGTCAACAAAGACTTCCAACTCCTTGCGAAGCATGTCTTTAAAGATGGTGCACATGAGGCATTGGAAGGTGGCAGGGGCATTAGTCAACCCGAAGGGCATGACTGTGTAAGCAAAGACGCCCCACTCAGTGGCGAAGGCAATCTTGTGCATGTCCGCATGATGCACTTGCACCTAGTTGTACCCTGAGAAGCCGTCCAGAAAACTGTAGGCTTCCTTGACTGCTACTCTCTCAAGCATGTGCTCGGTGTACGGCAATGGATAGTTGTCCCTCTTAGTAGCAGCGTTCACCTTCTTGTAATTGACGCACACTTGGATTTTTTCATTCTTCTTCATCACGATGACTATGGGCGATACCCAGTCTGTGTGTTCAATTTCGTAAATGAATCCCGCTCTCATCAGCTTATCAATCTCCTCTTTGACAGCATGAGCATGTTTTGGATTCATAGGGTACGGTCGCTGCTTGACCGGCATTGCATATGGCGTCATGGGTATGTTGTGAGTCACGACACTCAGATCTACCCTCTTAAGCTCTTCTAAGGACCAGGCGAGCACGTCTATGTACTCTCACAAGAGAGTGTCAAGACTCGTTTCTTCTTCCTCAGTCAAGTCATCGGCAATGAAGACTGGTCGGGGTATTTTCCCTTCCTAGGCTAGGTTCACCTCCTTGACCTTGGCTGGTCCCTCAATCGGTTCGCTCATTTGTCCTTGACGCTTGGCACCTAACAGAACTACTACCCTATCCCCTTTTTTGAATTTCGTAAATCGTTTAGGGAGGTCCTACGGTTCTCGTTGTTCTTCCATTCGTGTATCTCTGGGTTGTTTTGCCTTTTTCTGTCTTAATCGTCTGCGCCTCAGGTGGACGGGTAGGTTCCCCTTGGTGCGTCTGGCAGTGGGCGGCCTAGGGATTTCTGTATCACTATCCGAACTAACCTCCGACTCAAAGTCGAACTCCCCGTCCTTGCTAGAAGAGGTGGTCTCCCCTGGTGGGCGCAGTTCGGACGGCCACTCTGTCCTAAGCACTGATGTCGTTCCTGGCTGGGCTAGGCCTGCTTGCTCAAGGTCTATGGCTCCTACGTGTTCTAACCAGACACGATCACATTCCATGCGCATGACTCCTCACTCTATCCTGAAGATACTCTTTTTCTGCGGCTTGGAGTCTGCTCGTATTTGCTCTATTTCTTGTCCTTCAGTGTCGTATTCCACGGTATCTACCTCACCCTCACTTTTGTCACTGAAGGATTGGCAGTCTTCGTATTCGTCATTAGAATCCTCTTCGTCAGACTACTCGTTGTCTCCTAGGGCTTGGTATATCTCTTGTCGTTGTTCAGGAACTAGGGCCCAGTTATACATGAGATTTAAGTCATGCACTCTGGTCCATTGCCACTTGGATTCATCTAAGAGATCCTGGAGTGGTTTGAAGTTTGCAGCTGGATTGCCAACTAGCTTGTCCGTTGAGTATTCCAGTATCTCCTAAAGTTCCCTTTTGTTGGTTGGGACTTGGAAGTTGATAGGCTTAGGTTTCCCACGAAGGGTTCCTGCCATCATGCAGACTGGTACGGAGGGTGTGTCATTAGACTTGCCGATTGTTTTGATGGCTTGCTCATATGCCTCATGATCTGAGAACGGCAGGACGATTGTAGCAAGGACGTGCATCCAATCCCACTCATCCTCTGGGCATGGGATATACTTGGTCAAGGGCCCATAGGACTTCTTGACCTGGGTGTTACCCTTGAGCAGAGCAGAGATGGCATCTAAGTCGACTGGTGAGGTCTTCCAAGTGTCCATGTCTATTCTCACGGCATCCGTTCTATTGCCAAGGAAGATCAAGCCGTTACCCCAATCTTCGATGACTCTAGCATTGCGCATCCAAGGTCGGCCTAATAGGATATCGTAGTCCACTCCCTTCATGTCTATAAAGTCCACAGAGAATTGGACACTTGCGATCTTCACTGGCCAATTCTTAAGCACCCCGAATGGCTTGACTCTCATACCGTTTACTAATGTGACATTAAACCTAGCAATTTTGACATGCGGGTTTCCCCAAGTCTGAAGCACTGCGTGGCTAACCACACTAACCCCAGCTCCCATGTCCAGGATTCCCTTTCTCATTGTATCGCCTAGGGCTAGAACCGGTAAAATTGCATGCATCTCGGAACCTTCCTAGAAGGCATTGATGTGTAAGGATTTAGGCATAGAGTGCAGCGTCAAACTCGGTATTTGTGTCTCTGCATCATGGTCATGAGGGTGTGCCGTGACTTGCTCTCGTGACCCTTCAACCCACTACTTAAGATCTTGCCATAGGGTGGGATGCTGCCTAAGCAAATCTCCCAGACTAAGTGTTACAGGGGTAGTCACCAACGTGGTCATGAGATTGTTGGGTGCTCGTCTTTCTCCTAACCTGGATTGTCCTGGCCAATGGCCGTGACTGATCTATGGCCCTGTGCAATTGCTTCTCCCGACCTTGGTTGAGGAGGTGAGATTGGCATGCTTATACTGGAGAGATCATCGATCTCGTCCTCTATGATGGGCTCAATGTCTTTTAGATGCTCTTGAGCCTCCTTCACCCATTCCTTCACTTTTTCTATGGCCTCTAACTGTCACTTTGGATGCGGGTATTCCCCTATCTTAGCACTTCCCTTTTCGGCCGTCTTAGGGGCTGAAATCTTTGCCTCTGTGTCAAAGACCTTCTTTCCAGCAGGCAGAGTTGTAGCACTCTCCGTTTTTAGTGCGATTTTAGCTTCCGACCTCTTCTTCTTCTGCCTGCGACTTTTCTTCCCTATCGAAGCTGCGTCAAGATTGCTAGGTCCTGGTAGTGATATGCCAGCCTGCTTTGTCTGGGCACGTGTCATGACCCGCAATGGGATAGGTGTAGCCTCCCCATCAAGGTTCTCGACACCAAACAAGCCCAATGGGACAGATGGTACGTTGGCTAAGCTAGAAGACGGCTTTTGCTTTGGGCAATCGATGAAGAGATGATTGATTCCGCACTCAGCACACCTTTGGTCAGCCTTGTCTCTGTATTGCTGCTCCCTTTCAGGGCAGTGTGATGAGACATGACCTGGGTGACCACAATGATTGGATCTTGCGTCTACCCTCCTAGGCCTCTACCTCGTCCTCTTCCTAACGCCATCACCGGCACGGGGCAATAATCCATGAGGACAGTGTTGCCCTCATCATCATGCGAGATGTAAGGGCATATGTAAGTTTCTTCCTCATTTGGTTCTTCCACGTAGTGGACTGGAGCATCACTCAGTGGATGGGTCATGTAAGGACCAGGTGGTCTGGGTATGCCGGTAGGGTTTATGTCCATCCTAGGAACATCTGGCTTAATGTCGTTAGGTGCAGGAAGGGCCAATGGGGCTCCCCTTCCGAAGAATGGCTATGGCCTGTTCGCTAGGTAAGGCTGGCCGTAGGGTTGCGAGTACGAAAGTCTTCTTGGTAATCTACAATGCGCGACGTCATGACCAAACCTACCGCAGTTAGCACAAGGTCTTGACCTAGGGTCTTGACACTCGGCCGGCAAGTGCTTTCTGCCACAGTACTTGCATTGGACGTGTGGGCACATTGGTTGTCTCAACATGTCTTGCAACTTGGCTAACTCCATCTTTACATCAGCCAAGTCTTGGTTCGTCTCGGTGGCCTTCTCCTTATCTTGGGATGATGGAACTGATCGCTCACTAGAGGCTAACCCTCTCTCTGAGCTTCGTGAGTTGGCCTCTTCTAGGTTCGAGCTCCTGGAGCTCTGCTCTTTCAGATGATCATCGACTCTGATGGCTTCCTCAAACACTCTAGCTAGCATGTCTCACTGCAAGCTCAAATTACCTGCCAAAGCCTTATATAACTCCTCGTCTCGAATTTCGCTGATGAATACAGTCGAAACTGCTCTTTCAGTCGATCGCTCGCCCATAGGGATTCTCTTGAAGAGACTCCTCACGTGGTTTACAAAGTCGCGAATATCCTCCTTCTCTTTCTGCTTGACGTTCATCAAGTGTACTAGCAGATTATCGGAGTATCCAGGCTCTGCAAATCTCTTAATGAAGAGATCCTTGAGGCCACTGAAGTTGGCTCATTCTACGGCATCTAGGCTTGTATACCAAGTCCTTCCCTTGTCACCTAAGCAGAGCCTGAATGCTTGAGAGCATTGAGTCAGGTCGTTGAGGCCATTGGCTTCACAGAATTGCTCAAACTGCTCTACAAAACTGTATGGATCGTCGTGGGGTTGGTATTTGTCGAGTTACTTGGCAACAATAGGGATTTTAGACTGACTCTTTGAGAGCGGAGTTTTGAGCCCAGGATGTGCCTAAAATTTGCCAAAAAATCCAAAATTTAGGGGAAAAATATTTAACATCGAAGGCGGCGGCTGCAGCTAGGACAATTTTAAGCACCAAGTGAAAGACGACTTTTAAAAGGTGCCTGAGCGACAGTTGTGGATTTTTGATAATTTTTCCGACTGCTGTACGGGATGCCAGGAGCTGCCAGTCAATGCGGGATGTCAAACCGGACGTGCAAGATTTTTCAGAGCTTGAATCGGAGTCCGGACGAGGAAGGGGCTAAAACTTGGCCAAGATACGAAAAGATGGCCAAACTTAGGACCAAAGGGGGGGTGCCCTTTGGGACCTTTGACACCCCCCCCCCCCCCCCCCCCCCCCCCCCCCCTTCCCTAAATTTTATGCAACATTTCATGGAGAAAAACGTGGAGAGATGGCGGTAGCACGCAAGGCGCAAATTTCACTTCTTCTCCCCCCCCATCGATTTCTGGGCTATGAAGAACCCATGTAGCAGACAATGGCCCTCAACTTCTCCCTCTTGGCTGGTTATATCGCCTGTCTTCACACGAGGAATGGCTGCCCGGATGAAGAGAACAGATTCTAGTCTTTCTCTCTCCTCCCTCTCTCTCTTCTCTATGGGCTGTTCATGTGTACCATCTTGATGAAGGAATCGGGGAGGGAGAATGAAGGAAGTGGTGATGAAGATTGATGGAGATGCTAAAGATTGAAGTACAACATTGGATTGAGAGCAATGGAGGCTTTGTCTGCTGATTATGCAGTCATTCAAGGCATCTCGGGTTACGTAAAAACACGGTATGACCATTTTTATGAAGAAAATGAAAGATTTTTTATAGTTTATGATGATAATTATGTTCTTATTGGATGAAATTTTGTTTGTGTGCTATTTGCATCATGAGTAATTATTGTGTATCAGAAAATCTTGATTTTGCAATGATTTACATGCTTTATTTAATTCTCGTAAACCCGAAATGCAGTTTTTAAGCGGCAAATTGGTAGTTTTTCCGTTTCGGGTAGATAAAAGGTATTCCCATGGGGGGAATATGGAAGATAAATTGAATGTTAGTATACTGAAGTGATTGGAACAAGAAAAACCAAAAAATAGCCTATTTTATTGCTAAATAAATCAAGAAAATGGAAAAAATAAGAGAAAAAATAGAAATACATCTTTGAAAAATAAGAGAAAGTATAATAATTGTTTGTGGATGTATGGTATTGGCGAAGCATGAGGTTTGGCCTTAGTTTGCCCTCTCTCCTTGTCAAAGTTTGTGATTTATCGCTTTTTATACATCAAAACATGACAAAATGAACCTCTACACCTATGCAACGAAAGCAATACCTAAACGTAGGGGGTTGGGATGTTTGAATGGTGTGATTTGCATGCTGATTGTTGCTGATTTTCTGATGCACATCATGTCATAGAGTTTCGTGGTATGTTAATTAAGAGGATAGTAGCATGAATGTTATCTCAGTGCTATCCTTTCATCGCTACAATGGGTTAGAAAATGCATTTGGAAAGCCTGGTTGTACACCATGTTTCTGATTTAAAATTATGTTTGAGCACTTTAGAATCATTCACTTTGCATGTGCATGACGATCATGTTATCGGAATATAAAAACTTGGATGTATAGCACCTGTTTTCAATGACAATGACCCACGTTTGAGTGTGAAAAGGCATCCTAAGCCGTAGGATAGACGTTTGATTCTTGGGGGGTTATTTGGTAAGGAAACATGGTATCTCCTGGAGATGTTTGAAATGAAAGAGTGGAGTTTGTTCGTTTGTTTTATATGTTGAGCAGCACATCAAGGGGCTAATCCCTATGATGTAGGAGAGCTGCAGTGGGGCCGCGGTGTTTCTACCGAGAGGTTGCCTCCATGTATGTGATTATCGTGGTATTTATGGCCAATGTGTATGGGTTCTCCCTCTGTGGAGTTTATAGAAAGGAAAAGGTTGGACTACAAAACTACAAAACTATAAATGCATAGATTAGGCTTTAGGGCAGTTTGTCCTTTAACAAAAGATTGACGCTCCTAGCCCACGAGGCTGTGAGGGTGTATTTGTCTGTTATGAGCATGAGGTCCGGCTAGTGCCATAGCCAGTGCCAGCCCATTTTAGGTCCCATCACTCTTTGAGCCTTGGTTCGCTCCTAATCCTATGAGCAGTGATGTCGCTAGTGCCGCGGCACTTTGCTCTGCTGCCATGTTATCTAGCAGTCGCTTCCTGAGAAGCTCCCTCAACGTCAAGTCTCCTTCTAGGGCTCTCTCGTGATCTGTTCGATTTCTACCTGCTAAGTTCAGTACTCCAGTACCTCACGCAACTCCATGCTTTGCCTTTGGCTCCTAGCCTACTGGTCCCTATTGTATTCGACTATGCTTTGCAAAGCCTTGTGGGCTAGTTTTCTCTCTTCATCTAGGTCTGCGATGATAGTGTATGTCGTCCTGCCGCGGTGCTCGTACCGGGCATGTGCATCGTAGCTCCTGACCAGCTACTAAATAGCCTTCAGGAAGACGTTCAAGTCGAGTTCCTCATAAGACCTATGGTCTGAGCCTCCTTCTGCCATAGTCGTGTTGCCGTGCTCCACCAAGCTGTCGATCAGGTTGAGTAGATTTATCAAATCCACGTCGTTGACGCCACCTGCTTGGTCCTACTTCGCACGTTGATGGTTTATCTACGTCTTGGGTCCTCTCCTACCGGTGGGTTCCTTGAGTGGTTTATCTGAGTGAGATCCTTCAGTTATTGAATACAATCCTCAATTTATGGTCACTCAGTGTGCGTGTCGCTTCTCGTGCACTTGTGCTCAATCAAGCTTTCAATTTCCTTAAGTGCATTCAAGTGCGGAAATTCAAGGTGAGTGCAGCAAACAATCTCGAAGCGTCTTACACACTCTCACTTTTTTTCAGGCCTAATAGGCTTGTTGGTCAATTTTTTGGCTGCCTTGACAGGGTTCAGGGTTTTTCTAATATGTTGCCTCATTTGTTTTTGGCCAATCAGGCTTTAACTGCTCAGTGCTTTGCCTCTACGTCTCTAGGTCTCGCTGCTGCCTACTTTGAGCTGCTAAGTGGCTGTTCCCTACGATTTCGTCTATTCCATGTGCCAGAATCGAGTTCTGAGTGTCAGAAGGGCTTTTGACAGTTTGCACTGCTGAGCTCTAGCCGGGTCAGGTCAAATTTCTGAGAATTTGATAAAAATTTATACTCGGCCCAGCTGGTCCGAATTGCAGGGTCTGAGTGGGTCACTCGGACGGGCTAAATGGTCAATTCGGACAAGGTCACTCGGACAGGCCGAGGCACTTGGGCCGAGGGCTGAATATGACACATGGCCGAGGGCCGAATCCTATGGCTCGGACGGTTTGGGTCGGACGGGGGCCGAGGGCTGAATTAGTCGATGGTTCGAATGGTCAACTCAAACGGGCCGAGTAGATCTGTGCCGAGGGCCGAGCAGGGTTTTCGTCCGAGTGCGCCAAATGAAAGAGGGCCGAGGGCCGATTCTGGGACTCGGCCCAGAAGCGACTGCTCGGACAGGCCAAACGCGGCATGACGACGACAGTCAGAGGTCGATTTTGCTCGATTCTTGCGATTTAATCAATCATATCAAGCATAAACCTCTAGATCCTATCTAAGGGGATAGGGGAAGGGATTCATATACCTGAATAGAGCGGTAGGCTCATAGATGGTGCGATCAGATCGAATCATGCGATGGCTCTCTCTCTCTCTCTCTCTCTCTCTCTCTCTCTCTCTCTCTTTGTGAAATGGTCACAAATGAGCTCTCCCTTGGCCTCTTAGCTCTTATACCCCTTCCCGGGTATGGTGTTGGGAAGGGTATGGTGTTGATGCCCCCAATCACTCACTTGCCAATCTTAGGCATCACAAGTGAGCTTTTTACCATTTTTTGCACGATTTTTGCCCTGTTTTGCAACAGTAAACCCTACCCTTCTTCGGTGCGATTTCCTAATCCTAACCTACGCTAAATGCAACAAGAATTGAAAGCAAAAAACTGAAATAATTTCTCCATGTTTCCCAATCATCAAAAAAATAAAATATCCCAAAATACTTACTTGTTTTGAAGATCAAAAACACCCAAACTTCCTACCTATCTCAAGCTCCGTTTCGGGGATGAATCCCTTACTTTGATGCTCGATATGAGGCGCGCAAGTGCTCAAGCTTGAATCCGTTGGTCCCAGCAATGAAACCAAAATGTAGTGGGAGCTCACGCTCAACCGCCAAGACCCACGGACCGCTTATTGCTTCAAGCGTTTCAAGCGAGCTCTAATGGCTATCTCTCACCTAGCCGACACGCCGTCAATCCTATGAGTGTAGTGAGCTTACCTTGATGCCGATACGAGTTGCCTCCTCTCTCGCACACCCCGGTAGCTCCACGATCCTAGATACAAGCTCAAGCATCCTCAAGCCTCCATCTCCAAGCTCCATCCTCCATAGCCGCGCATGCAAGAAAAGAGAAGAGAAGAGAAGAAGAGAAGAGGAGATGGTGAAGAGCTTCACCCTCTTGATCCCTCACTCTCACACACTCACTCCCTCACACTCTCACAATCCCTCTCTCAAGAGCACGCACAAGCAAGAAGATGAGGAGAAGAGAAGAAGAAGAGAGCTCTTGTTAGCCACACACCAAAGAATGAGCTTCCATTCATTTTTTGAACTTTATATACAAGCCCTAAAATCCCATGGGCACCCATCCCTTTTTTACATGACTGGCCATTGTGGCAAGGTCCTTTTTCCATTTCCCTCTTCTAGCCTTATGCCTCTAGCCTACACCCGTCTAATATTTTACAATTGGCACAGGAGGGAGCATGGCGCTCTTTTACAAGAGTTTTCCAAGTTTTTTGATGCGCCTTTCATTTAAAATTGTGCTTTTTCCCCTGGCTTAGCTTTGGAGGCTGCTTGCGTGTCTTTGCTCTTTTTTCATGTTTTTTTCTGCTTTTTCCTTCCTTTTTCCGCCATCTTGACTTGGGGTTAACAGCTTATGTACATACTACTCTTTTGTGTGGGATTGCATCTACATATCTCACATTTTTGGGTCTCTAACAAAATTTGGTATCCTAGTTGTTTATGCATATCTTCTCACTGCTAATTGCATTGTATATCCCAATTGCTGCCTAGATATCCTTGGCAATGAGAGCTTTGTATTTTGGTCTCTTTTCCATATTTATACACTTATTTACTACAATTTTGTGACCATCCATGCTAAAATTTTAGTTATAAGCAGTTTCTTTGAGAGTAGATACTTGTATTGTACACACTATAGTGCTTCATGTTTGTGGACAGCAATATATTGGCTCAGTCTTCTTCTTATTGTATGCACTTTGGCTCAATTTTAGGACCAAATTACTAATATTACAATAGCCTATATTCTCTTGCAAACATCTTCGTGTTGGCTTCTTGATTCGGAGGCTTCCTTTCATATTACCCTGCATTGTCCTTGCTTTTATACCTACTACATTGTTACAGGTTTTGTCAGACTAGAAAATGACCATGTATGTGACATTGTTGGCATAGATGATGTGAGACTGTACTAGTACTCCATTTGTTATGCATGATATGTGTCATGTGTCCTAACTTTGACTATAAGCCTTATCTTAGTTAGACAATTGGATGTTGATTGATATTATGTATGCTTTGGTGATTCTACATGGAAGATTACATGTGGCAACCTAATTTTTGCTAGAGGTAGGTGTGGGGCAAAGTATTTGCTTATATTCATTGACATCAGAAGTTTTGTCTATGTTTCAATACTTTCTTGCTCTAGTTAAGAACCACTCCCTGCACCTTCCCATTCTGCTCGTTCTCCACCCCCAATACCCATCTTCTTGTGCCTTTGTTTACCTCCCACTTCTTCTTATTTCATCTCCTCCTGCCCCTCTCTCCTTTGCAAGTGCCTTGGTTTACTCCATTGCCCCTTTCTCTTGCACCCTCTCCTCCAACAATGCCTTTGTCTATGCCACCACGCCTTCCTCCTACACCCTCTCCTTCACCAGCACCTTTATCAACTCCACCACCCCTTCCTCTTGCATCCTCTCCTTCACCTACACCTTTGTTTCCTCCACTGCCACCTCTACCTTCATCATCACCTCCACCTATGCCACATGTTGGCGTTTAAAGGCTACCTATGCCTAGCACCTACATTTACTTTATACACAATGCTCACACACTTATACATTGTAGGTGGCAACCACCCATCACTATGCTAGAGATCTTGTATGCACAATTGGCTTATGTACATACTACTCTTTTGTATGGGATTGCATCTGCATATCTCACATTTTTGGGTCTCTGACAAAATTTGGTATCCTAGTGGTTTATGCCTATCTTGTCACTACTAATTGCATCGTATATCCCAATTGCTACCCAGATATCCTTGACAATGAGAGCTTTGTATTTTGGTCTCTTTCCATATTTATACACTTATTTACTATAATTTTGTGACCATCCATGCTAAAATTTTAGTTATAAGCAGTTTCTTTGAGAGTAGATACTTGTATTGTACACACTATAGTGCTTCATGTTTGTGGTCAGCAATATATTGGCTCAGTCTTCTTCTTATTGTATGCACCTTGGCTCAACTTTAGGACCAAATTACTAATATTACAATAGCCTATATTCTCTTTGGTTGCCAAACATAATGGCAAGTATTTGAAATGCTTCCAATGATAATGCTATATTTAACATTGAGAAGTCATGCTACCTGAAACTTGGAACACATTTTGTACTATTATGAGTGCTAATCCTTTTGAAGATGGATTCAAATGCTCTGATGTAGAGAGTGCTTTACTTACAAAAGAAGTGAATAGGAAGAATATTGATGCAGCCCATACTTCTCATGCACTTATAGTTAGAGGTAGATATAATGGGAAAGGGAATAACCGCTATAGTAGAGACTCACAATCTAACAAGGGCAAGTTCAAGTCTCATAAGCAATCACGCAATAAGTATTGTGTTCCTAAGTCCTCTCTCACTTGTCATTATTGTGGGAAGTAGGGTCACATAAGACCACAATGCAATAAGATGCACAATGATAAGTGCAAAAAAGGCAAAGGGAAAGTGCAAGAAAATCCCAACTCTTCTGATGATTGCATTATTTCTAAGTCTAGTATTAAGATAGAAGAAATAAATTCCTTAGAGTACAACTCCAATGATTATATACTTGTTGCTTCTTCACTTGATACTACTCAATTGAGTCCTCTTATTCTTCGTGTTGGCTTCTTGATTCGGGGGCTTCCTTTCATATTACCCTGCATTGTCATTGCTTTTATACCTCCTACATTGTTACAAGTTTTGTCAAACCAGAAAATGACCATGTATGTGACATTGTTGGCATAGCTGATGTGAGACTGTACTAGTACTCCATTTGTTTTGCATGATGTGTGTCATGTGTCCTAACTTTGACTAAAAGCCTTATTTTAGTTAGACAATTGGATGTTGATTGATATTATGTATGCTTTGGTGATTCTACATGGAAGATTACATGTGGCAATCTAATTTTTGCTAGAGGTAGGTGTGGTGCAAAGTATTTGCTTATATTCATTGACATCAGAAGTTTTGTCTATGTTTCAGTACTTTCTTGCTCTAGTTAAGAACTAGAATGGGCATAGGTTGAAATGTCTATGATCTGACAATGGGAGTGAATATGTAATTACATTTTGTAATGAGAGGACTATTAAGCATCAATTGAGTGCCCCTTACACTGCACCCCAAAGTGGTGTTGCAAAGCACATGAAAATGACTATTTAGGCAAAAGTCCATAGTGTGCCCATGATGTTAGACAAAGAAGGCTCATGATGGTAGCCTTATCATTTTGGTACTATATGTTAATGATATAGGAGTGCTCATACTAAGCTAGATGCTTTGAATACTTAGCTCAAGAAGAGATTTGAGATGGAGTACATGGGGCATACCTCTCACATATCTGGTATGTGTATTACACAAAATCACTCCAAGGGACTTCTCTACTTGTCCTAGAAAGAGGATATCCATTGAGTAGTTAAGCGATTCCATATGTAGGGTGGTAAGTATATTGGCTACCTATTACCTTCCCATGTGAAGGTCAGTCAAGTAGATTGTCCCCACTCAAATGATGAGAAGGTTGAGATGGTCAAGATTCCATATGCATCCATAGTGGATAGCTTGATGTATGCCATAATAGCCACTAGACCTAACATAGCATTTGTAGTGGAAGTTATAGCTTGTTATATGGAAACACTTGGCCGATGATATTGGGATGCCATTGGGACACTATGAAAAGTATCATGAGATACATTAAGGGCATTGCAAATATGTGCATTTGTTATGGTGTCTAATAGGATACTAGAATTATGGGCTACACAAACTTTGATTATGCAAGACATGCACACAATAGAAAGTCCACCTCTAGCTATGTCTTCAACTGCTGGAGGTGATGTTTCTTGGATCTCCAGGTACAAAAATACACGGTCTTGTCTAAAATTGAGGCAAAGTACATTATAGCCCCATTGATGCTTGCAAGGAGGCCCTACAGTTAGGCTGTCTACTTGCAAATCTTAGTATAACTATGACTCTTGTATTATATTTAAACTCTATAAGTGTCATTCATTTGATACGTAATCTGGTCTTTTATGCAAAGACCAAGCTTACAATACATGTCCTTATGATGATCTCATGAATTTTCCAACCTAATGTCATAGGATCCAATGTTCATGCCAACCATTGGGAGTTGAGAAAGATCCTTAGTTAGTGCTGCTAATGTTTAAGGACAACCCTGATGCAAGTTTGTTGACATTCAAGGAGTTACACTAGCAACACAAGTGGAAGTGGACAAGGTTGCACCAAGCATTGTTTGATTATCACACTGATTTCGTCACATCCTTGATCAAGGAAGAAGAGCCGAAAAAACAAGATGACTGTAAGTCTGAAGTGAGTTTCACCAATGTCAGATGTGAAAATGATAAGGATAATGAATCCAGTAAATATGATTCAAATAGTGAGACAATCAAACGAATCCTAGCAAATCCCAAACCCAAGAAGGTGGGCAGACTACTTGTGGATGCAGGAGTTGTCAAACTAAGGACTTAGAGTGGCTCGAATATTTGGAAGTGCAAAACTATGATAAGAAAATAGGAATTCAACTTCCAAACATCGTCTCAGCTCCTAATGTCTTCGAAATCAAGGAAGTGCACTACAATGATGAGAATTATATTTGTGAATTAGATCAAACAAGTTCACAGTCAAAAAATAGCACAGACTCTAGCCCAAAGATTCCATAGCCCACTCCAGCTAAGCGATCCAATAGCAAATTGCCAGTGCATTTGATACAAAGAAGACTGAAGGAAAATCGAAAGAACATCAACTTCGATTAGACAATTAGAAGAAGCTAAAGGATCTTGTGAAGAGGTTTGCTGGCTTCAAAAAGAGGGACCATGTGGTCATTCTACTAGGAGCAAAACATAAAGGAAAATCCAATGAACCGATTGAAAGATGCACAAGAGTTAAGGATGTGAACCTTACTAAGGAAGAAGAACCCTCAAGACCAACATAATGTTCTTACAAAAGAGGATGAGGCAAAAATGATTTCACTTCTCATAGAATTCCAAGATGTGTTTGCCTAGAATTACAATGCCTAAGGGAAGTCTGCCATGTGTGTGCTTACACACACCATTTCAATATATCTGAGCATTAAACCAACAAAGCAAAGGCCATATCTAATGAACCTAGATATGTACATTCCATATGAGAAGAGTTGGACAAGCTTCTCAAGACGGGTTCATTTATGAAATCAAACATATAGATTGGGTATGTCCCATTGTGGTAGTACTCAAGAAGAATGGCAAAATCCACATGTGTATAAACTATAAAAAAGTAAATGTAGCCACTAAAAAGGGCTATTACCCCATTGCTTGACACCAAGAACATGATTGAGCATGTAGTAGGAAAGGAGACATACAAGTTCCTTGACAAATTTTTAGGCTACAATCAAGTGCAAGTCCACTTTGATGATAGATATAAGATTGGCATTTTGCCATTAAATGGGAGGTGTTTGCATACATTGTCATGCCTTTCGGTTTGACAAATGGGGCCCTGACCTTTTAATGCTTAATGTGTTCTGTAATTAAAGAGATTCTTTGCAAATACCTTGAACTAATTGTTGATAACCTTTGTGAAAGATAAGTGAAAGGTGGAAGCATGAGCGAAAGGAATAAGGGAGCAAGAGCTATGGAGATTCAAGAAAGAAGAGAGAGATTGATATGTAGGAACTCCAAGTCGCAATGTGTGACCTGCCTTCCCTTATTCTATTTTTCCAGTAAAAGAATAAATAATAAAGTGATAATGATGGACACTCACCACCTACAATATATGTATACGAGTAAATATAGGCACCTAGACACATATAGCCTTTAACCCCAACAACCTCCCACTTAAAAAGGAAAATGTGCCCTAGTGAGGAGTTTTTTAATTTAAAAAAAGGAAAGTTACAACATGTACATAGAGTACAACAGGATAAGGAAAGACATCATCTCATTCTATGCCCATCAACCTCTTAACGAAGACATATCATTCCACTAGGAGACTTTTGCTGAGTAGATCTGTTCGTACCCAAAGGGATCTTGACAAGCTTAATGCATGTGTCCTTCTTTGTGTATAGAAACGGATCCATATCATTGTGGGAATACCCCTCTGAATTCATGAAAGCATTAAACTTATGGTACTATTCCCTAGATGCCTACTTAAGCATAAAAACTATTTTTCAATTTGCACACTAGGTGTTCCTTGCCTCTTTTCACAAAGCCCTTAGGATACTGCATATAAATGTCCTCATGCAAGCCCTCATGTAGAAAAGTTGTATTGGCATCCTAATAAACATCTAAATCCAACTAAGCAACCAAGGTCAAGACCTCGTCAAGACCCAGCAAGGTACTCATCTTGACCACAAGAGAGAAGATCTTATTAAAATCAACTCCATTTTCATGCTTAAAGCCCTTCGCAACCAATATGGCCTTATATGATGCCTTTAGGTGACTAGGGATACTCTTCAACTTATACACCCACTTACATAGTAATGCATGCTTTCCATCAAGCAAGAAAACTAAGTTCCATGTACACTTATTTTGCAACAAATCAAAATCAAATTGCATAGCTCTCTCCCAAGAATGAGAATCACCTATGTGCATAGCCTTCTCATAGAGGTAAGTGACTCAACAACGTCTATCACCATGACATAATCCATAAAGGGATCATAACGATCAAGAGGATGTGAATCTCTACTAGAGCATCTCAAAACTAGCTGTGGGGCTTGTATAACCTATCATCTTTGTCCAACATCATGATCCTACACAACATCATGCAGATCCTACACTACTATATTATCAACAACTATGGCAAGATATCTCACTAGGTTGGCTATGCTATGATAGGAAGCTCCTCTTGAAAAATCACCATGCAAACCTCAATCACCTACTTTGGTCTCATATGCAACTTATCCTCATGAAAAACAATCATAGATGTGGATAGTCTTCCAAGCCTGGAAAGATACATTTAATAGACTTCAAATGCAACTTATTGTGCTTATCTTTGGAAATATGGCATAAAGTCTCACATCCAAAGACTTGCAAGTGTGCATATGAAGGAGGTTTCCCAAACCATACCTCCTCTACTACTCTATCACCAAGAGCAGTGCATGGGGATCTATTAATGAGATGCATGGTAGTAGTAATTACCTCAGCCCAAGAGTGTTGCAATAAGCCCACCTAACTAAGCATACTACAAATTATTTCTTAAGTAGTCTTGTTCATGCACTCTCTAATACCATTCTAGGGTGGGGTGTATGGAGCAGTCAACTGATGCTTAACACTATTCTCATCATATAGCCACTCAAAAGCCCTAGAGACATGCTCATCTCCATTATTAGACCATAGGCATTTTAACCTATATCCAATTTTTTTCTCAACCATGGTGAGAAAGCCTTGAAACATAGGCAAAACATCCAATTTCCACTTAATAAGATAGGCCCAAACCTTATGCCAACAAACATCTATGAATATGACAAAATACTTCACGCCACCCAAGCACTAACAAGGCATTGGCCACAAACATCTAAATGCACAAGAGCCAAAGTCTCACCTATATATATAGAACCAGACTTCTTATGCCAATTACGAGTCTACCTACCATAAAGACAATGATCACATGAATCAAAACAAGAATAATCCAAGGGCAGGAGACACTGCAAATGGGTCAATACCATGAAGGTACATGTGAAAATCGATCATAGCCAAAACATAGTCAATAGACCCAAAAACAAGCAAAGGATAGAGGCTACCAATCTTGGCACCTCTAGCAAAAACAAGATGGCTACTAGTGATCTTCCATGAAGAATCACTAAAAGATACGTGATACCTATCATTGTCCAATTGTCTAGTTAAAAGGAGCACCAATATTAAACTATAGTATAATATCACCTATACCAATAATATCCAATGCAATGTCATCTCCTGATCTAATAGAAGCCATAACAATATGATAGCAAATGAAATCAATGATGATTCAAGGTAACATGAAAGAAAGTTAAGCTGCACAATTGTTTTTGAAGACTATTTTCACTAATCATGGTACTAAGATTGATTTCTAGATTTGAATATCATGGTACTAAGACTGTTTTGAAGATCGTGATTCTAGATTTTGTATTAATTTTTGCACTACTTGTTTGCTAATTTGGGTACTAAGATTGATTTCTCATCTGCATTCCATCCTGAAACCAATTGGCAAACAAAAGCTACTAATAGTACGATTCTAGATCTTTTGCATACATACACAATTTCAAAACCACAAACATGGGACACACACTTGCATCTACTTCAATTTGCATACAATAATACACCACACACAACTACTCATAAAGTACCTTTTGAAATCATTTATGGACATAGATTGCCTACACCTATCACATCATTATCGGATAAAGTTAAAGCTACTAATGATATTGCCAATACGCATGCTACTATTTTTGCTCAAGTTAAAGATATGATTGCAAAAGCCCAGCAATCAGACACTAAACAAGCTAATAAGAAAAGACAAACCATGAGTTTCAATATTGATGATTATGTTTGGTTATGCATTGAAAAGAGAAGATTGAAAAGTATTGAGAAACACCCTGTTGTTAAATTAGCACCTCGGTTTTATGGACCTTTCAAAATAATTCACAAGATCAATGACAATGCATTTAAATTAGAACTACCCAAACATTGGAAGATCCATAATACTTTTCATATCAGTTTGTTACCACCTTTTAGAGACCAATTACCTGTCCACCCTATCTATGAAAACCCTCCTGAAATCCTTGAACCTAAAACTATTCTAGACACTGACTTTATGACCACTAGAAATGGCCATAGATATTCTAGGTATTTGGTTAAGTTTAAAAATCATAATGTTGAAGAGGCCCAATGGATGCATATCCGCGGCCTAAGTGCTTACCCCTCACTATTGGCTCCACATTGGCATATTTCACAGTGGATTCCGTGACCACGGTAGTTTTCATAAAACTATTTATTTGTTGAGGCTCGTACACAAGAATGATTCCTTGTGCGAGAAGCTTATGGGGGCGCCTATCATTTTCGGGCGTCAGATTAATTTAATGTGCACGTGGGTGATTCCATAGCGGGTGATTCCATAAAATACATATTAAATTAATGGACGTTTACGAGTTTAGAGTGCACACTCCAATTAAATTATTAAGGTTAGTACAGAGTTTCAACCTTTTTAGTTATTTTGTAGCTGAAGACTGCTAGGTATTCACTTTTGTTGGGTTTCATTTAATCATTTTTTAACACTTGTGAATGCTTCAATTGATGTGTAGAGCAGGCAGCGGTGGCGTTAGGTAGCATCGGGCGATGGCGTGAATCCAAATGCCTAGAAGAATTACTATTTTTGATGGATGCGCACCTTATCACCAAAGGTGTGGCACCAATATTTATTTAAGCATGCTTATTTATTAAAGCACTTGACAAAACATTTATTATCTTATATGTGAACAGGCGTTCAATTAAATATTTCATTACATATTTAGGCAAACACAAATGCACAAGCAAAAGTATGCTATTTGTAAAGCGAGCTATTTTTAAGCTTGAAGGTAAATAAATCTATAAATACATGCCTTGTGAAGTGCTCACGCAAGGCATGGAGGGAGATTGCATCCAATTTGTCTCTTTTGTCTCATGTCACGCAAATTCCCTTTTGCTTTGTACTTGAAATTACGAAGGTTTGTAGAGTTCTTTGTTCTTGGGGACCTTCCGACATTCACTACTCACGCGTCCACCATCCGAACTGCACAGCATGAACACCTAATGCTCGACATCAACTCTAAATAACCTATCAAATGTAGTCACAACACAACCATCTAGCCTATAGGCCGGGGACCCATGATGGCAAAATTGCATCTAATCAAACTATCTATGTATACAAACCCAAAGTTTCCCAAAGTATCACTACAACCCAAAGAAATTGTGATTGAAACGCATAGACTTAACAATGAATCACCCTTGGGGGACTAGAAATGAGAGAAAAAAATACACCAATGACCATAAAAAACCTGCGGATGACATCAAAGTTATTATTGAATCCCAATCAATCCCTAAAACTACTTCGCCCTTAACGAGTGTCACAAAATCACAATTGTCTATTGAATTGAAAACAAATTCCACTCACCAATCAATATGTCAAAGAATGACAAAGTTGGCTAGTAAGATTAGTCTTCCAGTGAAAAACTATTTCATTCAACTTGACACTACCTTTGGAACACTTGTTTGAGCACAAGAGATGATTGATCTAGGCATTTTTGACCAGCAAAATGAGGGAGCTTGTATTCATTGGAAGACCCATTGGGAGGATAGTGAATACATCTTTTGCAAAAGTGAAGCTATATAAATAAATATCCTCACAATCCTTCTAGAGAAAAGCACTAAAGACATGTGACTAATCGCAAATTGGGCACCAATCACCAAGGAAAATAATCCTATCAAAGTGGTTGAGATACAACAAAAGTATGAATCCAAAAGTATGTTCCTAAAGGCCATGTACAATCATCATCTTGACATTGCCATCAATGGTGGTTGCTTAATGACCAATGCGGAATAGTAATGCACGGTAAAAACTATGCAACATGACCCAATGCATTGCAATGCAATTTCACTGCACACCATCCTCATTGCTTGAAATTTGCCATATCCTTCTAGACTAAGGAACATCCCTTATTGGATAAATGTTTCTAGAAGAAGCACTTCATATAGCAAGCCATCTAGAGGGCCCTAATTTGTTAACAAATGTGGTGACCTAAAAAAACACACACACACACATACATACACACTCAAAATTAACCACCATCATAGCTAGGAAGCTATCTACTACCACTTAGAGAGGGGAGACCCTAATGACATATTAGAAATAGAAACTCTACTAACATGGATTGGATTTTAAATGACACCCCAAACTTGCTTGCTTGCTTGAGTTGTATTAAGGATGTAAAATAGAAGTATGATATAATGTCAAGTAAGTGTGTTCTAGAATGATGTTGTTTTGCTATCCTCTTGTTCTGACAAGTTGTTATTGTCCAAATGTGCAAATCAAAAGACTCTTTGAAAAATGATTGACCTTGAAACCCTCATCCTAATAAATGAACCTAAAATGAAAGAAAAGGTGGTTGTTTAGTGTGCTGAGCATTTTGATAAATACAACTTGGAACCCACATTATGGAGCCTAAGGGATCTTAAATTCGGGCTTCTTAAATTTTTGAGGAGTTGGTAACTAATTAAAAAATGTCAAGAACTTGTCAAGCAGCATTGTGGTCTACAACTTTATACAAAAGTATGAAATGAACCAACTCATCTACACATGTACTGGAACTTCATTCTAAACTATGACCCCACCACAAAAACTAGCGTACTAATAGACTTAGTGATTGAGAAGGTAACACTTACATCACCACAAGTGATAGATATGACCCTAGAATATGAAATAAACAGGGGAAATATCAAGGACCCCTAGATTTCCCAATTTAAAATAATAATTTAAAAATCAAGAGAGAATACACAACATGATCTGCAACTCACTACCATCATGGACAAAGAATTCTACATGTTCACTAAAAATAAATATTATTCTTCTAGAACTACAGGTCCCAAACATCTATTGGAAGGCATCCTTACTAATCAGATTGTGGATAGAGACTTAAACAAGCTTTGGTTAGAAGCAACTCATGAAGCCATCACAAAAGAAAAAGGTATACTTTTCTAAACTTCTTATATAAGTTCCTTGAAGAGTGGAAGAGTGATCATATGGTTTGCAAGTGCACTAACAAGGGTAATCAATGTGGGACTAGGACTCCCACTCAATGCATCACCTTTTATGGGACTTGCTACACTTGAAGATATCTCACAAGGAGAGTCATAGACTAGAGGGTCAAGAATGTTTTTGCATGAATTTGAGCATAGATTTGGGTAATTGGATACTACAAAGCAATAGGCTCTTGAAACCAAGAAGATAGAATTGTTCTTGCATGCCACCATAGAACTTGCTTTGTAATTAAGCTTGGAAGAACTTTTGGAAAATGAGACTACTGAGCAGGGCTTAAAGTCTGAATGGTAGGACTAGTGCACTTACCTTCACTCATCACATTGTGGTTACAAATGGATTGCCTAAGTGTTGCTCCATGATCCATATGTGTTAATCCTCATTTGCTACCTTGCATCCATGGTTTCCATGTGTGATGAGTCATTGTATACAAGTAGAGGAAAAGAAGATAGAAAGAGGGCTTCACACACAATTCCCTCTACCCCCTCACACTCTCAACCTCACATTCACACACACATGCACACGCACATGCACACACTGTTGAAGGGGTTTTAGTCGAAAGGTCGTAACCACCGGTGGATCAGGGATAGAAGGAAATAGAGAATAGGAGATAGAAGAGAAGAAAAAGAATACATAGGAGGTACACAAGATAAAGACAAAGCACTATGTATTGATAGAACCTGAGAAGATAAACAAATTCCTTATCTGGCACTACTTAGAAGAAATCTCCAAGCATTAGATCTCCTGGAGCTCCCTTGTAGACCAAAAACATGCATCAAACACTAGCTTCTTCTCTTCTGCTCAGACTGCAAATCTGATGGTTCTCTTGCCTCTGAAAGGGGGATAAAACTCCAAGATACCTGATTAAAATTCTTCTAGATCACTCCTTCTTCTCCTAGTTCAAAGTAATGTTTGTTGTTGCTGGTAAACTACATTGCACGCCACACAATTTCATAAGCCCTTCTTTTTGCATGGGATCTCCAAAACTAGTTGAAAAACCACTTTCTTTTTGCATGTCACCTTATTCTAGAAGTTTTCTATAGCTTTTTAGGATATTTACAAGAAATAATATCCAAAATATCAAAAATAAGCTAAACTTATCCAAAAATCTAGTATTTTTGAACCATCCATACTATAGACACTGACACTGATGAGACTAATATGGCATTGACTCTCTAGATCAATAAGAAATCCGGATGACGATGCACTCTAGAGTTTTTCGCATTGTGTTTGTGTAGTAGCACAACACACATGCACGCACACGCACACGCACACGCACACGCACACACACACACACACACACACACACACTCACTCACTCACTCACTCACTCACTCACTCACTCACTCACTCAACACCATGCTACTAGCTGGGAAATGAAAGACTAGCTTGAATGCTCTCAAAAATCTTTCATTAGTTCTTATCCCTTTTATACACCCATTTTAGGGTTTCTACCTTTTTTGGGCATCTAGCCCACTTTACTAGCTCATGACACCAAAGTGCATGCATCTTAGCTTTCATATGGATTTACTCAGGTTTTTTTTCAAAAATAATATGTAAAATTTGGGCAAGAGAGCCTAGCCCTCATTTCCAATGGTAAATTTATTTTATCAAAAGAATAATTACATGATACAAGACCCCAAAAATTTTGTTGCATACATTTAGTGGATGCTTCCAATCGTTGCATGCTTGAAAGGGTTAATATTTACACCCCTCCTATATGTATCAGTCCCATGGCACATTAGTGTAGAACAAAGTGCTAAGGATGGTCATCGTCATGATGACTTGGTTCTTTGAGAGATTGTAGTTGTCTGGAGGGTGTGATGCAAGTATAGCTTTGCAAATGTGATGGTAATACTTGAGGAGATAGAAGAGGGCTTATGGGCATCCTGTTGATGGAGAGGGTGACTAACCACCGATGTCATTTTATCTTCAATAAAGTTTCACATAGCTTTAGATCTTTAAGTAACATATACTCGTGTGCTCTCACGAGGAGTCTATCTACCTACTGTGCAATATTTGTACTCGTGCATGTTTAACTAGGAGATGGCTCAAGATCCAAAAAGGCTTAAGGGCATTGTCCAAGACTTCAAAACCCAGTTAATATGTGTGGTTCTATTGTGCAATAAATACTCAATGTGACAGGTCATTTGAGCAAGTCTGAGGTGTTCTACCCTTGATGTGCCCTATGATTGTATAGTGGGAAAAGGGCTATGGGGTTTAGAAGTAAAGCTAGCCAATTGAGACTATCGGATCTATCTAACTTAAGGACCTCTAGATGTAGTGCTCATGTTGTGTGCTTATCTAGGTTGGAGCTTTTGCTCTCTCTCTCTCTCTCTCTCTCTCTCTCTCTCTCTCTCTCTCTCTCTCTCTCTCTCTCTCTCTCTCTCTCTCTCTCTCTCTCTCTCTCTCTCTCTCTCTCTCTCTCTCTCTCTCTCCCTCTCTCCCTCTCTCCCTCTCTCCCTCTCTCCCTCTCTCTCTCTCTCTCTCTCTCTCTCTCTCTCTCTCTCTCTCTCTCTCTCTCTCTCTCTCTCTCTCTCTCTCTCTCTCTCTCTCTCTCTCTCTCTCCGAGTTTTACTTTGGACTAGTTGTAGGGTGATACCAAGAGCCATCCTAGTGATTCTCTTATGTTGATGGAGGACTCTAGGTAGAAGGTATGGGTACATAAAGCAAAATAGCTATCCACCGTGTCTTCTAGCAATGCCATGTACTAGAAAGGAAGGAGAGTAGCATGGAGGTACAGTCCTATCATGGCAACTCTGTTGATGCATGTGTTGTGTTGAAGAATAAAGAGGGCACTCTTTCCTTATATGGTGTGATGTCCTCCTCCAACAATTTGACCAAGTCATAGAGGTAGTTACATGCAGTGATAAAGGTAGGGTCAGGATAATTAAAAAAGTGTCAGATGAACATGATAAAAGATGATCACATCCCTAGGTTGAAACGAATGCAATTTTTCTTTCATTGGGGAATTTACATTGGGGAACTTGGGAAAGTTGTACCGGTCATGGATTTGTGAATTAAAATATACATATCACCTTGAGTAAGGACAATGGAGCTCATTTGCTATCTCATAACCTTCAACATAGCAAAATGCCAACTTAGTGAGGTCATTTGCTTTTAGGACATACTGCCATTTTGGTTGGAACTTCTAGATTTCTCATGGATGATAGCTTAGATGTTTACATCAACTTTTTTTTTGGCATAAAGCCAACATGCTTGACAAAGGGCATCTTCATCCAATTGCTCCCTCCACTTCCTTACAATGTTTTTAGCCACTCTAATCAATGATTGCACTCTTCTTGGAGGTAAGGCTTGTTGCAAATTTATTTCTTCAAAGACTTTGAAATCAAATACTACTCTCTAACTTGCTTCTCATTCTTGTTACTTCTATATTGGCTCATCCAAGTCTTCTCATTGTTCTTCATATCTTGTGTAGGCAAGAGGATGGTCAATGACTTTTTGAGTAGGAGCCTTCACCTCATTGTATAATGCAAAACGATGCTACTACATTTTGGGTGGCAATTCCACCACTAGTGGTGATCCTGGTGGTACATCCTCTAGACTTTCCCCTAGCTTATCAAATTCTTGAGAGTCTATAAAATATGTAGGGGAGGACATAATCTATGGTGGCTGTAGTAAAAATGATCATTTTGATCTTGAAGTGTCTAGCTCACTTAGCCTTATAGCTTCTAATTCCCAATCTTTGTATCCAACACCTTTCAAATGATGTCTAAGTTCTTCTTTAGTTGGGGTTAGAGGCAAAGAATCTTGTACTTGACCAATATCCATATTGCCCACCAATGTTGCATTGGCCAAGCTCAATTATGCTTTTAACTCAATTGTATCATCAATGCTATAAATTGAGATTGTATGAATGGTCTTCTTGTAGAGCTCTTGTTGTCATGACATGAGAAATTTATATATTTTTGCTTGTGATTTGAGCTAAGTCTCTCTGGCTAGTGAACTAGCTACTAACTCATGTGTTCATGCTTTCCCCAAGCTCCTCCTTACTTCTCTCGTAGTTCTTTTGATTACTTCAAGTAGATTTACATCAATGATGGTTGTAGACTAGTGCAACCTACCTTCAACTATTCGTATACCCTTTGACTCTCTTGGATTTCTCTCTCATGCAAAGTTGTCTTAGCCTTTTCCTATTCCAACTATATTTTGCGATCAACAATTTGAGCTTGCCTTTCCTCTTACTTCCTCACCAATTCTTCTCTTTTCTTTTCTCTTGATTTCACTACTTTATCCTTTTCCTTTAGTTTGATCTCGAGGTCTTCTATTTTCTTTTCTCTTGATTTCACTACTTCATCCTTTTTCTTTAGTTTGATCTCAAGGTCTTGAATTTGGTGATTTGCTTGAACTATGAATTTTGTATAGGCCTCTTGAGTTTTCCCCAATCTTTCTTGAAGTTCTAGATTTCCCTCAAGTGGCTCTAGCTTGTCCCTCTAAATTTCTCTACACATAGCACACATGATTAGGAGTAAGCCCTCCACCCCACATCCCATTGTCAGAGCAAAGCTAGGGGCAACACCTATAGTTACGAAGGCACTCTTCAGGGCAGTGACCTTTTGGCACAGACTATGGGAACTTCCATGCCATAGATACTCTAGATTGGCACTAACCTCATCTAGACAACTAGCAGCAGGAGACAAGAAGAACTGTTGGTTTTCAGAGATGGCTATTTGGATGAGCCTACATGGTTTGGATATTGACCGTCTTCCACCTTTGGATTATAGCCTTGATCAAAAGAAGAGGAGAGTAGGATTTATGAATTGTAGACAAGAGTTCAAAGACTTTAATATGATACGTTTATTCACGTATGCAACCAATAAATACATAATTGAATAATAACAAAAAATAATTCCATGATTCTTCATGGTTCCAATCATCTCGAGAACATAATTAATGGTATGATAGTCTGCGGGTAGCATCCATATGCATGTGTTTTCAATTTAGGCCTAAACATACATCAAAATAACCTGAGGTATATTTAGCCCACAAAGTCATTAAAAACCCTACTTTGGATTTCTTAAGAACCCTACTTTCACTTGCATATATCATCATTTGCATCTATAATAAAAGACATAGTCTTTATTTGATACAAATAGTCCATAGAGCAACCATTTCAACATTAAACCCTCATACAACAAGCCCAAAAGCATGTAGAAATTACATGGCAAAGCAGATAGAATCTAAGCAAGGAGTAGAGAGCACATAGCAAATATGATAAGAATAGAAACTACTTTAATTTCAAATGAAGTGATACAAAGATGGCTCTATCTACCAATGTGCTTCCACTGTGAAGCTTAGATGGAGGTCCACACAGATGAAAGGCAAAGAGCTTAAGGGTAGTTGGAAGAACTCTAATTGGGTGAAAGATATATTGATGATGGCTTTGGATGGGGTCTTCATTTTATAGCTTGAGAAGGTAGTCTAATCAGCCTATCTGACCATTTTTTGAACCTTCCTTAGTCGACCAAGGAATATTCCCTTTACCATCGAGCCCTCCCACATCTTACAACTCAATGTGTTGTGCTTTGAGTTGCTAGCAAAATAACTACTCTATCTAACCCAAAGGCGAGATCCATAAAGGTCACCTTTTTCCCATCCAATCACATAAACCTCATTTGACATACAAGTCATGACCTACCGTGCTCACATGGTGGCTTCTACTCATAATGGGAGCCTTACAACTTAGAGCACCATGGACCATTAGTGGCACCTTACAAGGGTGGGGCATTGAGCATATCTAACAAATCAATCAAGAACTCTCTTCTTCTTATGCCTCTAGTATTCACTTTCTTGCCCTGTTTATATGTCAAAAGAGCACTGATTTTGGTCCTATAAGAGCTTATATCACTAAGAGAAGTTGATGGAAAGCCCAATATTCTCTATATTATGACAATATATACAATAGCAAATATGTATATATAAGAGCCTTAAAATCATCAGAGTTACCTTCTTGATCATGTCCCAATATGAGTCAAGTACCCTTCTTCAATTCTCTCCCTTCAAGCCTTGATGGTCATGCACAAAAAGCAGCCTTTCACCTTCCAACTCTTGTGCTTGTTTTCTAACCCCAATTTCTCCCCTCTTGTTCATGAGAGTCTGTTTCCAATAGCATAGGCTATATTTTCCAAAGGTTTTGGGCATCCCTATGTAAAGTGGCCCCTTACATCTCTTGTATAAAGCATCAACTATATGCTTTGATAGCTCTTGCTCCTCTTGAACTTGGAGATCACTTAGAACCACTTGAGCATGCTTGACACATGCAAAATCTTCCAATTAAGTTCTTGTAAGATTCCATCAGTTCATAAATTCTAGTTCAAGAAATTCCAATTAAGTTCCTATAATATCCCATCACTTCATAAAGTCTAGTTCAAGAAGCTCGAATGTGTACCATAGAAGCCCATGTGAAAGTAAGTTATTCCTAACTTTTACATCATGGACATGTGGCCCCACGAAAACAAACGTGGATGAAATAGTGGTATCTTGGGCAAAAGTAAGTGGTTGGCAGAAAGTCTAAGTGGGGTGGCCTGATCTACATAGAGAAAGCACCAAGGAGAGAGAGTGAGAGAGGAGGGTGGTGGAGAGTAAACATTGTTATTTAAAACAATGCATTAGTGTATCCACTCTATCTATGATTTAGAGGTTTGGTTCAGGATCCCAAACCAAGGAGAAAGCTCCCAAGCCTACATGGCACAAAGAAAGAAACAGGTTTGGTATGTCAAAAGGGAGATATTGTCTTGGATCTCTCTCTCTCTCTCTCTCTCTAAACAAATCACGTGTAAGGTGCATGGTGGAAGTCTAGAAAGTGGTAGATTATGGTCAAACTTGGATGAAATCATTTTATGCTACTATTGGCACTAGCCCCAGCTAGAGTGACTAGGTGGTGGGAGTAGTGTGGGTACACGATGGAAAAAGTGCATGGTTCATGACACACTTAGATAGGGTGGCTAGATCTACATAAATAAAAGTTCTAGAAAATTGAGAGAGAGATAGAGAGAGAGAGAGAGAGAGAGAGAGGAGCAACAAGCAGAAAGTTGTCATGTTGCTACAAGTTTAGTAAAGAAAAGACCATTTACACAAGAATTGAACTATATGCATATTGGATGATATTTATCCAGTCTTCATGAAGTGATAAGAAATATGGACACATGGCAAGGAGTCTTTAAAGGGTTTTCTAGGAACAAAACTAGTCTCCTTTGAAATAGTTTTGAGTATCCAAGCTTAAGTTCTAATGACTTAATGAGAACTTTGGATGGATACATGTTAGGGCTCATCTTGAGCGGTACAAGTCATCCATGCCTAAAAATATAAAAAAGTTATGTGTTTATAAAAATATTTTTTGTGACTATTCTAGGATAATTTTTATACTTTTGTTTGGATTGGCTTGTCGAATAGGTTTGTTTGCTCCATTTTGAGTGTCTAGGTGACCCTATTTGAACTTGGTATGACAAAGTTATGGCCAAAACAAGTTGCAGCCAAGCATAGGACCTGCATAAAAATGAGCTCAAGGAAAGCACCAAAGTAAGCAAGGAGAAGACCACTTGATGCTTTTGGGGTGCATGAGGAGGATTGATCAAAGATATTTGGAACTACATGGATTGATCTATGCAGAGAAAACATGTAGTCTTCTATTGTTCATGTAAGGAATTCTTTGTTCTACTTCTAGTCCGGGAGAGATTAAGACCTTTTGTTGTCCTAAATAAGGATATTTATGTTACCTATTTTGGGGTATTCCTCGTCTACTACTACAGTAGAATAAATAATAGCTTATTGGGTCAGAAGAAGCTCTCTTGGAAGCTTTAGAATAGAAATTTATTGGTTATATGGGCCAATTTAGGACCGAACTGTCCATAAGCAAGTTTGGGCTTCTTTTTTAGCATCATACCCATTGTTTAGTACTTGATCTTGTCTATGTTAGCAAAGCAAGTATGGGGATAATCATGGTGTATAATTACTATAATCATGATGGATTATAGTAGACAAGAAATTACACGGCTATAGATGCAAGAAGATAGTAGTTTGCACACTCAATAGTACTCTATATTTGCATTGCATACAATGGTTACATTTTATAAAAGAAATAGGCCTCATTTATGTAGACTCACATTTTCCATGTATATCCCCATGTGACACACTATTACTTTGACTTTACATGTGTGCATGTATGTGGCACACTTCTCTCCATATTGCACATCCATATCCACACACCGTGTAATCTCTAGCACATAAGATTGCTTTCACACACACACACACACACACACACACACACACACACACATCCATAAACACCAAATCTTGCATTCTCAACACCCCCTCTTAAGCAAGGTGTTTACTTTACCTTGTCACCCATCCAATATAACATTGCATAATTGTAATTGCTACCTCTCAACACCCTTTCAATGTTATATTGGAGTGTTTACATGACTAGACACATCCAATCCATCATATGCATGTCATTGTGCATGTATAACATGCGTTTGAGCACCACTTGCTCAATCTAATCCATGTCGTCCTTTATTGAATAATCACAAATGTTTAAGAAAGGTATGACAGACCCATACATGCATCCAACATGTGCACAATCTCATATACCACGTACTCACATCCTTTTGAGATCTCAATCTTGGTCAAAGGGCCCTGCACAAGACAATTCTTGTGCAATCTCATTTCAAACACACAATAGATTTACATGCATAAAAACAACCACTGATGGGTGAATATATGATTATCATTTTGAGCACATGTGCTCGAGCATGGTCGCCCATAGGCCACAATATGAATCATGTTACATGAAGGCATTTCTAATACATAGTTTCTTTTGTGTGTGAACACATGGCCTTCTTTTCTTCTTCATCTTGTTGTATCCATCATCTCCTTCTTCATCTTCTTCATGTTCATCTTCTAAACCTCTCCTTCTTAGTATCATCTTCGTGATGCAAGGCATGGCAACCTTAAACCTTCACTAATATCACTATCAGTATAAATAGGAGCTACAACTTGCCAGCATCACCTTGTTCTTCACCATCACATCTCCCTTAGATAGAAAACAAAAAGACTATTGTGTGCCTCCTACTCCGTAGCCTATGCACCTTCAATCCTCCTCCTTTCCATTTGCTAATTCCAAAGCAATTTTGATGCATTTACCGTATCTATTCCTAACTTCTTGGCACATTTGGGAGAAATAAATGAGTGTGTACTTCCACAGTCAATCAAAACTTTAAATGATTTACCTCGGTGACTAGCTCGCGTTTGTATTACTGAATATTGATGATTTGGGCCCTTCTTGTGGAATGCAGCATGAACAATTGCTTTTTCAATATCTTCTACCACATTAGGGTCTTCCTCCCTATTAGTCACTTTTAGGGTAATATTTGACGTTCTTCCTCTTGCCATAGCTACTTGACCACGGCCTTGGGCAGCTTTGCCTTGACCTTGAAATTGGCATTAGTGATGGTTTCCACCAACCTTTGGACAATCTCTCCTAAAATGTCCTAGCTCATTACAATGAAAGCACCTAAGACCATCCCTATTTCCCTGGGTATTTCCCTGGGTAGGAACAAAATTTCCAATTGCATTGGATTTTGCATTTTTCTTCTGACCTTGGTAAAATTGGACTTGGGTTCTTTTTGCTTGACCTTTGAATCCTCCTTTGCTCTGGTTATTGTAGCTCTAGAACTTATTATTTTTAGGCTTAGATTGTACTTCTAGCACAATAGGAGCAGGTCGAATCAAAGCATCTTGCAGGTCTGTTGGCACATTGATTCCAAACGAGTGTTCAAAGGAGAATTTAGCCCATTGCAGAACTTGGATACCTGTTGAGCAGTATCCATGGAGGAGGGTGCATATTTAAGAAGTGAAACAAACTTGGAGTAATTACACCTCCAGGATCAAACCCATTTGCTTCAAATTAAATATGTTAACCCTCAGATGAACAAGGTAGAAAATCCAAAAAATCTAAAGCAGAAAACAAGGCCAAGGCAAAAGCGGAATGGAGAATGAAATCGGTAAACACAAGGGCTATGAAAAAGTCTTAAATCAAGGAGATGCACACAAGAAAAAGTGCAAGTCAATACTTTCGTAAAAGAACGCAGGGCATACCATGATTTATTTTAAGAGCGTCGGGCCCGTGCAAATTGTAAAGGTAGATGGGCAGTAGGAAAGAAGCTAGGAAGATAAGAGAACAATGGAAAAAATGGCCTAGGCTATGGCTAGCCATGTAAAAAGGGGGTGACCGTGCCCAAGGGAAAGAGGGTTTTGTATATAAAGTTCAAAAAGTAAATGAGAGCTCATTCTTTGGTGTGTGACAACAAGAGACTCACCTTCTTCTCTTCTTCTTTTCTCTTTGCTTGCTTGTGTGTGCTTGAGAGAGGGAGTGTGAGCATGAGGGAGTGAGTGTGTGAGAGTGAGGGATCAAGGAGGTAAAGTTCTCCACCATCTCCTCCCTTTTTCTTCTCTCCTCTTCTATTCTCTTCTTTTGTCTTGGGTGTGGCTATGGAGGATGGAGCTTGGAGGTAGAGGCTTGAGGATGCTTGAGCTTGCATCATGAATCATGGAGCTATCGGAGTGCTTGAGAGAAGAAGCAACCCGATCGAGCATCAAGGTAAGCTCACTACACTCGTAGAGAGAGATGGTGTGTCGACTATGTGAGAGGTAGCCATTAGTGCTCACTTCAAATGCTTGAACAATAAGTGGTTCGTGAGTCTTGGCAGTTGAGCTTATGCTAGCCTCTACATTTTGGTTCCGTTGCCGGGACCAACAGATTCAAGCTTCAGTGTGCTTGCACGCTTCAAATCGAGCATCGAAGTAAGGGTTTCATCCCCAAACTGAAGCTTGAGATAGATAGGAGGTTTTGGGTTTTAATCCGAGCTACAAGTAAGTATTTTTGGTTTTTGATGATTAGTTGAGTAGGAGAAATCGATTCAGTATTTTGCTTTTGATTTTTGTCGCATTTAGAGTAGGATAGGAAGGAGAAATCAGAGTGGAAAGCTTGAAGTTCACTGTTGTAAAACAGTCCTGAACATGGCAATCATAGGAAAAAATGGATAAAAAATAGTGCTTAGATATCTCAGAGTCAAAGGTCGAGTGATTGGGAAGGCTAAGGTGCTGGTCAGTGAGGGCTTAAGGTCCTCGGTGACCAGGGAAAACCTCATTTACAGTTCTGGCTTTTTGTGTGTGTGTGTGTGTGTGTGTGTGTGTGTGTGTGTGTGTGTGTGTGTGTGTGTGTGTGTGTGTGTGTGTGTGTGTGTGTGTGTGTGTGTGTGTGTGTGTGTGTGTGTGTGTGTGTGTGTGTGTGTGTGTGTGTGTGTGTGTGTGTGTGTGCTTGCAGGTCCAGGTCTACATCAGATCGATCGGAGCATATCGATACTTTCTATGAGATTCAAGTATAAGATGCCCTTGGCCCACATCTCTTCTTAATTCCTGGCTATTGTTGAGGGAAGAGACAACATCGGAGTTTAGATTTTTAGCAAAAACGTGATCGACATGCGCTTTGGTTAGCAGAATCGGACGTTCCCCACAGTGTCTGATTCCCAAAATTGGACCAAGAGAACCATCCAGTTCCCAAAATCAAACTCAGACAAACCCACCTGGTCCGATTGAACACACCTATCTGATTTCGAAAATTGGACCAACTCCAAATCATACCAATTCTAAAATCGAGCACATAAACCCATCCGATCGAATGCTCGACCCATCTAATCGCAACTATCGAACTGACCACTTTCGTCTGATTATGAGAATCGGATGAGAAGGAATCGGACACACTATGCCGTCCGAGATCGGATGCTCGACCGTCTGATTGCCACAACAATTGGACCAACAGACCTGTCTAATTAGGCATACCTCTGAATTGGACCAAGCATCCCGATTACAAGAATCAAACACATCCCAATCGAACCAACTCGAGCTGTTCGATCAGACACACCTGTTCGATTGTGACAATCAGACCTGACCCTATCCGATTCTTAGAATTGGACACTCGTAAATCGGACGTTCGATTTTCTTAGAATTGGACACTGGTAAATCTGGTAAATCGAACACAACCTGAGAGGAAAAATCTAGGAATTCTATGAATCTCGGCTAACGAGAAGCGTGACATGCACCAGAAGAACCCACCGAATGCCTTACAAGTAGCTGCAACCTAGAAATCATGGCCAAACAGTCTGGAATCATGTCTGGTGCTATGGGTTGGTTGTAAGACCCCAATTCGACTCTGAACGAGCTGAATAGAATAGTGCAGCAAAGAACCCTATAAACTAGCAGGGATGGGGCCAAAAACCGAGTGTACAAGCCTATCAAGCTAAACCCACTACGAGAGGGCTAGAGTCATCTAGGCACTTGTTTTCTCACTCATCCTGATTTCCAGATCTCAACGCACAATTGAGAAAAGCTAAAAGCCTGATTTTGCACACTAATTTCCAGATCTCAACCTGATTTCCAGATCTCAAAGCACAATTGATAAAAGCTAAAAGCCTAATTTCGCACACTACACAGAAAAGAGCACACACACACACAGGCGCACAGAGTGAGGGTAAGTTGAGGACTGGTTGTAATTAACAAAGAACTCATCGAGACGTAAGAACTTGAAGGAACCCACCAGTAGGAGAAGACCCAAAGACATAGGCAGGTGATCAAATCCCCGAAGGTAGGACCAAGCAAGGAACACTTAAAAACTAGACGCGCACTATTGTGAAAGTGGATCTATTCGGCCTTATCAACTTGATCGAAAACTTTTGCAAAACAAGAAGCCTTGGACATGGAAGAGGGTAGCTCATGCCATAGAAGCAATGAGGAGCTTAATCTAGGAGACTTTCCTGAGGTTGTCCAACTGTTAGTGAACAAATACGACACTCAAACCCAGCTAGAACACCGTGGTAGACTGGTAGAGGACATCATAGTAGACCTAGAGGAGGAAAGAAAACTGGCCCGCAAAGCTCTGCAAGGCCTAACTGCGTACAACCAAGATCAACAAACTAGGAACTTACGCCAGAGCTTAGAAATGCGAGAGATCCAAAGACTGCTAGCCTTAGCATACAGAAATCGAGTACCCTACGCACTTTTGGGAAAGTGTATGGTTGCAGTTTCTATCGAGTCTGAAAGCATACTAATAATCTTCTATGTGTTGCCCAACACTAAAGATGCAAGCACAAAGTTGCTATTAGGACAAACTTTTAAGAAGCAAGCTCATTGCAATGTTGACTATGAATGGTAGTGCATCCACCTAGCTGTGGGTAACTTCCACATAGTTACAACTTTCAACAAGGGCGGTGTGACTCCTTCCAAGTCCGGAAAGCCACCGATAGAGGAATCCATCATCAAGACTAAGGAGGGGGGTCGTGACTTGTCACAACCTGCCAAGCCTCAATGCCAGCAACCCACTGAACCCAATGTTGAAGCCCATGAACACCAGTTCAAATGGGTACCTAAGCAGCAAGGGCTGCCACCTAGGAATAGAAACCCACGGCCTCGAAAGGCTAATGACCCATACTCAAAGCCTAAGAGACCAAGAAGAACATATAAAACAAGATGCACAGCCAAGTCGTGATGGGTATCCAAAATCTAGTTGCAAGCGCAGGGCTACTATGAGGGTAATCCCTGGATTTGGTTACCTAAAGCCAAAACAACTAGAACTACTACTCAAACGCCACCCTCAAGCTTGGCCACACAGAATAGTGTGTTAGACACACTCAACCCGTAAGAGAAGTGGGCTGCCAAGTCCATAGAACCACTAAAACCTAGCTCAACAACGCCTAAACCAATGTATCACCCAAATTCGCAACTTGCTACTAACAAAACGCCCAATTCTAGTGCTAATGATACCCCTCAGACATCAGATGCATGTAGTAGCACCACAACTGCAATTACAACCCAACTCATCAAACAAAAGACTAAGCTACTAACTCATGAGCAAACCAAACAATAAACATTAGCCACTAAACTTTCTAGTCCTGTCAAGCCTCAACCACCCACTGGCCTTAAACCCTCCTACGAGTGGCAATCAAGGCCACAAAAGAAGCTGAAAATATAGGGGATGGCTTGGTTACTTGCCTTAGATGCTTGGACGTGACTTTTATATCGCTTCCTAAAAGCTATGACCGCTTAGATTTGGGGCTCTTGGATGAACCTTTGGCGACGGAAATACAGACACTCCCTTGTTCTTGGGAAGAATAAGAATTCGTATTTGTTAAAGCTTCTAAAGTAGCTACGGAGCTAATTGCCACCGAGGTCTCACGCGAACAAGCACAATGACAACGCCTCATCACTACATATGACAAGCGCGCAGCTTGTGCCAACGATCAAGAAATAGAAGACTTGAAACAGCTTGCAACCAACAACTCCCCTTTCTTGAAAAACTGGTACACTCTTCGCCTCGAATGGGAGCTTGAGGTATGTCAGGTCATGTCAAATGCCGAGCAACAATGCGCAATCAAAACATTGGAGTATGACCCCACTTATGTTGCTCCAATCTCTTATAGGATATTAACGACCATTCATGACTGAACCATGGAAGAATGCATTCAGGGACACCCCTACTTAGATCGCATCCTCACAGAGGAAGAACTCCACATCACTAGCCGCATGGGATTCAGTGACTTCTTGCTCGATGTCCTTACTTATATCACCCAACTTGGCATCCGACCTTTCAACATGGATTGGTATGCTCACATGGGATATAACCCAACCTTTTATGCTTGGCTCATGCGATATATATATATATTTAAAAGAGAGAAAACAATAAAGGAAAGGCACACATTAGTAGGAAGAAACAACTTGTGAATGCGAAAAAGCCCAATAAAATTTGAAATCAATAAAACTAATTGGAAGAAAAGTAAATTCCTGTACTTGAGCAATTCAGCTCAGCAAATATGTAATCGTTCCCTTCTGTGTATGATTATTCTAAATAACACTAATGGCGAATATGGTTTCATGGCAGGCACCCATCATGGCAAGCCAAGAAAAGGCTGGAAAATTGCCCTTTTCAGATGAGGAATAGGCTAAGAATGGCCTTTCAGTGGAGACACGCGCCTTCAACCAGTTCAAGTTTTGACATATCTTCAACCTAAAAGACGTGGCCATTGAAGAACGAGCTGTGAGGCAAAACATCGAGCAATGCAACTTGCAAAAATACATGGAAGCAGTAGGCCAGGGGGTAGACTACTTCCACTCTGCGGAATTTTTGAGAACCTTCCACAGGAACCGCGGAACAATAACTGTGCATGAGGGAGAGGAAATTCGTTGAGTGCAAATTGAACTGACCGCCGAGCTTATGAAAAAGGCCTTGGGCTTGGCAAACAAAGTAGAGAGAAAGCTGAAAAGAGATGTATATGCCTTGTTAGGAATGGACAAGGTAAAGGTCCACACCAACGACATCATCAACTTGGCGGATATCCCGAAGTCCAACTCCAAGCCAAAATGGTGCATGCATTGTTCTCTAGTCAGAGGTACAACACCATCATGAGTTGCATCAACGCCCCCTGCTAGAGAGAATGGCAGCAAGGTCACTAGATGAGGTAAACCTCAACAATTTTGTCAGGAAGACCATTGAGACCTCAACAAAGGCTTTGGCAACAAGAGGACAGCCTGCCAGAGGAGAATCTCTTGCCACCAAGGCTAAAAGAAAAGCTTCATCTTCAAAGGCTGCAACCATTGGATTCGGTGGGGTCCTCACCACAATCATCAAGGAAGCCTTGGGGCAAGGGCATGAGGAAACAGAAGGAGTGGATGAAATACGAAGTCAATTGCCACCTCACCAGGAGCAAGAGGCACAATCCAATGAAAGGACGTTGAGTGAGGAAGAAGAAAGCAGGGAAGAGGAAGAGCAAACTAGCTAAGGAAAGACCAAGACGATGAAGAAGAAAATTGTATAAGAACAATAGGAAGAGGAGAGGAGGAAAAAAGAGAAAGTGGACCTACAAAAGACTCGAAGGGAGTCCAAAAAGGTCGAGGAGGAAAGAAAGAGGAAGCAAGAAGAGGAGGAGGAGGAGTTAAGAAGGAAAGTGGATGAAGACATGGCCCTCGCCTTGCGCAGGTCCATAGTTCTCAAGCAAGACAAGCTAGAACCCGCGAGCCCAATCGAAGATGAAGGACCAAGCTCGGGCACCCATGTGCCAGAGTTTGTGCAACCTACAATACAAGAAGGAAAGGGCAAGGCCCCAATCACCCCCACTCCTAACGCTCATCACCACCAGCGCCGTGTCCACACCTAGCTCTATGACCTAGGTGGATGCCAGCAACTTAATGGCGTGGGTCTAGTATTTCGTGAATAAAGAAATGGGCTAAGGGGTAGGAGAAGGAACACCCTTGGTAGGGACCAAAAGACCAGCTGCAGCAAACATCGAGTCGAGGCAGGACCCATAGAGGCAAAAGGTGGCAAGCTCCACCACCTCCATCCCCGCAGCAGAGAGGGCACCCATAGAACATGATGACTATGTTAAGGAGCTTCTCTCTCAACTAGAGAAAGCCAAGGAGGAGAAAAAAATAGCGATGGTTGAGTTGAAAGCCGAGAAAGAGTCGATGATGGCCTTCCAATTGGAAAAGACTCGGTGGCAAGTTGTTATGTACCAAAAGGAGATTAAAAAACTAAAGGCCAACCTCAGTGCTAAGGAGGAAAATGAGAAAACCTGGAGGCAGTAGCTCGAAGATGAAAGCCTGGAGATGGTGACTCTACAACGCAAATATAAGACCTTGATTCTATAGGACTAAGACTTGGAAGCTCAACTACAAAGGGTCCAATCAGGCATGGAAGACCTAGTAGAGATAGACGCAGAATGGAAACAGGAACAGGAGAAGCATCACCGAGAGCTCGAAGACCTCGTAGTCGGAGTTTTTCTGGAAATCGATGAGCAAGAGAGGTTGGGGAGAGAGATTGAATACTTGGAAAAAGAGAAGGAGGAGCTTACCCACAAGGAGAAGGAATAGGAATTGATAATATCATCCCTAACACATAGACAAGGGGAGAGCTCCGAGGAGATGATGAAGAGAGCAGAAGAGTGGACAACCCACAATGAAAAGAAAGTCAAAACCTTGGCACGACGTCTCGCTCGAGTAAAAAAAGAATGAATATTTGCTGAAAGCATAGTGGAGGCCGCCCAAGTAAGCTTCCAAACCCAGCAGTGCGCCTTCTTGGATACCCTATTAGACATCACCCAAGCAGAGGAGGGAGAGTCCATAAAGGCAATGAAAAAGAAACTGGGAATGGTTCATAGGGCACTAAAAGCTGGACTGCAGATGCCGCCACAACCTAAAAGAGGTGGCCCAAGCTTGGAAGAGCAATGCCATTATCTCCTATTAGCAGGCCTAACCTTGCAGGAAGTGGCCGCACTCGGGCTCCTTGAAGAAGAACAACCAGAGGAGGTAGGAGCAGAGTCAAGCCATGAAGGAGCACAAGAAGACGAGGAGTGGATCCCACCACCTTCCCCACCACAACTAGAGCCCCCTCAAGAACAAGATGCCATAGTAGAAAGGAGGCGGAAGCGAACAAGAAGAGGGTCAAAATGTCGGATCAAGTAGGCAAAAGGGTGTAGGCACAACATCCTATAGTTCCACAACCTCCCATCCTACTAAAAAGAGACTGCTCACTCCTAAATTGGAATACAGAATTAGCAGTTTGGGAGAAGTGGGAAAATCACCGCCAACCCTTTGATTTTACCTTCCGATACCTAGCTGCCTTAAGCAAAGTACTATCCACCAAAGCAGTAATGGAGGCAATCGCCATGGGAAGAAGGGTTGGAGACCGATGGCTCACTGAAAGAGAGAGAAACCCAATGGCTTGGGGGATAGAGTCCCTGGATCATTGGGAAAACAAGGTTGAGGAGGTGCCCCACACGGTGAAAGGCTACGAATCCCAACCTAAGTGGAGGAGAAGAGTCTGGAATGGCAACGTGGACGCCACAAATGTCGTTTTGTGGTTTCTTTTCCTTTGAGAACGAAATGACCCGACCTATCTACCATATCCTTGGAGGGTGGGAGTAGATTTTGACCACGACATCCATGATCGATACGACTTTCCGAAGATCTACAACATTAACACCACAAAACCAAAGGAAGCACTTGTCTTCTCAGAACAGGATCTATGGGACTCAATGGCCCGTTTCCTAATGGAATTCTCCTCTTGCCAAGACCCTACCTTTGTAACAACGTGTAATTATATTAGATTACTTAGGACTCTCCTCAAGCAACCCCCTGCACCAGTAGAGTACCGCCTTCCACTGCTCTTTTTTTACATTAATGCAGGAATAAATGGTTGCACCATGACTCGGCTAATGCTGTGTGCTGCTTTACTCCCATCATTTTGCATGGCCTGCCTTGAGGACATGAACGACAACCAATTCACCAACTGTAGCCATCCATTTTTGTCCACCACCCCTCTCCATGTTAGAATAGGTCAAAAAGGGTACATGCTAAGTAGGCACTTCCTTAGTATATCATTAAAGCCCCATCCCACCCTCAAGAACCTGAAGCATAAATCCTCTATCTTGTACTACCCCATAGAAGTCAAGAAATTGGCCCAAAAAAAGAAAAAACATTGCACATCGATCATAGTCACTGCACCTAGGGGTCCTCAAGTTCGGTGTGTCTGGTGGCTTCGGTCAATCGGCTCCGTCCCTAACCCCCTAGCCTCATTTTTTATTCCCCACTTCACGCTTAGGGCATATCAAGGGTAGGACATACCTAGGGAGGTAACACTCAGACCTGTCACCCTAAGCAACATACATTGCACCTCCCATATGCCCAAACTAAGTCCTCGAGTGAGGGACCACGTCCACGCTTGCTACCACTCCCACTCACATGAGCACCCTGCACCACACGACACCGGAGCACATCCCCAAGTAGTTCACCTTCTTTTCTGTTTAGGTATAAACAAAGGCCCCAAGCACCAGCTTCGGGAACCCCATCATCCATGCAATGCATTCCCCATCTTATGCGACAAAGTCACCATGTCGGCGAAACAAAGCAAGGACACACTGAGGCAGCCCCAATCAACAAGTGAATGAAGAAGCTCATTTGGAACAACGCAAGAGGGCCGATGAACGGATTCATCTAACACCATATTCAATTTTAAAGATGGATCTGCCCATCAGCCTCTCTCTAGGCAAGGATTCATCCAACTATATCTTCAATTCCAAAGGCATAAATCCCTCCAACACACCTTTCACCAGGGCTCATCTAAGGGCCTTTCAGTTCCATAAATCCCTCAAATAGGTCCATAAATCCTTCCAATACCAGGGCTCATTGCAAACTTAAGGGTCTTTGAGTTCCATAAATCCCTCAAAACACCCGGGCTCATACCCAACTTAAGGGCCTCCCAAGTTCCATAAATCCCTCCAACACACCCCCCATACAATTTTTATACAACCTCAAGAAGCCCCTAGCTACCCCAGCAACATTGTTTGACCTACCACTAGCAAGTGCCATGGGACTGGCACACTCAACTAGGTGGGGGCAATGTTAACCCTCAGATGAACAAGGTGGAAAATCTAGAAAATCTAAAGCAGAAGACAAGGCCAAGGCAAAAGCGGAATGGAGAATGAAATTGGGAAACACAAAGAGTGTGAAAAAAAGTCTTAAATCAAGGAGAGACGCACAAGAAAAAGAGCAAGTCAATACTTTCGTAAAAGAGTGCAAGACGCACCATGATTTATTTTAAGAGTGCTAGGCTCTGACCCATGCAAATTGTAAAGGTAGATGGGTGGTAGGAAGAGGGAGGGAATTTACAGATTAATGTCCCGGGGGGAGGAGAAAAAAAACTTATGGTTGGCTTCGTCAAGGAAATGGCGGCGAGCTGACGGCTTATGGCGGCCCAAAGTGGCGGTGTTGGCGGACTGACCTGGGAGGCGACCTCCACGGTTGGGGTGGCAGTTCACCGTCCTCTCCTTCTCTCCATGTCACGGCAGCCCCTTCCTCCTCTTGTGCAGCACAGCCACGTTCGTCAGCTGATAGCCTATCGACTACTCCTCATGCACAGGCGGCGGACTTCCCCTCACGGCAGCATCTCCCATCCTTCTCCCCAAGTCTAAGGGAGGTTTTTATAGCCTAAGGGGGGAGGGAAGATGGTAGCCACCATGTGGCCCTGCATGGCTTCCCCCCTTGGACACCACTTCACTATATCACAATCTTCTCCCATTCCCTTCCCTCCAGCCACGTATCGGCTGGGGGAATTTTAAAAAAATTGCATTAATTTGATGATTATCCATTTTACCCCCTCCCAAGAGGGGGTTTCCCTGCGGTTATGCGAACTTGAACCCCCCCGGGCTCGTTTTCACAATGAGGAGGCCTCATTTTTGTGCGTGCAAGGTACAGGTTAAACTGCTGGAAAATACAATGCGGGAGATAGGTTTTACGCGGCATGCGAGGAGTCAAGTTTGGTAATATTTTCAAGCGGGAATATTACATTCTCTCCCCCTTGGAGGAATCAAGATGTCCTTATCTTGAGAAAAACTAGGGGTATTGTTGGTTGAGAGTGCTTTCATGCATCCAAGTGGCATCCTCCTCGGGATAATCTTTGCACTGGACGAGGCATTCTCTCAAGGTCCTGGATCTCAATTGTCTCTCCCTAACATCTAAGATCCTATCAGGCCGTAGCTCAAGGACTCCTTGGCTAGGCATTACATCTTGTTGGTCATCGAGTACATGGCTAGGATTAGGTACATACTTCTTCAGTAGGCTGATATGGAATACATTATGAACCTTTAGGTTCTCAGGGAGTTGCAGTCTATAAGCATTGGGTCCTAGGCACTTGAGGATCTTGTATGGTCCACAATACCTTGGACTTAGCTTCTTGCAATCTCCTAAGGATAGGGAACTCCTCTTTGGGCATACGCAAATGAAGACCATGTCTCCTTCCTCGAAGGCTCTATCTTGACGTTTCAAATCCGCGTATGCCTTCTGTCTATCCTTGGCGGCTTGGATGTCTTGTCTTATGGACTTCATTTGGTCATCCATCTCTTCCAGCATCTGCCTTGAAGCTTCAACCCTCAGGGTTGGATCCGAGAAGTTTAAAGGACTTCGACAGTCATGCCCATACAATGTTTGAAAAGGGGTCATCTGAATACTTTGTTGGTAAGAAGCATTGTAGGCAAACTCAACCAAGGGCAAGTATTGAATCCACCTTTTTGGTTCATGACAGCAGTGTGCCTTAGCATATCCTTGATGACTTGGTTGACTCGCTCCGTTTGACCATCGGTTTGGGGATGGTAAGCTGTACTAAAACAGAGTTGAATCCCAATGGCTTCAAAGATAGCTCTCCAGAAGTGTGATGTGAAGAGAGAATCGCGATCACTAATGATTCTTTTGGCCAACCCATGTAGCTTGAATATCTCCTTGATGAACAACCTTGCAATGTCTGAGGCTTTATAGTTTGTCTTAACAAGGATAAGGTGTGCAACCTTAGTAAGCATGTCAACCACAACCATAATGGAGTTGTATCCTCCCTATACCTGGGGTAGACCAACAACAAAATCCATACTGATGAATTCCCGTTTCATTTGGGGAATGTTAAGTGGTTGCAACTTTCATGGCATTTTGACATGTTCGGCTTTAATACGTTGACAAGACAAACACTCAGTGACATATTTGAGAACGTCACCTTTAAGCCTCTCCCAATAGTAGCTCTTCCTGGCTGCATTGAGGGTCTTGGCATAGCCAGGATGTCCTGAGAAAGGGGAAAACTACTTCGAACTCCTTACTGAGGTCCGAAAGTTTTAGGATAGGTGCTGATAGCAAACTTTGCTTTAATCTATCAAAGCTAGATTGTTCGGCAATTGACCATGCAATGGATGTTTGCTTCTTCAGTAGATCTGTTAGAGGTGCTGCAATCAAAGCATAGTCTTTGATAAAGACCCTATACCATCCTGTCAATCCAAGAAAACTGTGTATTTCTTTGACAGTTGTTAGTATTGGCCATTCTAGAACATCTCTGACCTTGGCTGGATCCACTGAGATCCCTTCCGCTGATACAATGAATCCCATATATTCAATCTGACATTTGAAGAATGCACACTTCTTCATCTTGGCATAAAGCTTGTGTGCCCTCATTGTCTCAAGGACAATGCAAAGCTGGGGTTCATGATCTTCTTCCTGTTTGGAATAGACTAAGGTATCGTCGAAGAAGACGAGTACAAAGTCATCAAGATATGGCCTAAAGATATCCTGCATTAACCTGTTGAAGGTGGCAGGTGTATTCGTAAGCCCGAATGACACGATCAGGAACTCAAAGTGTCCATATCTTGTGTTGAATGCCGTCGTTGGGATATCTTCTTCCTTGATCCTTATCTGATAGTGTCCAGACCTGAGATCAATCTTGGAGAAGATCTTCGCACCTTGAAGATGGTCAAGAAGTTCATCTATTCTAGGAATAGGGTACTTGTTCTTAATCGTTGATTGATTCAACCCTCTGTAATCAATACACAGTCGAAGCGTTCCATCTTTCTTCTTCTGGAATAGCACTAGAACTCCCCATGGTGAACTGCTAGGATGGATGTAGCCCTAATCTAACAGTTGCTTGAGTTGCTCCTTCAACTCAATTGCTTCCGGGATGGACATTCTATAAGGCCTCTTTGCAATTGGCACAGCTCCTGGCACTAGCTTGATCTCATGATCCACTTCCGTTTGAGGCAGAAGTTTTGTTAGCTCTTCAGGAAATACATCCGCATACTCCTTTAGCCATGAAGGTTCTTCATTAGACTCCTGCTTCTGATCTAACTTATTAAGCTTAATCAAGTAGACAGGTAGTCCCTTTCTAACTACCTTTAAAATCCGAGATGCTTTGGCCTATCGAATTTTTGGCTTTCCAGCCTCTCCTTGAGTTGTGACCAATTCCCCTTTAGAGTTTCGAAAGGAAACTTGGCCCTTTCCACAATGAATGTGGGCATCATTAGGTTTAAGCCAATCCATTTCGAGCAAACACTCATGGATACCTAGGTTCATGACTCTAAATCTGACCGAAGTTGACTTTCCTCCCAGAAAGAATTCCACCTTAGGAGTTTGCCTGGTACAAGTGACCTTAAGACCATTTGCTAATTCCACAAGCAAGGTAGGTGCTTCTATTGTGGCTATTCCTAATCTTCTTGCACAAGCTGGTGAGATAAAGGAATGCGTACTGCCACAATCAATGAAGGTTTTGAAGCTTTTACCTTGATAGTCCGATGGTGTCTGAATCACCGAAAACTAGCGATTCGGGCCGTTCTTGTGAAATGCGGCATGGACTGTTGCCCTTTCAAAGTCTGCTTCAATGGTCGGGTCTTCTTCTTTGTACATTTCCCTGTTGGCAACATAGGCGGTTCTTCCTTTGCTTCAGGTGGTGGCTCCTTGGCCCCGGCCAGTTCCTTGGAAAGGTCCTTGACGTTGTCCTCCGCCAAGTTTGGGACATTGCCTTTTGAAATGACCGGGCTCGTTGTAGTGGAAACAATGGAGATTGCGGCCATTACTTTGGGTAGGGACAAAGTTATTGACATTATTGGTCCTTGCTTTCTTTCTTTGTCCTCGGTTTTGACCTTGAACTCTCTTAGACTAGGACCTCTATGCTCCCTTGTTCTGATCATTATAAAACCAAGTCTTATTACTTCTTGGCTTGGCCTGCACCTCCTGAATTATGGGCACAACTCGAATGAGTGCGTCCTTAAGATCTGTTGGGCGCATTGATTCGAGGCAGGTATTTACAGGTGGATTTAAACCGGCACAAAATTTTGACACTTATTGTGTCATATCCATTTGTGGCACATACTTCAAAAGAGAGACGAACTTTGAGTAGTATATGTCAAGAGTCAAGCCTAGTTGTTTCAGCTTATAGAACTCATTCATTTTTTGCGTGCGGTATGCAGGTGGTAAGTATCTTCCTTGCACAGCCTTTTTCAGCTTTTCCCAGGTAGCGAATCCTTCCGAGATCCCTTGATCTCTGCACCATTGCTTCCACCAAAGCTTGGCTTCGCCGGTAAGCTTCAGCTTAGCGAGCATTGCCTGGTTGGCAGGTGCAGTACCGGCCGCTTCAAAGTAATCTTCCATGGACTCTATCCAAATCTCAGTATCAGCTTGGACAGTCCTTCCTTTTCCGTCAAATTCTGGCAGCTTGATCTGCTTGAGAAGAAACTTCTTCTCCTGAATCACGGTCGTACTTGGTGTAGGGGTCGGACTAGGAACCTATACCTAGGGTTGTGCTTGGATAGAGGATTCTTAACGTTAACATCTCGCAAATCGTTATTATTACATTACATTTCATACCCAATTTAGCTTTCAGCCAAGAGACCCAATCACTTAACTTTTTATCAATACTTATAGTCAAGACAATCATTGATAAAAAGAAGTCTTATTCCATTCATATGGGCATAGCCCTTTCGGAGTACAAAAATTCTTGGGATGGTAGAGCAATCTTGGTACATTAGTTCGGGGAGAATAAGATTGTGTTACATTTAGCTATGGGAACTGGGTAATAGTATGGATTTGGGTCATGGATCCTCAGGAATCGATAAGTTATCGGAAGATTGGGGTATCCTTTCCTTCGGTACCCATTCTTCTCATAGCATCTCAACACCTTTGTTGAGATATCGAGCTCCACTCGTGATATGCCAGGGTGACCGTTGTGCATTTATGTCATCGACGTGTTAGTTGCAGATGCGGTTGGTATACCGCCCATGAATAATAGCTACATGATAGCTATCCTTATCTACTCTAGTTCGTGGCTTGGTTAGTATGCCACCTTAGTTAGTTGAGTTTGGTTTGAGACCCATATATAGGGTTCTTCTATTTCTTTGTATGTGAGTTCTTTTGGCTTACACAACTAAGAAGAGGAAAACTGTTTTCAACCTCCACCCTTGTGTGTATTCCCCCATTGTGCAAGCAAGAAAGCTACAAGTGAGACTCCTTCCTTCTCTCCCACAATCTTGACATGGTATCAGAGCCTTGTTCGTGGTAAGGAGCTCAAGAAAGCAAGCCAAGCTCGCGGTGTTCTGGTAAGAGGAGCAGTGTTGCTTTCATTTTCTATTTTGGGAGCAGATCTCTGCAGGTAGCACAGCCGGAAAGTGCAGGAGTGCATTGTCTCAGGTTGAGACGCCCTTCGCGGTGAAGCAAGAGGGCAGTATATGCTGCGGGTGAGGGCTTTAGCCCTCGGCGACCTTGTTTTTTTTTATTTGAGGCCATTTCGAGGCCTGTTTTGGAGACGGAAGTTTTCTGCACGCACTCAGGAAAAGGCCCAGTTTTATGCTGTGCAGCCACTGTTCTACAGGTCGGTGAATAGTTGCTGTAAAAATTGCATTGTATGCTTGTGCGCAGAGACATTGGGAGTTACAGAATCATCCCTGTTGCCTGTTTATGCAAAATCGTCACTAGGAAGTGACTGTGTGGTCAAATACCACTTTCGCCAGTTTTGCAGATTTGCCCTTGTGAGGCTGAAGCTGTGTTCTTTGCAGTGACAGAACTTTTTGCAGTATTTTGTAATGGCGTCTGATTCTCTCTCACAGATTGTCACTGAAAAGCTTGACAAGAACAACTTCCAAGCATGGAAGTTTAGAATGACGAATTTCCTTATGGGAAAAGGATATTGGGAGTTTGTTGCAGGAAATGAAGAAGAACCAGTTCTTCCTTATGTTCCCAATCAATAGCAAATGCAGGCATTCAAAGCATGGCATGAGAGAGACAGGAAAGTTATGTACTGGCTGTCTATCAGTATTTCAGACTCTATGATTGTGCATATTCAAGATGCAAGTACGCCAAAGGAGGCATGGGATACTTTGTCAAAAATGTATAGCACAAATACGCAAGCCAGGAAAATGCAGCTCAAGCAAGAGTTGCATAATGTGCAAAGAGAAAATATGAGCATCAATGACTACCACATGAAGGTGAAGAAGATTGCAGATGCACTTGCTTCCATTGGGTCGCCAGTGGAAGATGATGATTTAGTTTCCGTGACCTTAAATGGTCTAGGAAAGGATTATGCACAGTTTCGAACATCCATTTCCGTTCGTGAAAGATTTCCTGACTTTGAGGAGTTGATTGCTCTTCTAATTTCTGAGGAGCAAAGAAATGGTGGTGCATCTTCTTCAGGAGGAACTTCAAAAGAAGCTATCTTCTACTCAAATGCTGGAAGAGGTAGAGGCAGAGGTAGAGGAGGCCGATTTGGAGGCCGTGGTAGAAATCAGAATATGCAGCAAACTCAAGAAAATCAGTCCTATGGAGGAGGACATGGTAACTCTAGAGGCAGGGGGAGCCAAAGAGGTCGTGGTGGATGGCAAAGAGGCCAAAATGCAAACAGTAATGTTGAATGCTACTACTGTGGTAAAATGGGTCATATGGCTAAAGACTGCTATAAAAAGCAGAATGACATCATGAATGGAAAACTGCAACAAGGGAATTATGCATCTTCTAGTAGATAGGGTGATGACAGAAATGAGCATTTGTTTATGGTGCAGCACATGAACAATTCTGTGACAAGTGCAGAAGAAAGCAATGATGTATGGTATGTTGACTCAGGTGCATCAAACCACATGACAGGTCATGCAGAATGGATGGAGTATGCAAGGAAAATGGAAAAACCAGGATTTGTGGAGACTGGTGATGATACTGCACATCCTATTGTGCAGATTGGAAAAATTCCTTTGTCTATGTAGGATGGGAAAAAGAAATACATGTCCGATGTATTTCATGTCCCGAATATCACCAAGAATTTGGTTTCTGTTGGTCAAATGGTTGAGCAGGGCTTGCAGGTCAGATTTAATCCTCATGGATGCTTTGTTGAGGATATGAAAAATAAAGGTCGCTTGATAGCAAAAGGAAAGAAGAAGGGCAGAATGTTTACGTTGGATGCAGACATGTTTGAATTGAGTGCAGCAATGTTTGCACATGGGACCGGTGTAGTTGCAGATATTGATATCTGGCATAAACGCATTGGTCATGTTAATGTACAGCGACTTAAATCAATGCAGGCCCAAAATATTGTTGCAGGTTTGCCTAAATTCAAGGTTGCAGAAATGCATAAGGTATGTGAAGCCTGTCAGTTTGGAAAACAGGCAAGGAAACCATTTCCTAGATATGTTCAAGAGAGTGAGAAGCCATTGGAATTAATCCACTCTGATGTGTGGACTACTAAAGCTGCATCTCTTGGAGGCTATTATTATTTTGTCACTTTTATTGATGATTATAGCAGAAAAGTTTGGGTGTATTTCATGAAAAAGAAAAGTGAAGTTTTTGGGCATTTCAAAACCCTTAAAGCTATGGTTGAAAAAGAAACAGGTCTGCAAATAAAATGCCTAAGGTCAGATGGAGGGGGAGAGTACCTCTCAAATGAGTTTGCAAAGTTCTTGCAGGAGCATGGCATAAAGCAGTAATATTCATGCAGTTATACCCCACAACAAAATGGAATTGCAGAAAGGAAAAACAGGCATATTGGAGAGGTATCTCGTGCCATGCTCAATGAAAAAGACTTGCCAGATTTTTATTGGGCTGAAGCAGTTGCTACAGCAGTCTACATAATGAACAGGACTCCCACTGCAGCAATACATGGAATGACTCCAGACGAGAGGTATACTGGTAGGAAACCAGATATTTCTCATTTGAAAATTTTTTGTTGCATTACCTATGTACATGTGCCAGATGAGCTGAGATCCAAGTTGGATCCAAAAGCTGAGAAGTGCATCTTTATTTGTTACTCTCTGCAGCAAAAAGGGTATAGATGCTATAACCCTTCTACTCGTAAGTTTACAGTGAGCAGAGATGTTATTTTTGATGAGATGAGTAGCTGGTATAAACCAGTAAATGTGATTGATGATGTAGATGCACAAAATGGTAATGCTGTACAGAATTCACATCAGCAGTCACAAAATATTAGTGGACCTGGAGCGTCCTCTAGCAGTGGTTCACATTCTTCGCCATGGACAGGCAGATTGAGATCAGGAGAATCTTCTCAAAGCAATGCAGATAGTGGTATGCAGGTATCACGAAAAGGAAAAGAGAAGGTTGATCAGCCCATATTTGATGTGAATGCAGGTCACTCTTATGTGGATGGTGAATCCAGTGGCTCAGAACAGAGCATTGATGATGAGTTGGGTATTCCTTCTATTGTTACACCTGGAGTAAGGAAGACCAGGGATGTTTTGAGAGCACCTGGGAGTGAACCTACTTTGCGCAGGTCTACGAGAGCTAGGTATCCTGTGGATAGGCTGAAATATGATGGATTTACAGCCATTCACTATGCATATATGGTCAAAGCGATACAGGAACCAGAACCCACATCTTTTGAGCAAGCCATGGGAAAAGAAAAATGGGAGAAAGCCATGGATGAAGAAATGGATGCCTTGGAAGCAAATGCTACATGGGAATTGGTACCTTTGCCTAAAGGTAAGAATGCAATTGGCTGTAAGTGGGTTTATAAGGTGAAGCACAATGCAGATGGTTCTGTGAACAGATACAAGGCAAGATTAGTAGTCAAGGGGTATGCACAAACATATGGCATTGACTATGAAGAAACATTCAGTCCGGTTGCAAGGATGGCAACCGTAAGAGCAGTCATTGCTATGGCTGCATCAAAGGGATGGTCTTTACATCAGATGGATGTAAAGAATGCCTTCTTGCATGGTGATTTGCAAGAAGAGGTCTATATGGAGCAGCCACCAGGTTATGTGCATGCTGTTCATCCTAAGTTTGTTTGCAGGTTGAAGAAAGCCTTGTATGGCTTGAAGCAAGCACCTAGAGCATGGTCTGACAAGATAGGACAGTATCTTATCACTATTGGCTTTCAGATTTCCAAGGCAGTTTTCTCACTTTATGTGAGAAAAACAGAGAAAGGTATTATGCTACTTGTCATTTATGTTGATGATTTGATTATGACAGGTGACAGTGATGAAGATATCCTTCATGTGAAAATGCTATTGAAGCAGAAGTTTGAGATGAAGGATTTGGGAGAGCTGCATTATTTCTTGGGCATTGAGGTGATTAGATCACCAAGTGGGATACAGCTCTTGCAGAGGCAGTATGGATTGGACATGCTGTCCAAATATGGGATGACAGGCTGTAAGCCTATTTCAGTTCCTTTGGAGCAGAATGTGAAGCTGAGCACAGATGCAGGTGAGCTTCTAGAAGACCCTACTATGTACAGACGCATAGTAGGAAGTTTGATTTATATGACTATTACCAGGCCAGATTTGAGCTATGCTGTTGGATTGGTAAGTCAATTTATGCAGGCTCCAAGGAAACCACATTTGGATGCGGCTAGACGCATACTCAAGTATGTGAAGTCCACATTGCAGTATGGACTATTTTATGAGACTGGGGTTTAGATACAGCTGCATGGATACACTGATGCTGATTGGGCTGGTAGTATTTCTGATAGAAGATCTACCAGTGGATATGTGTTCTCTTTTGGAAGTGCTGCAGTCACTTGGAGCAGCAAGAAACAGCCTACAGTTGCCTTGTCGAGCACAGAGACTGAGTACAGGGGTGCAGCAATGGCTGCATGTGAGGTAGCTTGGTTGCATAAGCTACTTTATGATATGCATCAGCCTACAGATGGGCCAGTTGTCATTTATTGTGACAACATGAGTAGTATACACTTGGCAAATAACCCAGTCTATCATGCTAGAACAAAGCACATTGAGGTGCATTATCACTATGTGCGGGAGAGGGTTTTACTAGGTCTTATTGATCTAGTTTATGTCAGCACAGAGGATCAGGTAGCTGACATATTTACGAAGGCATTGGGCGCAGAGAAGCTGCGCAAGTTCAAAGACCTGCTTGGTGTGCAGGAATTGGGATTGAGCTCGAGGGGGAGTGTTGAGATATCGAGCTCCACTCGTGATATGCCAGGGTGACCGTTGTGCATTTATGTCACCGACGTGTTAGTTGCAGATGCGGTTGGTATACCGCCCATGAATAATAGCTACATGATAGCTATCCTTATCTACTCTAGTTCGTGGCTTGGTTAGTATGCCACCTTAGTTAGTTGAGTTTGGTTTGAGACCCATATATAGGGTTCTTCTATTTCTTTGTATGTGAGTTCTTTTGGCTTACACAACTAAGAAGAGGAAAACTGTTTTCAGTCTCCACCCTTGTGTGTATTCCCCCATTGTGCAAGCAAGAAAGCTACAAGTGAGACTCCTTCCTTCTCTCCCACAATCTTGACAACCTTGATCCTGTTGGTGGGGATTATGCGGGTTACCTCCTCGTATACATATGAGTTCAGCTCGACCCTCCGTCCTTTGACATGTAAAGTTGTGTTTATGTGAGCCTCAACAAAAATAAACATCTTTACGATCTTTAGGTCCTCCAACCATTTAATTCTCTTTAGGTTGGTTCGAAGATACGCAAACCAGTGGGCAGCTATGTAATAGATTCTTGAGTCGCCCGTTCATCTCCGTTCCACGTACAGAGGCGATGGATTGTAAATACGGTCTAGGATGTTCATCATATCAATCCTTCGTCGATAAACTGAGGCATGCATCGCGGTCATAAACATGACTTGGAACACTAAGAATCTATTCCATGCTTCATAATTCTGCAAGACAGCATCGATAAGTAAGGAAATGTTCTTAACAACAACATTTGCTTTTCTTCTTCTTATTAAGTTTTCTTATAAAGACAGATCCTTCGTTGGTTCGCTCTGATACCAACTGTAATGTGTCCACCTGTCCCTTCCAGGACACGTCTTAGCAGTCCATCGGAAAGAGAGTCTAGAAAGCTCCGCCGGCACTCCCATGGAATGTTACGGGGTTTGTGATCTAGGACTTCCCGTGTCTACCACGTAGCGGAAGTATTCCAGCCGTTCCCACTTAGGACCGACCTGAATCAGGGTTTCCCCTAATGGTCACTTTTCTAAACGGCAGCTAACGTTGAACCCCAAGCGAACTACTTACGCAGAAACGCTAGGGACGAAGTGGATTCATACTGCACTTAGTTCAAGGAGAATGGGAAACGAGAGGGATGCAAGGCTCTTGCTGTTCACTTCCTTCGAGAAGAGCTCCTTGCTGTCCATTTCGATTGAGAAAAGTTCTCAACCAACCAAGACCACCCATCCGTAGGACGGACCCATGGCCACATCCACTGCACTTTCCTCAAGGTTGCTTTAGTTGTCTAATTACCTACCACATTTAGTTGGACATGCATCAAGTAGCTTCCTTAATTAACCAGTTAGACATTGGTTCCTTCACGTAATCTTAGCACTTGACATAGAAAAACAATCTCAAACAAGTTCCTTTTCAACAAGTTATCTTATTTATCTTTGGAATACATCCATAAAGTCCAGCCCGTACGCTAATCCATAATCCACCCAAAGGCTATCCATAATCCGTCGAAGGCTATCCAGCAATCCACAGGGATTACTAATCCAAGATTCCGCCCGTAGACTAGTATGCGGGCCTCGAGATCCAATCCTGAGTCATGTTGGCCTCTTGTGCAGGGCCCGGAAGGCAAGGGATTTACGGCCAGAGCCCCCCTTGGCACCCAAGCGTCCTCCTGCTCCAAGTAGCGCCCAATGGAGAGACCTCACGTGGTGGGTTCAGTCCACGTTCCCGGCGCGGCTAACAACCCCCTTGGTTAGGGTCAGGCAGACAGTCGGGGGTAACTGATGCTGCCTCTCCCTTCAGGCCTTCAACCTGAAGCATTAATTAACTTTCCATCAATTAGTTCCTTGAGCAAACAATGCAAACAGTGCTTTTAAAATGTTACAAGCACAATCAACCCAGTGGTCGTTTATTTGGCCAACTGCTAAGGAGTGAATCCTTCTCTCTGAATGCATCCAGCATTCGATCCGGGATCAATTGCGACTTGGCAAGATCCCCCAAGGGTTTGTTTGTTTACCCTTTTGTCCTTGGGTTAGGGCCATACCCTGTTAACCCAACTTAACCAATACCTTAGGATTCATAAATTAACAGTAAATCCTGGCGACCATGTCGCTCTAACTTGATTGATCCTTTGCTTCCAAGCAAATACCTAATTTCCCTTAACTTGGTAAATTTTCCCAAAAAATGTGATGTAACAGGATGACTACTCATCCTCTTGCAAGTTAAACTTACGCAAAAACCTGCCAACCTCATTCCAAGGAATGACAAAACTCTCTTGTGATCAAACCACAAGGCCATGAGACGTTGCAACTTATTACACAAGTGTCGTATCTATTCCAAGGGATCATTTCACCCATTGAACGACGTTTTCTGGTCAAGGAATTTTGTTTAGACAAGAAGCAGGGTTTAGGATGTCTTCTTACCCAACCCAATCCTAATTGCACTAGGCCGACAACATTCGGTCCTAGGGATTCCAACTTAATCCAAGTTTTAGCATTTGAACGAATGATCCTTAGGGTAGAAACCCTAGATCGTTATTTGCCTGAGCGTCCAATTGACCCATCATTCCGTGAATGTGGGTAGGACCTTCAGGTTTGAGGGTTTCGACTTGGCAACAAGTGCGAAACTAGGCCGAATCCTTAATGTGCTAAACCCTAGTTAGCACTTGGGGTATTTATCGTATTGACTGAACCATGTCTATACGAAACCCTTGCGGGTTAGGTGATTCAGATAATTTAATCTACTTGTCTTGCGAGACAAGGACAAGCCATTCCTAGAGATGATAAACTTGATCTAAAAGAGAAAACTAGTTGCAACATGTCACAATACATGTAAACACGCAATTCATTGCTTCTACGTGCCACTAGATTCGCAATAACCCTAACCTTTCTTGTTAAAATCAAAACGCATGATAATTTGAAGGATAATTTACATAGGACCTACTAGGATTTACATCAAGGAATAATGCCTACAACCTTTTGTCTAAGTGTTTGAATTTCATGCTTTAATAAGCCATGCAATCTTTTCCAAACGTAACTTGACGAAATGAAATTTGCGAATATGTAACATGCGACCTTTAGATACAACAACATAAAAAATGAAGTTCATGCAACACTAAGGCTAGTGATGATTTAATCCATTTCCAAGCATCTTTTTCCATGCAACTTACAAGACCGGAGTTCATTTTCATGCCATGAAATGGAAGTTAACATTTTCCTCGTGTGAATCATAATGAAGGGAATTATTGACTAAATGCAAGATACTCCTTTCCTTCACGGCCAATGAACTTAACAATTTCATTCCTTTGCCCTGAGTAATAGGCGTTTAGACTCATTAATTTGAAAATGCACCAAAATAGCAACATGCAGCTAATCTCCTAAGACAGACAACTTTAGAAATGCAAATGTTCCAATTTCATGGCATGCACCAACCTTGTCTAATGTTTAAAGAGATAATTTATCAAGTGTACTTTTATCTCTACCACATGCATTAATGATAAGTGCAAAATGCATTCTCCCTTATGGAATAAGCGTGCCTAAAACATTTCTCTATGGGGGAATAAACTCGAAAAACCTGGACTTGTGGGCTTGGGGAGATGTCCACGTGAATGTTAGGAGAAGAACCTCCTGCAAGCGCGCCTTGCGACTTCTTGGGGGCCATCATAGGCGTGATTACGGACTTCCGGTTTGCCTTTACCCTTATGCGATCGGTGAATTTCCTCAGCCTTGGTAAGCAACCTCAAGATCTTGCCCTTCTCCCTCATATGCAGGAGATCCCTTCATTGAAATGCGGATCCTTGAGAATAGCGGGGCTTGCGGGATTTGGGCTTATGGAAGGGCTTGTGGGGTTGGAGCTTTGTTTATGGGAATGGGGCTTTTACGAATGGAGCTGCGGGAATGGAGCTTTTCGAAAAAGCTTATGGGAATGGGGGCTTTACGAGAAGGTTTTTTTCTAAAACACCCGGGGTGGCCACGCGAAAACAGGCCTTAAGGAAGCCCCCTTATGGAAGCTTCCAGGGAAGCTTCTATACTTCAGAAGCTTACATGGAAGAGAAAGGGAATTTGTAGATTAACATCCCGCGGGGGGGGGGGGGGGAGAAAAAAACTTATGGTTGGCTTCGTCAGGGAAATGACGGCAGGCTGACGGCCTATGGCGGCCCAAAATGGCGGTGTTGGCGGACTGGCCTGGGCGGCGACCTCCACGTCTAGGGCGGCAGTTCACCATCCTCTCCTTCTTTCCGTGTCACGGCAACCCCTTTCTCCTCTTGTGCAGCACGGCCACGTTCGTCAGCTGATAGCCTATCGACTGCTCCTCATGCACATGCGGCATACTTCCCCTCACAGTAGCATCTCCCGTCCTTCTCCCCAAGGCTAAGGGAGGTTTTTATAGCCTAAGGGGGGAGGGAAGATGGTAGCCACCACGTGGCCCTGCATGGCTTCCTCCCCTAGACACCACTTCACTATATCACAATCTTCTCCCATTCCCTTCCCTCCAGCTACGCATCGGCTAGGGGAATTAATTTTTTTTTGCATTAATTTGATCATTATCCATTTTACCCCCTCCCAAGAGGATGTTTTCCTGCGGTTATGCGGACTTCAATCCCCCCGGGCTCGTTTTCACAATGCGGAGGCCTCGTTTTTGCACGTGCGGGGTACGGGTTAAACTGCTGGAAAATACAATGCGGGAGATAGGTTTTACGTGGCGTGCAGGGAGTGAAGTTTGGTAATATTTTCGAGTGGGAATATTACAATAGCTGACATAAACATTACTCGAAAGATCAAGAATCGTTTCCAAGATTCGTTATTTTGCCATAACTCAAAAACATACATTAACCAATGGAAAAAAACATGTCCTAGGCTGCATTAAAAAATATTTTTCTTAAGATTACGTCATATTCTATACTAATGTGTGCTCTGATACCATGTGTCCGCCGCTGCCAGTCTCAATCCGAGGCGCACCTTTTAGTAGTCCATCAATAGGTTTTCCAAAAATGATGCCGTCTGGTGCTCCCTTGGAATGTCACAGGGTTTGTCACTTAGGCCCTACTAAGTCTACTTCTCAACGGGAGAGTTCCAATCGAACACACTAGGATCGACCTGAATTTTTAGGTTCCTAAATCAGACGAGTCTCCTAACAGCTAGCTAGCATCAGTAATTTCGAGTTTCCACTTTTACAGGATTACTCGATCTGAAGTGGACTTGCCATTGTACTTGGTTCAAAGAGAATGGGAGACGAAGGAAAGTGCGGTACATCAACCCTTTTGCCCATAATGCAAAATCTCATTCCATCCCCCTAAAATAATGCAAGTCGGTTCTACCTAACAACTAGTTGGTCAATTTATCATCTTCCTATTTCTATTGCTGATTTAGAAAAGCTCATAGCTAATCGGGACCATCCTATCGTTGAACAAACCCATCGGGGGTTACACCCACCTGCTTTCCTTTGATGTTGATAGAATCATCTTTAGTCCAGCCCCCTAAAACAATGCAAGTCGGTTCTACCTAACAACTAGTTGGTCAATTTATCGTCTTCCTATTTCTATTGCTGATTTAGAAAAGCTCATAGCTAATCGGGACCATCCTATCGTTGGACAAATCCATCGGGGGTTACGTCCACCCGCTTTCCTTTGATGTTGATAGAATCATCTTTAGTAATTTAAATACCTACAACACATTTACTGGAACATATACAATCAACATCCTTAATTAGTCCGTTAAATCACAAGTTCCTTCATGTAATTTATCTCACGAACACGCATACAATTCAAACAACCCTTCAGTCAAAATAAAATTTTTAATTATACTGGAAGTTTTTTTTACAATTTTCATCTTTTCGACCTTGCGGAAGATATACAGAATTCCACAAGGATATTATGCCTACCAAGATTCCACCCTTGTAACTAGTATTTAGGGTTCCAAGATCCCATCCTGGGGTCACGAAGGGGCTCGTTAGATTCTAGGAGTAATGCAGATTTTACAGCCAGAGCCCCCCTTGGCATCCACATCTCCTATTGCCCAAGGCTATCCCTATGGACAGGCCTTTCGCTATGGAGCCGATCTAAGCCTCTCAAAGTGATAACCATGACACCCTTGGAGTAGGGTCCCATAGAGCTAGCTTAGGGGTAGCCTAGCGCAATCTTTCCTTTTATCATGTTTGTAATTAGAGAGCTAGATTCTAGCAAACACAAATAATCCTTTCAAACAATGATAATCACATTATTGTGCAGTTCACAGCTTCCATAGCCAAGGTAGACCTTATCCTAAGGTAACCTTACATTCTAATGAGGATTCTCCTCCCTATAAAGAAGTGTTGAGTACATCTCTTACAACATGTTAAGCAAGGCATGACTTTCCTGTTTGGGCTATCTTACCCAACATAAGCGAAATTCCAAGTAATATATTGTGCCAATAACTTAACGAGATGACCTACAGATCCTTTAAAATAAAGTTTCACTTTTTAAGCATTAGTCAATACTTCACTTTGTCGCATTTGACAATAATTATATCGAGTTATTTTACTAATCTCGAGTGCGCATAAAGTCATATGTGCAATAACTTCTTGCAACTATTTCCATCATGATTCTATGATTTAGAGTCTCAATTAATCTAACTACTAATGATAGGGATTAATCGTTTATGCATGTGGTAGTATGCTTTCTAAATGAAATTGTCAATTCGTGTAGTGATACAAAGGCTAACATTTATTTTTTTGTAGAAATTCAACATAAACCTTATTATTTTATGTGGTGAAATAATAGCCTAGTAGTGAATAACCTGGTTTGGCAGGATGGCATTGGGAATTTCATCTTTACTCATGCTTACATTCACCACACACGATGTTCCGTTTTGGTAGTGGTAACTCTGGCAACCCTGAGCACTCTCATATCTCCGGCAATACCCGTTCTTTGACTGGTCGCGGTGGTTCTCATGGTCTTTTCACCTTATCGCTTTGGAGCCATCGTTCATAAGTGGATTCGAGAGATAAAGAAGGAGGAATGAATTTGGAATGGGAGAGTGTAAGAGAAGATGGCTTAGTCGATGATTGAGATAGGGGGTTGAGAGCTAACTCTCTCCCTCGTAGCCTCTTGGGGTAACTTCTCTCTCTCTCTCTCTCTCTCTCTATCTCTCTCTTCATCTCGCAACCTCTTGGAGGGGTATCCTTTTACCTCTCTCTCTACCTTCCTCTCACAGCCTCTCGGGGTCTCCTTGTGCTTTTCTAAACTGCTCCCCATGCCTCTTATTTATAGCTAAATTAGAGAGGAAGGGTTAAGGCTAAGAAGAAGAGCTCTTTATGGAGGGGATCTTGGCAAAGTCAGCAATGTGATGCTCAAATCACAAATCTGATGGTTTCATTGGCTCTGAAAGAGAGGTAAAACCCTGCCATGCTGGGACACTTGGTCAGAAATCTCCCAGATCACTCCTTCTTCTTCTCCCTGTTCGGAGTGCTATTTGCTGCTTGTAAACTGCGATCGCGATGAGTGTGATTTCACCAATCCTTTCTTTTGCATTAAATCTCCAAAACTGGCTGAAAAAACCACTTATTATTATTTTTACATGACACCTTGTTCTATATGTTTCCATATCTTTTTTAGATATTTACACAAAAAATATACACAATATAAAAAATATGCTAGTTTTGTCTAAAAATCTAGTATTTTTGGTCCATCCATATTATACACATTGACACTAATGACTAATATGGCTCATAACTCTCATTCATGTGGTAACTTCCGTGATGGGTGGCTATAGTCCTTGTTAATCTAGAAAAAATGTCGGGTTATGATCCTCATTAATTTTTTAAAAAAATTGCTAGTTAGTTAGTTATTAATGTTAGTTAGTTTTTACTTTAGTTAGTAACCTTACTAACTTACTAATTGACTAACTAACTTTCGAACTAACCAACTAACTTTTAATTGCGTCTCTTGCCACTTTCTATTTTAAGATAATATGTCTACTATCACCATTGAGAAAATCCTTGGCTTTCTTACAATTAGCAAGCCTCTTGCCACTTTCTGTTTTAAGGCATTCAATCAACTTCATTTCCTTAGGGATATAATATGTTGGCCATTCTTCTTTCCTAGAAGCAAGCACCCTCTTAGTCTAGTTAGCTTCCTCCTCATTGAGGTTCCGTCTTCTTCTCATTTTAAGTCCATCAATCTAGTAAAGGACCCTTTCATCCCACAGGTCCTTTTGTCGTCAAGTTACCCAATAGTAAAGTTTTTTTGCCATTTTGGGGTCGCTTAGAGCTATTCCATTTTTATACGGTCCTCCAAATGCACACCATATTGCATTGTTTATCATCTCTTTCCATAATCCAACGATCGTTTTGACTACAATCAAGTTAGGGATCTTGATTTGTGTATAGTGGCATAAAAGGATATCCCAACAAGAGAGGTCATGCCGACATCCTCCTAGGATTTTGCTCACACCGAAATATAGCATCTAACTATCATTACCCATGGTTGCAATGAGTCTACCCTTCTAGTGAGCTGAAAAATTAGTTGATCAACCTTCACTTAGAGACCTTGGTAGCCTAAACCACCTTTAGCTTTGGGAGATATTACTAGATCCCAAGCCACTATCTTTACGTGCACCCTAACAGCCTGCACTTGCACGGAGTGCTAAATATACATGGTCTTAATTGTTTAGTGGACCCGACTTACCTCCTTTGGAGAAGAAAAAAGAAAGGGGCGGGGAAGGCGGCGGGACAGAGCGCGGGGAAGGGGCCGGTAAGAGGAGTTTTGGATCTCTCTGGTCACGTATTATCACTGGCGGTGGGGCAACCCGTTGGTGGGGTTATCGGTCCTCCACTGCCCCCCCCGGGCGGAAGGATTCCACTGCCTCTGCAGCACCGAGTGGTCGGATTCTCTCCCTGAAGCTTCAATCGCAGCGTAATGCTCCACCCAAATAACAAACAAGGTCAGCCTCCTCCACTTGCCTGCTATTCGAATCATCGGATAGCATCCATCAATATTGGGCATGTTTCGTCATGACACGTACCGGGAATCTAAACGGAGCTAACTTGCTCACAGGCCTTTGCGGTGCCGACGTACAATCACTTGCAAGCCCTCAACTGAAGCTACCTAGGTTACCCTCTAGGGTTCAGCTACCTATCAGTCCTTCAAAGAGCAGGGTTCGCTGCATGGGGGAAAGAGCTCCTACAGCGACCCTGACAAACCTTTCGATACCCCAGCAATGGGACTCAACAGACGGCATTGTGATCGTCGATCATGGCTCGAGGCGTTCTCAATCCAATTCTATGCTGAGTACGTAATCATCATCATCATCATCATCATCTTGCATTTCCATAATCAGCACGACAGTTCAAACCTTTTCCAATGCACTTTGTTGCTATACATTAGCGATGATTTATGAGAGCTTTGTTTTCCTTGAAAGGCAAAAATCAAACTGTAGATGAGTTTTTCCGTTACCGCAGATGTGTTTGTTGAACTCTTCAAGGAGAAGACTGGATTTGTGAATGTGGAGCCAGCTCATATGGTAATGGTCTTCCAATCATCCCTTAGAAAAAACAGCGGACCAGTACGAGAAACTGTTGCCTCTTTGCGTACTATGCTTAAAGTTTTATTATTCCAATGCATTGCGTTCTACAGGAGTTAGCAAGTCCTACAATTGAAGAAGCCTTTACGAGATGTGTCCACCAAGGTGCTAGCAGGGTTATTGTTGCTCCATATTTTCTCTCCCCTGGTCGACATTGGGACAAGGTTTGGTTCAAGTTTCTCTCGTATCTACTCCTAATTTGGGTCTAATTCTGTAGTACAAGTTTTAGTTGAATTGTATCACAAAGAAGTAAACTAATATGAATCAAGTGCCTTTCAACAGGATATCCCAGCATTGACAGCTGAGGCAGCAAAATTGCATCCAAATACAACATACATTGTGACTGCACCTATTGGTGTGCATGACCTTATTGTGGTACGTGTAAACTCTATAAATGTGTGATGCACGTCGTGAAGAATTTTTGACTACACAATTCTCTCTCCATCCATGTGGTGTCTAACGGCCTTTTTAGTTTATTGGGTTGACATGAATGGCATGTGGTACTTCTCAAGCCTCATCGAAAAGTTAATGCTTTTACCCTCTTCTTGAATAGGTGGTCTCTTAAGACTATTGGATGAATACTTTGCATAAGTCCTTACATCTGAATATATTCTCAAATACAGATTGCCAGAGAGGATTTGTTGCACCAACAAGCAAGATTGTAGGTTTAAACTTTATATGGTTTCCTTTGAAAGTTTCATGGTCGTTGTGTATGTGGCTACATGAACATTTTAATCTTTTGTGAGAACCATGTTGAACATCCTGCTAATCGAGTACCTTTGCATTGAGTTGGAGTTTCTCCTCCTCTGATGATAACAATGAGGGTCTAGAGTCTGAGAGCTAAGCAGGCAACCTGAAGCATATGTTTGGAGCCAAAATGCTGCACATTGCCACCCTATGCTTTCATTATGCTGACCTGAATGCTGAAAGCATTAACTTGGCAGGGGTTGTGTGTAGATGATTAAATATCCTTAATCACACTTGTAGAATAACAAAAAAGGGCAAGGGGTTGTGTGATGAATGATTTAATATCCTTAATCTCACTCGTGAAATAACTGAAAAGGAAAAATGTTTGGACAGGAGAACCTGGCTACTGCAAGCCCTGCTGCTGTGAAGGGTGGGCACCACCTGTGGTCTGGGCTTGTGGTGGTTGAGGCTTTGAAGTTTGGCCTGTTGCCTTGCCATTGCCCTGATGGCAGTGGGCTTTGGTGAATCCATCATCTATCACAGGGGTCTTGAGTGACCTCCTGCTGAGCAGCCTCCTGCCCCAACAGAGTCAGTTGGCCACTAATGACCAAACACATGACATTGTAGACATTGGTCTGGCTGTTGGAGCAAAATGTTGACCGGAGTGGGTGATTAACAACTCAAATGCCTGGTCATTGACGTGAGAAGTATCACATAGGACTTAAACAAGACTTGGGACTGTGCTGGAGGGACACACTGATTATGCAACCATGCACACGTTCCATTGAAGGCGTGACTTGTTAGAAAGTTGGTCATCTGTGGGATGGGGCAGTTTATGCAGTTATATCATGTTTAGGAGCAGGCCGGCCAACAATGTTGCAGTTGCCAGCAGTTTGGGCAGGATTCCCAGTAAGTTGGGCAGGCTGGACAGGGTTGCGATGTGTCAGGCTGCATCTTTTGCAGCAGTTATTCATTATACAATACTTTGCCAAGTGCACAAGGAGTACAGTGTCTACAAGATGTGGAGTTTTTCAACCCTTACTTCTCTTCTTCTCACTTCCCTGGGATGCTTGGTTTGACCACCTCAACTATGAGTACGTTTGGAAGGCAGCTTGTGACCACAACTTTTATGTGGATCGCCAAATGTAGGGTGAGCCATTTGCCATGTGTATATTGTATCTGTGGTAAACGACATAGAGATGCGATTCCCAACAAGGCTTCAAGATGGGCAAACGAGCCCTTAGAGCTTGTTTCTACAGATTTTTGTGGACCTATGCTGATGGAGTCCCTTTAGGGGAGTCTTTACTTTATGTTGATTGTGGATGATTACAACAAGATGACAAGGGTGTGCTTTCTGCATTGAAATTTGAAGCTTTCTCTCACTTTAAGGATTAGCTCATATTTGAGGAGAATCATTTAGCACGGAAGCTTAAGACAGTGATATCCGATAGGGGTGGAAAGTTTGTCTCCAATGAATCAGCTCGGTTTTATGCGGATTGAGGGATTTATCAAGAATATACCTATACCAATACTCCTCACACAAGAGAAGGGCATATTGGAGCAGAAGAATAGGAGTGCGATTGAGATAGCTTGGACCATGATGGAGCATCATCAAATATCTCAATGTCTATGGGCCAAAGTGGTAGCCAGTAGCCACAACAGTTCATATTCTAAATTGGTCCCTCACGTTCACCGTTGTGGTATGATTTCTTTTTAGAAATTTTGGATTAAAACTAGATGTTTCTTATTTTAGGGTATTTGAGTGTGATGCATATATTCACATCCCAAAGAAGCAAAGTGATAAGTTTGAGCGGGCTTCCAAAAGATAGGTGTTTGTTGACTATAGCTCTTAGTCATAAGGGTACAAGATTTTTGATTCCATCTCAAGGGATATCTATATGAGTTGAGATGTGTAGTTCGTTGAGTTTCCATTCACAAAGGGGGTTGAGGAGCAATTCTTGGAGATCCAAGTGGGTGATAGTTGGGTATTTGAGTTAGTGCTTGTGGAGCCTATGCCTTTTGAGGCTCCATTTACAAATTGAGGAGATTGCTTCTCCATTAAATCCCCATTAGTGGATGTTTCGGAGACTTCAACAAGAGGTGAGAGTGACGAGGAAAGTATCGGCTTCCTTGTTAGGCTCGCGAGATACTCTGTGATGTAGGGATTGTGGGGCTTCACAAGGAGTGGCAGTCGTAGGATGGCGTGCGGGGATCTTAGAGAAACTAGACATACTCCACCTAGCTTATTTACACTAATTGTGGTTTAATGACCCGTGCTATGTAGGATAGGGAGTTGACATCAGTAAAGGAGGCATTATAGTCTGATCATTGGTGTAAGGCCATGGAGCAAGAGTTGGAGTCCATTGAGCAGAGCAGATCACAACAAGAGCCACGTCAGTTGCCACGTGGCAACAGATTGTGCAATCGGTTAGTAGTTTGTGCAGTTGGACAGTTTTATTATTATTTTATGCAGTTGGTTGCATTTATTGTAGCCGACTTGGTGTGCGGCACTATTCTTTTCTAGCTATTTATAGTCAGTTGGTGGTACACTCTCCATTCTGATCTGACATCTGATAGAGTTGGTCTGCTGAGATTGACAATGTGCGAGCTAACAGAGATCAAGGTTCTCAAGGCGGAGACACATGCAAATATTTTCTCTGCACCCGTGTATATTTTTGCACTCCTATACAACATACTACACTGCAGATTTTCTGCATTACATTGTCTCCTTTTCTCTCTCTCTCTCTCTCTCTCTCTCTCCGCTTTGTGTTCACTCTCAATCTGTGTCCTACGCTTCCGCATCGTTGTACTCTGACATGGTATTAGAGCGGTGAAATCGGACGGGACTGATTGAAGAACCTACGTAAAGAGGAGATTTCAGCACGACACAAGTCTGCGTTTTTAGCATTCGAGGGCGAGCGGGAGGGCTTCACATTGGAACAAGGCTGAAGCGAGTGTGGGCATGTGGAAAAGGAGTCCGGCTGGTGAATTTGCTATAGGTTATTGCTGTTCGAAGGGGAGGAAGGTTGTGTTTTAGGCCTTCCACTGCAGATTTTACCTTTTCATTGCCTCCAGCGGGGTTGAAGAAGGTTCGGGAAGCCGATGCAACAGCCCTAATAGGCTGTGTTTACACAGTCAGAGGGGGACTGATTTTGCATTTGTGCAGGCATTGCAGGCGAACATGTCTATAGAGATTGATTTGGAGTTCAGGCGATCATGGATAGGAAGGTGCTTGTCCTACCGACTCTTCTATCAGATCGGAAGCTTGATGGTGACAATTACCGCATCTGGCGGGTGATGATGTTGGTCATTCTAGAGTCTTATGATTTGGTAGAGCTTGTGATGGAGGAGAATAACAGGCCCTCAGTAAGAGATGAGTCCAAACTCTCTTCCAATGCTCGTGTGGAGTTGACCAAGGCCCAGTCTCATTGGGACAAACTGAATGCTAGGATTCGTTCTTTTTTTTTTTCTGTCTTGCACTACAGGCGTGATAGCTCACATCGAGCACTTGATGGCGGCTCGAAAGATATGACTGGAACTCGATTAGACGTATAACTGGATGATCCTGATGAAGAGCGTTTCTTTGGAGGTGCAGATGCGGACCTTGTCCGTGAATAAGTCTTCTTTGCTTTGAGAATACAGCAACAAGCTTCAGCAGCTTCAAATGCAGGTTCAAAATGTGGGGAAGTCTATTTTCTCCGAAGACATGGCGATCACTTTATTGTCGCAATTGCCGCCACGATTCGGTACCTTTTATTCCGCTCTTATTGCATTAGGGCGGAGTCGACTCTTCGGTGGGAAGAGTTGGTTCCTATGGTCTTGGACCAAGAGGAACAATTGAAGGGACAAAATGCTTTCAAATCAGAGGCATTGGTTGGTCAAGCGTCTGAGAAGAAGGGGAAGAACCAAAAGAGGAAGGAGAACAACAAATCCAAGAAGGACAAGGAGAAGGAATCGACTTGCCATATTTGTGGTACGACTGGTCATTGGAAGAAGGATTGCCCCGACAAAGACAAGAAGGACACCAAGAAGAAGGACACAAAGGATTCTGGAGCGGTGGCTGCACCCTCGTCAGCTGCTTTTTTACACTTATAGTAGTCATTGAGGACTCTACATCGAAGACTTCTGATGCTGCGATGATAGCTCCCCAGGATTGAGAGTGGATCGTGGATAGTGGTGCCTCATGGCACATGACTCCTTCTCCTGTTGGTGTTGCCCATTTGTGACGCTCGCGTAGGCAAATTCTCATTGGAGACAACTCTTCTGTGTCTATTGTTGCGCGGGGTGAGATGCAGTTGATTCCAGATGGAGGTGGTGGTACCCACACTTCTGAGGCGTTGCATGTGCCAGGTTTGTGATATCATTTGTTTTTGGTCCATAAGATTTGTTCTCTTGGTCTCTTGGTGGAGTTTGACAGTGATGCTGTTCGAGTCCTTGATTGTGGATCGGGGAAGGTTCTCTCTTCTGGGTTTGAGGAGAATGGCATCTACAAATTGAAGTCTTCTATAGCACCTTTCTTCTTCTTATCTCTTAGATAGAGTTCGAGCTATGGCATGCTCGGTTTGGCCACCTGAACTATGAGTACCTTCGGAAGGCGTCGCCAAGATCATTTGTTCGAGGTTTGGACATAGTGGTGAGCCATCAGCCATGTGTCTCTTGCATTCGTGGGAAACTGCATCGGGATGCGATTCCCAACAAAGCTTCGAGGCGATCTACATCACCTATGGAGCTTATATCTACGGATCTTTGTGGCCCGATGAGGACCGGGTCTCTGAAGGGGAGCTTATACTTCATGTTGATCGTAGATGACTACAATAGGATAGCTTGGGTCTATTTTTTGACATTGAAGTCGGAGGCTTTCTCTCACTTGAAGGATTGGCTTCTCTTTGAGGAGAATCGATCTGGCCGGCGATTGAAGACCTTGCGTTTAGACAAGGGCGGTGAATTTGTGTCTAATGAGTTTGCTTGTTTTTATGCAGATAGGGGCATTTACCAAGAGTTTGCTAACACCAACACTCCTCAAGAGAATGGCATTTTGGAGCGGAAGAATAGAAGTGTCATTGAGATGGCTCCCACCATGATGGAGCACCGACAGACACCTCAGTTTTTGTGGGCCGAGGTCGTGGCTACTGCAGTTCACATTCTCAATCGATCTCCCACTTCGGCTATTGATAGGATGACACCTTTTGAGGCTTACTTTGGGACTAAGCCTGATGGCTCTTATTTTTGAATCTTTGGGTGCGATGCCTATGTGCACATTCCAAAGATGTAGCGTGACAAGTTTGAGACGGCTTTTCGCCGATAGGTTTTTGTTGGCTACAGCTTCCAGTCCCAAGGTTATCGTCTGTTTGATCCCGTCAAGTGGGATGTCTACACAAGCCGAGATGTGCGGTTCGTGGAAGTTTCGGCCATAGAGGGGGGTGAGAAGCACCTTGTCCTTGGAGATCTAGGGGAGAGTTGGGCTCCCGAGATAGTTCCTTTGAAGCCAAAGCCTCTTGATGGAGCTTCTTCTTCTAATTCAGAGTCTTCTCTTCCACCGGCCATCCCAGTGGAGCTGTCGTCGGTGGATGTTCCCGAGTCTTCAGTAGATGGAGAGCGATGGGGAGAGGTCTGGCCTCCTCGTTGGGTTCGTGACACACTCTGCGATTCAGGGATCAAAGGGTCCCTGAGTGGGAACCGCAGGATGGACCATGGAGGGCATGACAGACCCATGCACATTATACAGAGCATGTTTGCTCTAACTATTGTTTGATGACCCGTATATGCAGGATCGAGAGCCCACTTCAGTGAAGGAAGCTTTGCAGTTTGACCATTGACAGATGGCTATGGAAGCTGAGATGGAGGCTATTGAGCGGAATGGCACTTGGTCTCTTGAGCCTCGTTCCTCTCACAAGAAGGTGATTGGCGTCAAGTGGGTCTTCAAGACCAAGTTCCTTAGCGATGGTTCTTTGGACAAGCACAAGGCTCGCCTTGTTACTAAAGGTTTTGCTCAGCGCCCGGGCATTGACTTCCATGATACTTTTGCTCCCACTGCTCGTATGGCGACTATTCTCGTTGTTCTTGCCTTGGCTGGCCATAGGAGATGGCCTGTCTATTAGTTGGATGTGAAGTCAGCCTTTCTCAATGGTGACTTGTAGGAGGAGATCTATGTTGAGTAGCTTATTGGCTTTGGATCCTCGGATGGGAAAGTTTATAGGTTGAAGAAGGCCTTGTATGGCCTCAAGCAGGCTTCGCGTGCATGGAACGAGAAGATCAACTCGTTTCTTTAGTCGAAGTTGGGATGTTGGCACTCCAAGGCCGATCTGCAGCTTTATGTGCACACTTCCGAGGCTGGTCGTGTGTTGTTTGTGTTGTATGTTGATGATTTGATTCTGACAGGGGATCATGCACAGAAGGTCCAAGAGATCAAGATAGCTTTACATCAAACGTTCGAGATGACAGATTTGGGGCTTCTTCATTTTTTCTTGGGTCACGAGATTTGTTAGTCTCAGAGGGGGATTTTTATCTCTCAGCAATGATACATTCAGGAGCTTTTGGTGACTTTTGCGATGGAGACTTGTCGGACCATTCTACTCCTATGGATCCGAACTGGAAGGCCACTTTACACTCCGATTCTCCCTTGACGGATGCTTCCCACTTCCGTCAGTTGATTGGATCCTTGATTTGGCTACTCAACACTCGTGTTGATCTTTGTTTTACTGTGGGTCTTTTGGCGGGGTTCACAAGTGAACCCAAACAGGTGCATTGGCAGGCTGCCCTGTGGATTCTTCGGTATTTGAGGGAGACCTCTGACGTAGGGATTTCTTATCCATTAGGTACCGACGCTTTCGATCTTGTTCTTGCAGGTTGGAGCGACTCAGATTGGATTGGCAATGTGGACCACTGGTGGTCTACTACAGGTTAGTGTTTTACCTTGGGTACAGGTGTTATCTCTTGGATTAGCAAGAAGCAGTCCATGGTAGCCCTTTCTTCTACTGAGGCGAGGTGTCGGGCCGCGTCTTCCACCACATGAGAGGTTGTGTGGCTTCGGCGATTGTTGGAGGAGCTTGGCTGCCCTTAGCCTTGTCCTACTCTTGTACGGTGCGACAATGAGAGTTGCATTGCCTTGTTCCGGAATCCTGTAATCCATGCCCGGATGAAGCACATTGAGATGTGGTATCACTTCATTCGGGAGAAGCTTCTGGATGGGACCATTGATGTGGAGTACTGTAAGATGGAGGATAATCTTGTGGATTTGTTCGTGAAGGTGCTTCCCCAAGCTCTTCTTCGGAGACATGCCCGATCCCTTAGTCTTTGACCTGTCCAAGATTTGAGAGGGGGTGTTAGCGAGTCATTCCCTGGCCACGTCAGCAGTACGGACAGCAGAGGTGCCACGTCAGCAGAGGAGGTCACAGCAGGAGCCATGTCAGCTGACACGTGGCAGCCGACTGTGTAGTTAGTCAGCAGTTTGTGCAGTCGGACAGTTTTATTATTATTTTATGTAGTCAACTGCATTTACTGCAGCCAACCTGGTGCGCAGCACTATTCTGTTCCGGCTATTTATAGTCAGTTGATGGCACACTCTCCTTCATTCTGATCTGACATCTGACAGAGTTGGTCTGCCAAGACTGACAGTGTGCGGGCTGACGGAGATCGAGGTTCTCAAGGCAGAGACACACGCAGATATTTTCTCTGCACCCGTGTATATTTCTGCACTCCTATATAGCATAATACATTGCAGATTGTCTACATTACACTGTCTCCTTTTCTCTCTCTCCTCTTTGTGTTTGCTCTCTCTCAGTCTTTGTCCTACGCTTCTGCATTGCTGCACTCTGACAACCTTGTGCCTTGGCCTGCTCATCGAAAGGTAATTGTAGTTAAGTGGATCTTTAAGACCAAGTATCTTAGTATGGCACACTCGACAAGCACAAGGCACAATTGGTTGCCTTTGTACAATGGCCAGGTGTTTGCTTCCATGATACTTTTGCCCCCACAGTTTGTACGGCCACCATTTGAACAATATTTGCCCTTGCCATCCATAGGAGATGGCCGATTTACTAGTTGGATGTTAAGTTGGTGTTCTTGAATGGCGACTTTAAGGAGGAGATTTATGCTTAGTAGCCTCCTGGATTTTCTACCTTAGATAGTACAGTATACAGGTTAAGAAGGCCTTGTAAGCCTAAGATAGGCTTCATGTGCTTGGAATGAGAAGATAAACTCATTCCTTTGAGGTTGGGGTATCAGAAATCTACCTCCAATCCAAATTTATATGTCCACACGTCGATTGGAGGGCATGTAGTGTTTGTGCATTATGTGGACGATCTCATTTTGATAGGTGACCATGCCCAAATGGTCAAGTAGACCAAGGAGGCACTCTATGAGAAGTTTGAGATGAGAGACATGGGGCTTCTTCACTTCTTTGTAGGTCATGACATATGGCAGACTAAGAGGGAGATCTTTTTGTCCCAGCAATGCTATGTGTAGGAGCTCTTGACCACCTTCAAGATGTAGGAGTGTTGGATCATTTCTACTTGCACGGATCTGCACTGGTAGGCTACGGCTCATATAGATTCCTTGTTGGTGGATGCTTCTCGATACAAACGGTTGATTGGGTCATTGATTTGGCTGCTAAATACTCGCATTGATTTGTGCTTTCCAGTTGGTTTGCTTGTAGGCTTTATGACTGAATTTAAGGAGGTTCATTGGCAAGTTGCCTTATGGATATTGCAGTTCTTGAGGGGGATCCCCGATCTAGGCATCTTATCTAGTAGGTGCAAGTGGTTCAGCTTTGGTGTCATGAGGTTGGACATATTCAAACTGGGTTGGTGATGTTGATCACAAGCGATCAATGATAGGCTATTGCTTTCTTCTAAGTACAAGTGTGATTTCTTGGAGTAGCAATTTCATCTACAAAGACTGAGTAGTGAGTGGCTTGTTCTACCACTTGTGAGACAATTTGACTTTGGAGGTTGTTGGAGGAGCTTGGTTTCATAAACAAGGGCTACTACACTTCTATGCAATAATGAGAGTTGTATAGCCTTGGCACGGAATCCCGTATTCCATGCTAGGATGAAGCACATAGAGATTAAGTATCACTACATTTGTGTGGATGGGACCATTGATGTGGAGTACTACAAGATTTAGGACAATCTAGTAGTTTTGTTTACCAAGGCTCTTCCTCAGCCCGTTCTTTGTCATCATTCTAGATCCCTTATCCCTTATGTTGCATCTAGGATCCGAGAGGGGGTTGTTAGATTTGGTCACCTCTAGGGCGGGCATAGGCATGTACATTGCAGTGTAGGTCAGTTTATGCAGTCGTACCATGTTTAAGAGCAGGTTGGGCAGCAATTTTGCAGCTGCCAGTAGTTTGGCTAGGATTATGGGGAGGTTGGGCAGGCTGGATGGGGTGCACATTGTTGCCATGTGGTACGCTGCATTTTTCATGGTGGTTTTTCGTTATTTTAAATAGACGATCTGCCATCGGTGAAATTAGGATCTTGGCATTGAAAAAAAAAAGTATTGGCTAGTTGCTTGATCCATGCTATTTTATTTTCAGCTGGCCTGTTCATGCAGCTGACCTGATCATATTGTCTTATTATTTTCTGCCTATTTAGTCATGCTTGCCCTCGGGTCATAGTCTTTGTTTTTTATGTAGGTTGAGAGAGATCTCTACGTGGTTATTCTACACACACACACACACACTCTCTCTCTCTCTCTCTCTCTCCATATTCACTTATTTCTGTCAGTCTGGTCATATGCTTCTGCATTCATTGCACTCTAACAGGACTGTTGTACAACACTCTTGATCGAGGACATTGGAAGGAAACTTGCACAGAAATGGTGCCCCATCCATGATTGATATAGCACATCAATCGATGGTAGTGACAGGATGAAAGCACAGGCATCAATGCATGCTAACAGTGGGCATACAGCTGGGTAGTCAGTCAAGTGCAAGATACAGCTGATCTAGTTGCACAAACAGGCAGCAAACAATTATGAATGGCTGCACAGGTTGATGCATTGTGGAATGTGGATCCAGCTGCAGCAGTTCAGTGTTTTGGCTGACTGATTGGGACAAGTAAGTACGGCTGAGTTGGGCAGACTGAAAACATGGGTGATTAGCATCATAACCAACGACACTAATCAGCACTCAGACTGGTATACATTGGACAACAAGCATGTAATGGACATTTCGGACTTCTCTGCTCATTCCTTCTTCCCAAGGTAGTCCATTCCATCGAGTTGCAACTTCCTCTATCGACATGATAGGCTTTTGTCCATACGTTAGCTCTGTAGGTATATAACATGTAGTAGCACTATGAGTAGTGTGATCAGTCCACAAAGCGTAAGGAAGTAGCCTTGGCCACTCCTGTATCTTTCCTCTGTATGCTTTTGCGAGGGCCTTAATAATTGGTGGGTATCCTCTTTCACTCTTTCCATTTCCTTTAGGATTATTATATACTAATATGAGAGCAAGCTTAGTTTCCATCCTAGAGAAGAATCTCTAGCTTTATTTGCATCCAACTCTCCTCTATTAGCTGTGATCTTTCCCACATCCATATCGACATATTGTGTCTTCAAACAAGAACCTTCATATAGCGCTAGTAGCCTTTGTCCTCAAGGCTCGACCTTCAACTTGGTTTGTGAGATCTTCCTATGCAAGTACAATGTACTTCATTGGCCATAAACCCACAAGCATGTTTACTAAGTCCACAATCCACTTATGGTAAAGTTGGATGTGAATCATCATGGGGTCTAACAAAAGAATACATTTAACAAGTAGCACAAGTCTCCACAGACTGCAAGTCACCCCTATAGTATATACATGCCTTTGCACCAATCTCTCTCTTTTATCTTCTCAAATGTGGCCTAAACTACTTGATGACCAGCCCATGAGCTGTCATGAAACTCCTTCATAATTTGCAGTTGAGTACCTCTATCACATACTACTCACAGCGAGGTGCCTCTTCTATGCTTTGGGTGCTTCCATAGAAAATTGTTCTTTAAGAAATATCCATATGCTTTCCTTCGGATCCTAACTTTAAATCTGTCCACCCTTCTCTTCTTGCCAAAGTGCTCGAGTATTGTCCAATTTGCAGCCACTCACCTTCATACAACTCCTCTAAAAAAGTTTGAACTGAAGGGACATAACATAGATAGTCAAGTGCTATTCCTACACTTTCAATTTCTTCATCATCTGTAGCCATATCTCCTTCATCCTCATGTCTCATTCTTGAAAGCATATCAGCCAATTGGATTGTCTTTACTTGCTATTTGTCCAGATTCAAGGACTTAATACAAGCAATTTGACGAAGCATAGCGATGTTTGGAGTGGAATGGCCTGTTATCATACCAAAAAGCAGTAAGCAATCCATCTCTACAGTAAGTGGAGCTTCAATAAAATACTCTTTATCGCACTTCAAGGTTGTAACCATTGCCCACAACTCTCTTTTGATCATAGATACCTTCTTTGACGTTGATTCAGCACTTCAGCCTCAAATCTTATAGCATATCTATTTCCCTTCTCCTCGTTCTATCTGATGGCCCAACTAGTCCCTATAGGGCTCGTGTCAATGGTAATAAAGAAGAGTCTTTCATCTGTATAGTCAACCTTTCTCAATGTAGGCGTTGTCCGCAATTGTCCGCAACAAATTTTTTAGCTTTCTCATTGCCTTTGTATGCATTTTATCCCACTGAAAATTTTGCCCCTTTCTTAACAACTGATAAAGGGCATTTGCAATATGTGCAAAGTGTGGAATTGATATGAGATAAAACACACAAGCTCCCAAAAATTTATGTACCTCTGAAACTAATGTGCAAGTCTCATTCTCTCTCAATAGCTTAGTGGTTGGTCTAGCCTAGTGGTTCTGTCAGAAGTGGTGCAACAATGGAAGCATAGAAAAGTGCTGAAATAAACTGTTGAACATAAGACAAAAGAGAAAGAGAACAGAAGAACACTGCGAAGGAAGAAAACTTTGAGATGTGCTCGAAAAATGGAATCCCTATACCAAACATGAGAATGGAAGCATAGACAAGTGCTGAAATAAACTGTTGAACATAAGACAAAAGAGAAAGAGAACGGAAGAACACTGCGAAGGAAGAAAACTTAGAGATGTGCTCGAAAAATGGAATCCCTATACCAAACATGAGAATGACGCGGACAACAATGAGTCACTGGCTGTATGGGCACTGGCATTGGCTTCTCTCTCTAATAGGAAGACCACTTGAAGAATGATGATGATTGAGGAAGAGGAGGAGCCCCTGAATAAATAGGCCCAAAATATGCCAAATATAGCAGCTGGTTGGCCAGTATTCAATGCTGGACAACTCACACAAAATGCCACAAATGCCACACAAAAATCACTAAAATTATGCCTAAATAAAAGGTAATGTGCGGAGCCTTGATAGGCATGCATAGACTCACACATGAGCTAACAAATTTGCTAATAGGCTCTGCGTAAAGTGGTTTCTTGGTATAACACTTATTGCCTCTTATTCATTGAGATGCACTTGACGTACTCCTCTTGAGATATGGCTGCAAATCACTGCATTTTCAGCATCAGCAACTACATTTTTAGCTTCAGCACTTGCATTAACAGCATCAACAATTGTATTTTCAACATCTTCATCATCTTCCTACATTGCTTGTTTGCCTTGCAAACTTGGCTCTTCTTCTCCCTAAACAATAGCATATGTTGGATCTTGAAACTAGCCTTCCTTCTTAGAGAGGGTGGTAATTCCCCGATCATGCACTTAATTACAACAATGAGTAAATAAACATAAATTGAAACACAGTATCTTCAAAATCTTGGACAATGGACACCCCGATCATGACTTAATTACAACAATGAGTAAATAAACATAAATTGAAACACACACTTTATCTTCAAAATCTTGGACAATGGACACCCCGATCATGACTT